>NW_012130065.1:5935980-5947842 GCF_000143395.1 Atta cephalotes
AGTTTATTATATATATATATATATATATATATATATATATATATAATATTATATATATATTATATATGTATCATATAAAATAGAAAATTTATAATAACTTTATAATAACTTTAAACCATGAAAAATAATAGAATTTAAAATATAACAATATTATTGTATAGGTGTGGTCCACTTGGTGTTACAGATACTTTGCATTTAATTAATCAATCAGAAGAAAAACTTTTGATAATTAGCAATTTAGAGAATATCTTCAAAGCATTTGTAACATCAAATGGACTATATAGAAATCTTCATTTATTTATAACTCATTGCTATAATTCAAATTTGCGTAGATAATGTATGTAACTAATAATAAATTTACAATTAAGCTTATATAAACTGTTGAAATATTAATTTAGAATACTTTTTTTTGTAATTATCTACATGGTTAAATTAAATTTATGTCTTGTATTCTAAGAGATGTAAATTTTAAACACTAGAAAATCTGTAAGTCAAATGTAAACGCTTTTTATGATCAATTCACGTGTGATACAGAGTTCATCCAAAGTTCGTCAATGAAATTGCACAGAGTTGCACGGAAGACTAAATTCGACACGCTATGCATATCACGGTACTTCGCCATAAGACCGTAAAAGTCGCTCGCGTAAACAGACAGACGAATGCGTCTCGTTGTTTTAACGTTTCAAGCGTATTATCTAGACGAGCGCACGTCAAAGTGCCGAGTTACACATCAGCAATTTTCGCCCGGTGAGCGAAGAACTTGAACACGATGCTCTGTACGTGACTAGACACGATTTTCATTTTCGGTCATTTGATTTTTCGTTACTTTGCCTACAAAAAAACAAAGGCGAGATGCAAGATAGAAATTATCACGACGCGTCGCGACATAAATCTTGCTAAATTCAAGACAAACAGAGAAATTTCCTCCATTAGCGCGTGCATATTTATAATACGTAAATTACGCAAGATAATAAATAATTCAAATAAGCAAGTTTAAAGATACGTAATTTAATTTGGTAAAAATCACTTTAGACAGAAATATCTCTTTTATATTATATTTCTATCTCTTCTATTGAGCAACGTCAATGTCCATTATGCATGCCACGTTTCTGATAAAATGAAACAAAAGTCCAGAAAAATGTTCCCAGTGATGCTCGGACGCGCGTAGATAGCGACAATATCATTTCCGTTCGTGCAAATTTAATATGCGCGCGCACAGGCAGAATAAAAACACATTCGAACGCTGACGAGATATCGGAATAATGAACCGAGAACGGGTGGGCTTCCAAAGTCGAAAATGCTTTCACTCCATTTAGCTGTGAAATTAATATTTTTATAGAAAAAAAGCACATCGCTCAAAAAAATCTTTATTTATTAATAGTGCAACATGATGAGGTAGAATTAAACTTCTTGCAACCGTGGTCGTGACAGTTAATGAAAGAGAAAGAGTTAAGAAGCATATAATGATAAAAAATATATAAAAGGACTCAGCTAATTGGTTGGTAAAAGCGGGAACAAAGAAACGAAAACGATGCAAGAGTGTCGCAGCGATGAATATTTGACGACTAGTCTGTTTTTGTACGAGCCCGACCAGAATAGCTACGTGATTGTGTATGTATGAGATAAAAGAAAAAGAACGAAACTGCACAAACAGCAGTAGACCTTCTATGACACGATTATTCTAACTCGTAGGAAACCTCGGGAAACATGTCATTCTGTCCTTCATAAAGCTTGACGTGTCCGCTTAATTTTCCACGATACTTTGAAATTCAATCTCGACCAGAAAATTAATTTTAAGATGCACATGTGATTCACGCTGTGGGACGTTAATTAGTAAAACTAGAAAGCTTGTATTATAATAAACTATAGACGAGAAAGCCAGAGACACGTCGCACAGCATGTATCCGAGCGCAATGCATTCTCTTTATGTCAAAATGAAATCAAAATAAAACAAAACATTAAAAACAAATGTATACAAATTTAAAAACAAATAAGCCTATATTTCAAGCTAATCTTTTTTTTAGTTCATGAAAATAACTGACAGCATTTATTTCTGAATGTGCAGAACACACACATTATAAGAAAGTTTGTAACTCTAGATCGAAGAGATTGTCAATTGCAATATTAATGAACGAAAGTGACAAAATGTTATTGCAAGAAAGATATTACGGTGCAACTACGTAGTCAGTGTCTGTGTACGTGTACATGCGAAAGAGAGAAAAGAAAATTTGCTATAGTTGACACACGACTCTGTTGCGACTAGCCTGTCCTTTCGCATGAAAGTGACGCATAGCGGAAACAAACAGATTTTGCAGTTGACATATCGTACGAAAGAAAGGAGGGGGAGAGAAAGAGAAAAGGTGGAGAAGTTGAAAATGTAAGCCAGGGTGTCCTGCAGCTGCACACTTTGGCGCGGAGATTTGCCGGAAAATGGAAAAGGTCCAAAGACTTGAATCCTCAGTCCGATGTGAACGAGTTTCAATTTCAAAAGCGACCGAGAAAAATTGTAGAATATTAGAAAAAATATAGAATATTAGGGAAGTTAGGAAAAGGCTTATTTAACAATTTGTTTAATTGTAAATAGTTGTAAACTTATGAAAATGCTATTCCTGACTATCCGATGTTCCACGATAAAACAACGAATTTATAAATCTTCACCGTAAGCATGTAAAGCTAACGATGCTTATGCAAATTTTATTTCCTCGAAATATGTAAACCTTTTAGTACATTAAACCCGTTGATCGATTCTTTCCTCTATGCAACTAATGGCCATTTGATTTACTAATTTTTTTTAATATTATAAATTTTTACATATAAAATTTTAACTTTACTACTGTTAATTGTAATTTCTTTTCAATTTTTAGATGAGATATAAATTGAATTATTATAAATAAATTATGCATTACAAAATTTAGAAAAAGAATTTTATGAATGAACAATTTTGTATGAACAAAACTTCGTTATAAGAAACCAGTAAAAAATATTCTATTCTTTCGTTTTGCACTCACTTGCTGCCGAATAAACTAATTTCAAATTCTGGCATCTGACGTTCTTCGATAGAGGATAGCTTCAAGAGTTGTGATCACATTAAATTAGTAAGTAGCAGGATGTCACACATAAAAGTACGAAAGCTACAAAGATATAGAGGTTACTACAGTGTCACTAATATAAGTACAAAAGATTAAAGAGCAAAAACATGTCAAGAAGAAACAAAAAACATGTGAAAGAAAAGAGGAATGAAATAGAACAGCTAGAAAACAAATCGTGATTTTAATAGCATTTAAAAGTTTATAACAGTGAATTACGATATTTCCTCTCCGTATAATTCATAAGCTGCCAGTAACTTTTATAATCGCTTTGAGTACTTATAAAATATATCCCTCAATTCTATTTGAATTATTATGTTTGTGCATATTAATAATAAGTATTGTTTGCAATCTGCTTTTTAACATCGTACATAATGACGTTACATATGCATATGTAATTTCTTATTTGATTATTGATATAGATATAAATACAAATGCATTTTTATATCACATCTATACTCTCTAAATCTTTTAAAGTAAACTCACTGTAAAGAATAAAATCTCACTTAAAAATTAAAACTGAGCTACTCTTTTTTAAGACTGACTAAATTTTAAATAAAGTAAGCCTCTTTAAATAAAGTAAGCCAAAATATATATATATATATATACATATATACACACATATACACACATTTTACATTATATTTTTATATAATATTCAAAATAAATTTTTCCAATAGTCTTATTGAAAAAATAGAACCTCATTGACGAGACATGCAATTTTCACAAAGGTATGCAACTCTTGTTATAATTTGCTTTACCATATTTAGAAAATCAATAGAGCTAGGTTCCGGAATGTGCACAAGGGATGGATAATTACAACGGTGTGACCGATGGCTACGCTACCGATAAACATCCTTTTCACTCCGTTACCACTTAGCCATCCGTCATGGCGAAAATGCATAACAATGGCTATAATGTTGCATACAGCAGCAATTCGAAAATCTAATTTTACAGCGGCAATGAGATGCTTTGCACGAACGCAGAACTACTCCAGACGGCAAATCATCGTGAGTGGGCGCCTCCGTTTCTTTCAAAAGTAATCTCTCAAACGGGTAAACGATTTACCAGAGCAGCAAACGTATCTTCCTCCGTTTTAATAAAAGCGCTAGTACACACCGTCGGTGCAAGGAAGCTTTCGTGCGTTAAGTTGCTTGTAATATATGACTCAGCTTCGCGACATTAAGAACCTTCTAAGGTCGTATCGTGAAGATGATATTTTGACATTGATGGACGCTTTTAATATCAAGGAAACTTTCATTTCAAGATAGTAATTAGCTGCAAATATATCATTTGCAATTTATAAAACATTTAATAATTTAAAAATATTCAATCTTCATTATTTTTCATTAAAAATCTTAAACTTCAGAAAACATTCAATAAAAAATTATATTGTCGATAAATCAAATAAAAATTCTGCAAACTGATATAAAAATTAAAATTCGAAGATTTAAAAAAATTAATACGATTAATCGGTTTGAAAAAATTAATACAAATCATCTAATATGTATAGAATTATAAATTGTACATTCCGTTATCATGATTGATAATTCTTATACATAATTTCTATTTGTTATTCGCAGTAAGCAACACTTTGCTTATATAATGCATTGCCAATATCACTGTCGTATGAAAGTTCCGCGTCTCACTTCCTAAGCAGTATCCGTTGGATATTTGTCGAATTTCGCAGCCGGAAGTTTGACCATCGGTCTGGTCAAATAGTTACAGCGTGCATTTCCACTGCCGGGTAAAGCGGACGTTTCTGAAAACAGTCAGTGGTCAGACTACGGGGGATCCTTGTACCGCTGGAACACCGCAAACATTTACCACGCTAGCATTCGGTTCAGTCGCAAACATTACTAACAATTAGTCCGTATCTTTGAGCCTTCACTTGCTACTATCCGAGAGACTCTCTCTCTGAACTTCAAGCTGCGTGACAAGCTTCTGCCCACAAGTCAATCTTGCAAAAGCCGTCAGCTTCCGGGATATATGAAAAGGGAGATTAAAATTAATTCATCGTCCATATAAGGAAAAATACGATCTGATAAATAGAAAGATATAAATTTACAAACAGAAAGATATATTCACCTCAAATTCAAGTGTGTAAAAAGCGACTTCAATATATGTATTATTTTTCATGTAAAAATGACATTATACACTGTTAAATCTATCTCGCGCCTTATCTTAACGCCGAGACACTACCGTGTCTTCAAATAGTGTCATCTTTATTATCACTTTTTTGAACAAATTTAACCTAATTCAAGTCATCAGTGCTCCTACTCAATTATACTATTTATAATCAATTATACTAAAATACTGGATGAATTATACAATTATGTTATAATTTGAAATATATAATGCTAAATTAATGATGTACAGTGATAAATTTATCCATTATTAGTATTGTATAAAGCAACGATATTTTGAATAGAAGCAACAATGATGACTTAAATTAAATTAAATTTAGTTAAATTTAACAGTGTACTACACATTTAAATGTAACATATTTTTATGCAATACAGTGTGTTACTTTTACACGGAAAACTAATCACATACATATGCTCAAATCACTTTTTACACGTTTGAATTTGCAATGTTCTGTTCGAATTGACGTTATTCGAAGTATAGTAAATAAAGAGTATAGTAAGTAAATAGTAAGTAATAGCGTATAGTATGCATAATTTTTTAATCATCTCGTATGCAACTGGATTTATGATCCTAAAATATACAACTCATGTTATACAACTTACGTTGTGCATTATAAAGCTTTAGGATACACCGTAAGGTATAATATAATCTGCATTGTAATACATCTTCCTTACAAGTGTCATTTATTACTATCTTGGTACTGAGATCTATCTGCTCTCATGTCATGCTTTTCTCTACTAGACGAAGAACTATACGAAAGGAGCTTTTTCAAAATTCACGTCAAAGTGAAACGATGACGGATGGAGATGCAGATCGAACGACAAAAGAAGAAAAAAGGAGATATTCGCTTCCGTGAGAAGATACATCGCGCATTCGAGCAAACTCATGATCTTTGTCGGCTTCTTGTAAACATGTACCTGCCTCAGCAAGAACGTCCGCATAATCTGAAAATTTCGCTCGCGTAGCAGTTTCACATATTTGCATAAACCTCCTTAAACTTTGCCGCATATGGAAGGTGAGGAAGGATAAACGATATAAGTATGAATATAAGTATTACTGAATACAAAAGCAAATCAAATAAATACAAACACATTTCAAGCTAATTAAATTATTCAAAAATAATTGATTTAAATAAATTTTAAAACTGTTGCAATTAATTCTCCTTTCTCTAGTCTTCTGTTAAGTAAAAAGTAAATTTTGACATTTCCGATATCTTCTCGATATCCATTGGATAAAATTTGCAAATCAAATTAGAGAGGATATAAAATAAAATAAATCATGAGTACGAAATGCAGGAAATTATGAATGAAATATATCTAATTGTAAGTAATATAAAACATCGTATTATTAAAACTTAATTAAACTTTGCGGAAAATATGTCCATTTTGTATATCCATATAGAATCGTTGAATAAAAATAGTGATAATATAAGCAAATAATAATATAAGTAGAATACATAAAAATTCATGCTGTTCTTAATTTTCCTAGTTCGATGCTATTTCTTTGTTATTTTTGCAAGAAAAAAATTATAGTCGCAAGGTACTGGATCGTTGATTAAAATGACTCTGCTGAGGAGATGGAGCGTATAATACCATTGCAAACGTAATACGAAAAAGACAACAACGAAAATTAGAGATGCAATAAATGAGACACAATTTCTCCAGGATATTATATTTCTACTCGTGCCCCTGGAGTATAATACACTGCAATGAGAGTATCTATGTGTCTTCACTCTCCAAACGGGAGATTTTAATTTCCGCAAAAAAAAAAAGAAGATTACAATCAGTGCAGAAAGCATAAAACATCTTTGTAAACGCGTCGCTAAAAAATTAAATGGTAAAAAGATTGTGCTTGAGTCGCTACTTAAACAAATCTAGTTTGTAAAAAGATTTGAAAAAGATTAATCTTTTTGATCTAATCAGAAATGGACAATTAGCTTAATAATATATATTTGAAGAAATAAAGTAAGAAAAACATTTTTTTATCAAATGTGACATAATTTTATCAAATGTGACATAATTTTAAACGATTTTAATCTCTAAAAAACCTACTTAACATATAATGTTTTTACGTTAATAATTTTTAAAAGATTTTCTATAACTTACAAGATATAAAATTTATCTTGAAAATATTACATATTTCTTATATTTACATTAAATAATTAATCTTACTTTTATTAAATTTTGGTTTCTTTAAAAATAAAGGATTAAACGTTTCTCGCAATAAAAATATATACGATATATAATATTACACATAATTTTAATATATAATCCTAGTCACAATTAATAAAAATATCTATAAAATTATGCGCAACAGCATTCAGATTACTACTTATCTTCACAAAGTATTTTCCAAAAAAACTTGATTCCAACTGCAATGTCTTTATTGTATACTTTCTCTATTTTATTCGAGTTAACTAATTTCATTAAGTGGTCAAACGCAATGTCGCTTTTTGTGCGACGCAATAAAGACGGTCCTATCTTTACTATGAGTCGGACTACGGTTATGGGACAGGTATGATGATGATGTTCTTGCTGGAGGATTCGCGACGCGTCCTCGTGAAATCGAGGAGGAGCAGAGGGAGGAACGGTACGATACCAATGGTAGTCGAGGTTGGAATTTTAAGAGGCATGAGATCTATCGCTCACGCGACTGAAAAGCCGCTGATCTTTGGACAGAAACGCCTTAAGCGAATAGAAGAGATATTGTACTTGGGATTCAGGATGGCGCCAGCGTTATCTAACCTGGTGATACTGACACCGTTGCTCCGAGGTTCGCAAAATACCCCTCGGGTGCACGTGAAGAAAGAAAAAAATGCGAAGAAACGTGCGAGCGAGGAGTAGCGCGGTTTGTGCGTGCTCGACATCCTAATGAAAACTTACCAATAAGATTTCACATTGAACTGGACGTTAACGCAATTGATGGAAACAGAACACTGTTAGGAGGATGTTAAATGAAAACGGAATTAACGACATATTCGCTTCGACATTACTACTTACTGATAACTTAAGTGCGAGTCACAATGAAATTGCATGCCTTTTAAAACTAGTTTATGCAACTAGTTTATGCAAATAATCATAGCGATATTTAATCGATAGTTACAGTTTCATAAATCATTTTTATTATTATATTAACAATTTAATTCCCTATATGCTTTAGTCTTACAATTTTTTGTAATCTTGGGGAGAGAAAGGAAGATCCTAATAAATTTCAATAATAAAATATTAATAATAAATATATTAATCATAAAAAAGGCGATAATTAGCTGAAGACACAACATTTTATATCGAAGTATGAAGTATAGGTACCAGTACTGCGATTGGCAATCCGATAAAGATAATAACTTTATATAGAAACGCGCGGTTACATAGCGACTTATCGGGTTCTGCATATCAACGTCAGTTCGCGCGTGTTGACACGAAAGAGGGAAGTAAAAGCAGCGACTTTATGGGTCGGTACCCAACCGGTCGTTTCGCTAAAATCGTAAATCAAGAGGATTGCACGGGTAGTGTTTAGGCGTTATGCATGAGCGCGATTTTCGAGCATTCGCAGAGTGCACAGTATAGCACTTTCAGGCTTGGATTCAAGTGAATACTTCATCCCACGTATATTCTATGATTTTGAAAGGTAAAGCGCTAAAAAATACATTAAATAAATCAATGCCGATTTTTTTTCTTTAAAATATTACTATGTCACCCAAATTTATATGTAGTGGCTTTAAAAAGCTGACTTTAAAAAAATTTAAGAAAAAAGTATCGCAAGATATATTTATTATAACAGAACGTAATCAATTAATAAATAAGTTTTTAATAATGATTAAATTTCAGAGTTTTAATATTTTTCATTAATTAAATATTATTTGAAAAAAAATCTAAGAATTATTTTCAGGCAAATACAATTTCTGATTTTGACACATTAGAATCAAAAAATTCAAATTTAAAAGAATGTTATATAGCAATCCAAAATAAGTTAAATTCGCAATTTTTATATTATTACGAATTTTAATGAAGAAACTCCAAACTGAATTACAAATTAATGAAGAAACTATAAACTGGAGTTTCTTCATTAATTCATAATAATATTAAATATTAAAATTGCAAGTTTACTTCGTTATTTCATATTGCCGTATAACATAATATTAAGATAACATGCTATCTATGTATCCTTCTGATAATTCCTGATTTCCAAAATTAATTGATTACCTTACGTTAATGAGCAGATGCTGTTAATTAAACCAAACGGTATCAGTCAGCCTGTAACAAGCTATTTACAGAATTTACATACTATGTATCCTATGTATCCTACCAATAGCTAATTCAGCACAATTTCGAGCATGTATAGCGTTTTAACAGAAACGAAATCCGATATCGGGTAACAAAATATCGGTCGCGGTCACTTTAATCTATTTTGAGTTGTGCTACGTTATTTCAATTCAGAATCGAAATCTAAAAACATACAAATGTACTGTATGTGATATCCTCATCCTGAGACAATATATACACAGCAGGTGCGTCTCGTAAATACGAGACATAGTAATGTTCAATGAAAACAGGGATATAATACTCTAGGGGAATTACTGCTTTGCGACGTAGTCGATCGTTTTAGTTTTATTCGGTTTTACTACATAAACACGAGAGACTGCATCCTTTGACACCATTCTTGTTCTGGTTAGAACAAAACGTGTACTGGCATCGAATTGATGCCAGGTACCGTGTACACAGCGCGATACGTGAAACTAGTCCAGCGATACAATGATTCCGAAAGCGGACGATGGGTGAAAACGAAAACAGCTACGTTACGCTCAGCGGTAAAAGCCGGCCGAAGATAGAGTTCGAGTAACTTGCAGCACTCGCAGCTTTTGTCGAACTGTACGGATACGATGCCATAAAATCGGCGGTCGCGCTACGCGACAGATTCGTTTACGAGCCCGTGATTTCGTATAACACCCGTTATTGGACGGATGCTGTTGTGTTGTGTGAATGAATACGTTTCAATTCGTACCGCCAATGCGTATCTAGATGGATATTTCGGATCGTATTCGAGTTGAGGTTTTATAGACTTTAATTCGTCGTCGTACATTATGAGCAAACGTTCTCAATGGATATGATAGATCTCTACAATTGAGCGCGATGGAAATTGATTCATAGAGCATTCATAGAGCATCGTCATTCTAACGACGCGAATACAACAGATTTTGTGGCATATTAACGTGCCGAAATGATCCAATCGAAATAAAGAACACAATGGGATCATCTCATACATTAGATACAATTTTTATCGTGTCACATAAAATCCATTGTATCGAAATGTCACTTTTCCAATAAGATTATTGGATTATGTTTCGATATTTTTTTTCAAAAAAATATCGATCATCGCTTATGTGGTGTGGTTTTAAACAGCATTTTCATTTCATGATACGTTGATGTTTTTTCGCAATGTTTGTTTAATAATCAATATTAATTTTTAATACCTCGTATACTTCCGTTAATTGCGTTGCATATTATACGTCGAAGCAAATATTCACTAGCGATATGTGCAGTAATGTGAGATGATAAAACTCACAAAACCAAAATAATTTCCATGTATGAAATCAAAGGTCTATAAGATTAGATTGAAAATTGAATTAAAACGATAATTCGCATGTTCGTTCGCTGAATATTATATTTATGAGTCGTTTAATCTGTAACTGATTAATGCGGGTTCGTCACTTCTTGTTCAATTATTCGCTAGCGCAATAATTGATGAAAATAGCGAACTGTTTTCTGTTTTATGCATAATAATCTCATGGTGATCATTCAACTAATTAATTAAGTAAAATTATATTAAAATTCTATACTATACACGCGGCTAATTAACTAATGACTAATCAAATTCCAGGTTGACGCGTTAATCCGCGATTGTGTCCACGCATATTGCATATATATATATATATATATATATGAGACAACGCGGACTCTTCAAAACGGGCATTTATATTGCTATTAATTTCCTTCAGATGGTCCTCCAGATGCGTAAACATCCGGAGAAAAGAGTACGCTGCTTAATTGAACAATTAATTTCAGCAAGCACGCAACGAATCAGCAGGAATTATTCGGCGGAATTATTCGACGATAAATAATAAATTATAAAGGACTGCTATCGACTAAAGCGATCTTCTTTTTTATTTTTTTGAGGAAACGATAGAGGCTAAGCCGCGACGGAGCAAAAGGAGCGGAGGTCGGAGAATGAAAAATCCGCGAGCATCCCGGCAGTGTCGCGGACAGCCAATCGACGGCAGAAGATTAATACGATTCCAGAATTGCTCGGTCCTCCCCGTACTTGACCCACGACAAACGAAACGAATAATTCCCGCAGAAATGCAACGGCGCGCACTGACCTTTGATAAAGTGCCTTTTTTTGAATTCCAGATTCACTCTATTGGCAACTTCGTTAAGAAGTACACATGAGATAGATGAAAAAAATGAATTATGTCCGGAACAGTTCTTTTTCTAAAATTTTTAATTTGAAATATTCATCATTTCTGCAACAAAAATTGCAGCCCTTACAGAGATGTAATCTCAATATATATTTTCAAATTAAATTAATATTAGGTGTAGTAAAAAGAAATCCATTATTTTTCATTCAATTT
>NW_012130065.1:5948842-5953798 GCF_000143395.1 Atta cephalotes
ACACACACACACACACATACACACACATACACACACACACACACACACACACACACACACACACACAAATTAAATTGTAATATTTATAAATAAATTTTTAACTAAAATACGAATAATAAACAGTAAAGAAATAGATATCACATTTATACTCTTAAAGCTGATTATAGCAACGGAGATAAATGTAACTGTCTGGATATACACTCGCTTTTGTTTCAATTCAATATCTGCTCTTATATTATCGAGAAAGCATATTATTTCACAGTACTGTGTTACAGTAGCGCTACGACAGTCATTCCTGTATCGTTAGTAGAGATATACCTCTACAAAGTATAGATGTTATTGAACATACCTCGATCGTTCACCATATTCAGATTGTAAAAATACAATCTAAAAATATTATTTAAATCGACGTTTAGCAATGATAAGAATGTCGTGGCATTAAATATAAAAAAATTATTTATATAAAATTATAAAAATTGTTCATATAAAACTGCTATATATGCAACATATATATGTATATACCTGTGTGTAGTTGGCCTTCCAACTTTTGAAAACATTAACCTAGTTTATTCGATTGCTCATTGTTTGCACATGTATATACATTTCAAATTATCATTTACATACTTCTGATAAAAAAAAGTTATTAAAAAAATAATTTCAGAGTGGAACTAATTTCACATTTCAGCTCTTCAATCATGAGCAAATTAGATTTAATTGGTCTACAAAAAGTCGATAAATTTTCGTTTGCACATTCCGAAACAAATCGATTTTTTGTTTGCACACTCTTGATTAAAAAATTATTACTAAATAAAGTTTCGAGGACGGTCAACTCAGATAGATATATACAGATTTGAATATAGTAACTTTTTAATTAGGATTTTATTAAGGATACGAAGAATTGACTAATTTCGTGATGCCCAAACAAAAATCTATTGATTCATATCATTTTAAGTACATAGACTCTCACGTATTGAGCTCAAGAAAATATACATGATACTATTCACGAAAGCGACCAGAAATGGATACACACACACACACACACACACACACACACACGCGCGCGCGCGCGCGCGCGCACCCATATACTTATCAATATTTTACACATTAAGAGAGCGAAAAAATATAGAATATAGATAGAATATAGCTAGAAAAAACAAAGACTAGGTTCGGTTCCTTTTATACACGTGCAGATCGCACGTCAATCTCTGCTTTTTCATCCGGTCCGCGACATCTGCATGCCGTCATCATTCCGCAGCTCTTTTGATCCCGCTGCTGTTGTGATTTGTGATCTTAGAATCGCCGATTGAAAGCGATTCGGTCCTGAGTTAAGTTCGGACATTTTCAGCAACGAGTGGAGAAAATTGCAGTCGTGGAAAATCAATGAGTACTTCAAGCGAGTTCACATAGTCGGTCATAGTCAGTCTAAAACCTATTCTACAATTGTGTAAGCGTTGTAGTAAGAATTAACTAATCGCAATTGAATATTTTCGTCATATTTGACTGTGATTGGTTAATTCTTACAATTACAACTATGCTTACGCAAGTAAGTTGTAGAATGCATGGGCTTCAAGCCCGATCTACAATTGCGCAATGTAGTTATATAATTGTAAGAATTGATCAATCACATTTGAATACGAGGAGAATATCCAACTGTGATTGGTGAACATTGTTACAACTATGACCACTTACATTGTTAACTAACACTGTTAACTATACACTATTAAATCTAAGTGTCACCTAACCCGTGAGTCGCTACTGCTCCTACTAAATATATCGTCATTTTATACTAAAACAATAGTTACATTTGATATTATACAGCGTCAATTTAACACTATATAGTGTCAAATTAATACAATATGGTGTCAAATTTAACTATTGTTTTGGTAAAAAATAATATATTTAGTAGGAGCAGTCATGTTAGATTAAATTTAACATTATAAATATAACAGTATGTTGTAATTGTAGTGTATGTTGTAGTGTATGTTGTAATTGTAGAGCAAACTTTAAACTTGTTCTACAATAGAGTCACAAATCATAAATCGTAAGAAATTAACAAATTGCAGTTAATTATTTTTGTCATATTCAACTATGATTGATCAACGATTCTACGATTTATAACTTGTCCTTGTGAAACAAGCATTAGTTAGTTTTAATCTACATTATTCAGTTTTATCTGCTATGTACATGTGCTGGTCAAGCTTAGCTCAAGGCGATTACCTGATCGCTACAAGGTAGCTCCAGGTATTTTGCTCCAAGCGTAGCCACTGCGTAGTTCAGAGTTTCATCCCCAAGGCGTTGCCACGAGTTAGAGCGTCTGTCCCTCAAGCGCTGACACGAAATAAACCATTAACGCAAACAACTTTTTACGCTCACGGGTTACACCGAATTATTACTTTGTAGCAGCGAATTATTACTTTGTATGTGCGCAAGTTTTACTACATATTCGTACTTGTAACACTCTGCCTGTATGTGACTTACCTATTGATTCTGACAAATATATAATCATCGAATTATTTTATGTGTTGGTGATGTTATTTAAGATCTTGATGTGTATAAATGGAACCACGATACAACCACGAGACTATTTGTGCCGATCTATTTAACATGGCTGTGTTCCAAAATTTACTGCCAATACTGAAAATCTATAGAACACGTGACATAAATTATAGATTTTCAGTACTGGTAATAAATTTTAGAACACAGCCATAATAACTGCGATTTGAACCTATCTACCCGAGTCAATTGTCCTTGAAACTTTAATTGTTAATAACTTTTTAATTAAAGGAAACAAAAAATCGATTTGTATCAGAATGTGCAAATGAAAATTGATTAAGATTAGTTAAATCTAATTTGTTCGTAGTTAGGAGGCGAATGTAAAATTAATCCAAAATTATTATTTTTTTAATAACTTTTTTATCAGAAGTATGTAAAAAATTTGAAATGCATATATGTGCAAACAATGAGCAATCGAATTAGCGCTATGGAAAGTTAATTTTTTTGAAAGTTAAGAAGGTCAACTTCACTGATATTATATATGTGGGATTGCTTTATAAGTAGAGAATTATATAATTCGTTCATTCAATAAAATGACATGTGCTTCCATTAATATATTTAATTAAAATGAATATTATATAAAAGAATCATATAATATACGTCGCTTTACAATTGAATTATTGCCACGAAAGATATTTTAGATAATCAAAGATACGATTTAAAAATGAAAACTAATTATTTAATATTTTTTAAATTACTGTATCAATAAATTTAATAAGAGAAAATCAAAATACAGGTTGCAATTGAGATTGCGTTGCAAGATAGAAAAAATATAGTAAAAAATATAAGAGCGAGGAATAATGCGAGACAATAATGAGAGTAAGAATAATAGTATAGTGAACTGTATTACGAGAATGGACAAAGCGCATGTCTGAATCTCGTATATACCGCTATTGTGGATAGGATTTTGCAATAGGTGCCAGGGCAAAGGGTATACACACAGAAAACGCGACAAAGAGGAGAGATGCAAAGTTTTGAATGAAAGCCTATATCGCAGACGAGAGCGCTTTGGTATGCAGCACATAGAGACAGTACTCCCGATCGGATTGTACGACCGCGGATTGTGCGATCGCGGATTTTCGCGCTCGACGTTGATCTCGACCATCGTCGTGCAATGCAGGCGCCATGAATAAACGTCCAGGCTGTCGGTGCCCAATGCGTTTGCGGAATTCTTGGTTAGCAAACACGCGAAAACTTCCGTTTCTGGTCAACATGTACATCTCTCTTCATCCTCGTAGCGACATTGCGTGTATGGCACAGATATGATCGTGCACATCCCGACCAAGCTATTTCTCTGCACCCGCACAATACTGTCAAAACACATCCGTTGAAAAAAGCCTACATTTGAAGTTAACACGTAAATTGTATCGTTCGTGTATCTATAAAAAATTAGAGGTAATTAAAGTAATTTAAAAAAAAATTAAAGAACATTCTTTATAAAAAAAATTAAAATACATTATTTATTAATTTTTGTTGAATATACGTTCATTTTATTAAGAGTTAAAATATCATCTTTGTGATTAATCGGGATATAAATAATGCAACAAAAATATTATAATATATTTCATAAATAACGTGTAATATGATTTTGCAATATATAAATTAAAAGTAAAGGAGCCTATGTGTAGGGATAATCAGCATAATATATACTTATAAATGTTAATGAAATTTATATTTCTTTCATTCGCAAAAACCTATTTAATGTATTGTAATTCTGAATTTAATTTTAGACGAATGATGCACCGCCATGGTTCTATAAAATATTTTCTTTTATAACTGCGGAATATTGCGCTCGTTCAAGAAATTCGTATATAGTGTTGCATTTTAACTCGTTTTACGAAGCATCATTCAAAGAAGATGTAGACGCAAAAGTACACGTATATGTATATGACATATTCGCAATAACTGAAAAGTGTATTATAGCGTTGAAGATATTACATCATGCACGTTACGTTACATTACACCCGAAAGGAAATTGTACGTCTTGTATGACATAAAATGCCGGTAAATAGCAGTTAAACTAAGAATAAAATAAAAATCTTTTCCTTACATCGTTTTTATCATCAAGAATAGAACGTAATGTAAAGTATAAGATTTTCACTTTTATACACTTAAATGCAGAATATGGAATAACAGAAGTATCAAGCTTATTGCTCTTTTCGGACTTGATGCAGCTTTTAAGAAATATCATGAGAAACTAATCTAGTAATGTGTGGATGCATCAAAAGATCCATTACATTAATTAATATGCCATTTGCGAAATAGATATAAATTGCTTTCATGCAAAAAATTCAAAATATAAGTACAAAATATAAGTAATAAAATAAAAATACAATATTTACGTTTTTCATTACTTTTATATTAGAATTAACACCGAAAGTTTAAAAAATATCTATTGAAGAA
>NW_012130065.1:5955541-5958058 GCF_000143395.1 Atta cephalotes
TTCTTCAATAGATATTTTTTGAACTTTCTGTGTTAATTCTAATATTAAAAGTAATGAAAAATGTAAATATTCCACTTATATTAAGATTGAAATCGTGCCTATTTGAATGTTCGAGCGAGCGAAACGTAGAAAAAATCAGAGAGAAGATCTATTTGTGTTCCGTTCTCCCTTTCCTTTACTTATATATGGTAATATTAGAATGAGAATGAAAACACATCTGAGAAGAGAAGTATTCACATTGTTAACTGTGAAAAATAGTTATTGTCGTTTGAATTTACGATCTGACTGATTATATTTTTAGTTCACATTACTAATCATGAGTAAGTACACTCATCTCGTTCCTAAAAAACGAACATATATGCATGAATGAAGGGATATCTGCTTTGATAACACCTGTTACATTCTTCCAAAAATGGACAATTTGACAGATAAAAAAATACGTAATACCTACACTCGGAAACCCGAGTACAATCAAATAGTAGCTGTATCCGTTCGCGGTGGAAACAAAAAACAACGGGGCAATTGGTTATATAATTCCGCGGCGCGATTATTTTATATCGCTTGAATTATCCCTGCGATATTTTCACGCAGTGAATAGCCGTCGTCATCGACGCTGTTATTGTCGCGAGAGATGCGTAGATATATCCCTCATACATACATGCATGTGCCGCGCTTGTGCCTCTGCATATGCATGAAATACGACGTGAACGCGCGGATACTCATGAAATATCAGTCGCTGAAAGAAATTGTGGACATTAGAATCCAGCAGAAAAAGGCAAAAGACGAGGAAAGATTCAATGCGTCACAAAAAGACGCTAGGAATTTTTTTAAACTTGTGAGACTCTTTCGCGATTACTTTAAAAACATTTCACACGGTACGACTTCATGCTCCGACATATCCATGCGGAATGATAGCGTAACCATATATTTCTTCACTACGAGCGACTATTTCGACGTATCCGTGATTGATGCACCTCCTCTGACTCTTCGTGAGAATCGTATTAATCAACGACGCTGCGGCGCTTGAAAGCGCGCCGGTACAGCAACACCAACATTGCTTCTGCTGCGATAAATCGGATTCGCGACCAACAATTCACACGTATATCGTGGAGAACCCACGAAATACGTACCTACCTTAGTCGCATCTGCATACAGCACTCTATAGAGTATCGCTTACAGAGAAACACAGAAATGGCCATGCTGGTGCTTCAAGATAACGATAATGCTTTCGCATGTTATAGCCGAGAATTTTCTCTCCGTGAATTAAAATAACCTTGATGCGATTACGTAAAACTATAGCGCGCAATAGTATCAATATTGGATGGAGTTTTCTTAAAATTAAGAAACTTCTTTCAATTTTGTATTCTTGAATAATAAAATAGTATATAATGCGTCGCAATTATGTAATATTATTTATGTATATAAATTATATAAATTAAATATATTACTTTAAATATGAAGCGCCACTACGGTCTGAATGTTAAGATATTGAACTATTATATATATTCATATAAATTAATTAATTTCAGAAATAATAATTGCGTGTTGATATGGTTGTTGGACTTTCAACGCAATCAATCTGAAATATTGTATTAGTAATCCCAAATTTTCCAAATTTAATCTCAAAAAATTGTAATAAACTCATTGCGAAAATATGCCTCGGCTGGGAGTCGAATCTGGATCTCTTGCATTCCGTGCGAGCGGAGCCTAAGCTTTTACTACCGAGACCTCAACAATATTCCTCGCAATAACCGATATGTATAGAGAGTTACGTATTGTAGGTGAGCGTGTATAAACAATAAGATTGGAAATTAAATTGTTTATATTACATATTAGGTATAGTAAAAAGAAATCCATTATTTTTCCATTCAATTTCATGCAAAAATAATGGATTTCTTTTTACTACACCTAATATTTGAAATATATACAATTCTATTTTAAAACAGAATTGTATGTAAAATACATTGATGACATTTTTTTAGATAAAAACTACGATATAGCGTAATATCTCAAGAAAACTAAACTGCGAAGTTGAAACTGATAGGCATAATATTTATTTGCATGTTGCTTCCATGAGATTTTTTAATAAGTATTTGAATTTGTTATTTAAGAACGATCTATCTGTTATATTACGTAATATTATAAGCTCTCCGCTCTAATTTCCTACGATAACATATTATGAAAATCTTGTGTGCTCGGTAAAGCGGATATTTCCTTTATTAAACAGCAATGCACTATCGTATCTACCTTATTGTCTTATGCAAGCATTCTATTTTGATTTTGTATAGAAAAATAAAAGAACCAGATATTTATACTATCGGGATTATAATAATAGTCCGATTTTTCGATCCACATTGAAATCTGAAAAAATATATCTATTTTATGAACAATATAATGAAAAAATTAAATATTTGGATTAATAAATAACGAAAAAAACAAGACAAAAACGAATATTCTTTTATGAAGAAGTGCAAGAAGTAGTAAAATTATAAAATACTAAATATAGAAGAAATTATC
>NW_012130065.1:5958650-5964581 GCF_000143395.1 Atta cephalotes
CCTCTACTGCAAAGTTAATTATACTATTACTTAACTAACATACTTATATATATATATATATATATATATATTATTAGTTTAGTTAGTATTATTATAGTGTGTGCGTGTACACACACACACACACACACACACACACACACACACACACACACATATGCGCGCGCGCGCGTGTCCCAAAGTCCCAAGCGTTCAAATTGTGTTATTTTTTCACATTAATTGGGCTGTATTTCTTAAAGCTGCTTATATCAGATTCAGCATTTTTTCCTTTATGTGATTATAAAAACATTAAATTTCATTAACTGCAAAATATGATAAATATTATCAACTAAGATATTATCAATATCATTGCAACAAATATTTAAATAAAATATACATTTATATCTTATAAACAAAAAAGTTAATCTTATAAACAAAAAAGAGTAAACGTGTCATTGTTATAAATGCATTTACTTGCATGCATTTAAAGATAAAAAATGCCGATGAAGATACATTCGTAGATTTCTGTTTAACCATGAAAGATAATTATCAGCTTATCGGACGAAACACTTAGATCCGCTGCCGGATATGTAATCGATCTAAACAACGAGATTATCTCACTAATTGGTGTGTACATCCTGAGCATTCGGAATAGTGTGACATGATATTCAGGGAAGGATGCCCGCGATCTGTCGAACATGGATCAACTTGATGATCCTTAGTGTAGGTCATCCAATTTAGTTATCTATTCAACAGATCGCCTATATCATATTTCCTGTGCGAACATTTTCATATTTCGCTCATAAGCCGTTAACATATGATAATAATAACAATATGATAATAATATTATGCAATATCGAATTATGTGAAAGATTATATAACGAAGCAAATGTTTGCACAAATTGATGCATTAGTAATTTATTCGCATAAACAACATACTCTCTAAATCTGAATCAGTGGATAATCATTGATATCAGTGCCAAGTATGCCACTGATATTCAGTAAATTAAATGTAAGATCCCTAATCTAGCTAATCTTTATTGTGTGATTTAACTAATTTTGTTTTAGTGCTTATAAATTCAATAAATATTGAAAGATTGAAATTAACGTGTAAATATCAGTATTTTAGTTATAATATTCAACATTCTTCCTTTCTTAGTTGAACTTCACTGATTATCAAAGTGCAAAGTATGCCACTGAGTAATTAATGATTGTCCACCGATTCACATTTAGAGAGTATGTTTTAAAAATTTAGTCGAAAATAGGTTTAATCGAAATACGCTATAAATAAATTTTTACTATATTATTTTGCACATAATCCCTCTAATAAACTTATAATGTCAAGTTCCTGAATTGGCGTTCTTTGAATTTCTTATTTATATTCATGAGTCCCACGTTCTATTCATCATCACCCACGTTCAGCGCGCAGTTTAAATAACTATAAATATGGTACATGTACATATATAATATATATTTATATCACTGAATTATTTAAGCATTAAAGATTTAGTTTCGACCGTTATAGACTTTAATATTTTTACTTGTTGTGTAGCCCAGTCTTAATTCATTATGGATTATTCTATATAAGAAAAACAATAGAAATAAATCATTTGAAGTAATGGAAACGATTTAATTGTTTCCAAGGATCATAAGCCGTACGAAATAGCACTGTAAGAAAGTATCGTGGCTGATTGAGAAAAACTTTCGCCAAGAACAGTCTACTTCTATCCACGTTGCTTAACTATATATTGCTAGCCGTGCAATACGCCGTGCCCCAGTATCGCTTTCCGAAGTCTTTTATCGCCGTCGTAAGAAACTTCGTTTTGCGCTTTACGATCGCGTCGCTGCGGGATAGCTCGATTCCCCGTTTGGAAAATGGAACTTCGAACTAATTTCCTTCGATTCCCACTCTATACCCAGAATTCCGAGGATGCTACTATAGTAGCTAGGAACCTTATGATACCACAATGCAAAGTTCATGCGTGTTTGTCCGAAAGACTGTTACCGTGCACAGCAACCTCGATGTCACGTACCGTTTCGGCAATGAACGTTCTCAAAGCCATCTGTTCGAAATTACAATCTGCTTCTACAGTAGAAACTACTCGATCGTGGAGAGTATCGGGTCCGTTTAAAATAACTGTGTTTTAGTAACAGAGAGAAAGAATAAATTTAAATATTTTATACAATCAATACAATATCAATGTAAGATTTAAACATTCAATATATCACAGTATTTAATATATCACAGAAAAGAACAAAATTTTGCTAAAATATCTAAAAATTTAACTAGATACAGATCTGAAAATAATTTTGTTTGCCATCAGAATAATACGTAGAATACTTTAAGTCGATGATAATTACACAAATTTTTAATATTTTAGCAAACAGTTTAAATGTCCTACGTAATTAGTTTATATAATGATTTAAACAAAACTATTTTCTTAATTATTCAAATTATTTTTAGACTTGTACTTAATTAAATTTTAAGCTTATTAGCTAAATCATTTCTTCTGTGTATATAAAATTTCGAAATATTATAAACTGTACAAATAATATAAATTTTTTAAGGTAAATTTGATAATATAATAATATTTATTTTAATAAAATTATATTATAAAATTATATTAAAATTTTACTATATCAATAATGAATAATAAAGCATAAATAAATATTATTTAACTGAAATAAAAAATTGTTCACTTGACTAAATTAATTTAATTTGTTTTAATTTTTTTTCGATAAAGAATATATATATTTTAACATACAATATTATATTTGTTATTAAATTTATTCTCTAACAGAAATAAATAAGATGAATTAAATTAATTTAGCCAAATAAACAATTTTTTCAATTGTTTTAAAAAATTTCAAAAATTAAGTTTTAATATTTCTTAGAATAAAATTTTTTAATATTTTTTAGAATAATTTTTAATAGTGCAGCTGTGTAATTAACATGCGCAATCTATTTCAGCAAGTAGAGTTAAACGTATATAATCGTGATCAGTTCTAATCTCGCTGAAACACCTGCCTCCATTCGATCGATGTCTTCAACCTCATTTTCACGAAGATACAAGAGAACAAGGTTTATCGCATAAACCCCGACGCAACTACTTCTACGCGGTTTGCTTCGATTATCGATAATGCATCAGAGGTTCCCAAAGCTTTCAGTTTCAGATCTCATTTTGTAATGTTTCAAAAATTTACATATTTCCCTATAATATTCAGTAATAAATCAACACAGGATTAACAATCAATTAAGAATTTATGTAAAGTATAAAGTATATCTTAAATTTAATTTTCGAACAAGAACTTTTCCTACAAACTACAAGTCCTCGGATGCATCGTTTGAGAACTAACAATGTACATAAACAACATGTAAATCCGTAGATGTTATCTACGTTAGCACGAACTTACATCCCAAAATAAAAAGAAAATCCATGCATCTTATCGCGATAAAAATTTTTCGTTGCATGTTCCATTGCCTGATGAATATCGTGTACGTGTGTGTGTCTGACAAGGAAGTAATTTAAAAATACATGATATGTGCGTTGTAGAGTAATATCATATCTCCGGTAGCAGAAATTTCATTATGATTATGTAGTTTAAAATTAAGAATCATTAACAACGAATACGATGCTTTTGTGACAATTCTGCTATTTATTCGTTACATGTAAACGTATGCAATAATTTCTACATTACGATAACGTATTAGAGATATTCATTAGCTTCATCATAGTCTTGATATCTCATTTGTATTGTCGTAAATATATTACATTATAATATACGTATTTATGAGATACAAGAAATATTTCATTAATTTTATACACATAATGTAATACAATTTATTATTAAAATAACATTATCTGTTTATATTTGTTACTTAAAAGAGAAAAAAGATATGTGACAATATATAAGTATTAAATGAAATGGAAAGATTAAAAATTCAAGAGCTGTTGAACAAAGACCTTCTTTTCGTGAACTCTCCTGAATTTTGTCATATTCATTCAAATTTTATCCTCCCAATATTATCTGCTGACGAATATTGTCACACAACTGAGAATACTCTTCAGTATGAACCGATTCAACATCACGCTTGAGGCGAATTGAAAGCAATTATAATTAGCACTAAGCATTGAATTGAGCCATCGTATTGATCGATGCTAAGGGATATATTGACCAAGAGTAAATCTGGATTAGGATTATGTGTAAACTATGCATACATAGTTCATATTAACAGATCATTTTTAAAATGTCTCAGAAATTAAATTATTAATTTATAATTAATTTTTATTCATAATTAATTTTAAAAAAAATGAAAATGTAATTCAGAATTTATTTCAAACATAAACAGACTTTTCTCCTAATGTAAATATAACTAATAGATATAATAATTTCAAAGACAAAATGATAAATATGAATACAAAGATTAAAAATCTTTGAAGATAAATGATAATGGTCCAGAAATCTAAAAAGTTCCACAGTGAATTTTTCAAGCCAGGCGATGACAAATTGATTCATGTCCAATTGTTTTTGCATGCAATATGCTTAATTTAAATAAAGTCTGTTTTCTATTTTATCAATGTCATTAAAAAAACAATAATTGGAACGAATCATAATATAAACAATAATTCCTAACAATAATTACTATATTTTTTATAATAATAACAATACTTCCTAACAACTCATAAAAATATTATTTATCTTCTTTTAAATGTAAAAATAAAATAAAATGCAATTCCGCTAGCAATCTCTATTGAAATTGACTTTCGAATTATCTGACTCGTCAAACTGAATTGCACTTGGCTACACCGCATCGCAAATGCTACTTAAAACAAAGCGGCAAGCTATTTTTATTTCCCATAGTGACGCTATTCTGATAATATATTTTTTTCTTTGAAGTCATCTTTGCTACGCATGTGTATATCTATGCCAAACGCTCTCTATGTCCAAGATTTCGATCAATAACATTTCCTTTTATGGTACTATGGTGGGTACTGTGAGAATATTCGAGAATGCGTATATTAAAAAAGTTTAACAATAGTTAAGTACTAAAAAGAATAAAAAGAAAATTCTGCAAAAAAAGTATCTAAATAAAAGTGTATATTTATGTAATAACTTTTATCTATACATAAAAAACAGATATTGTATCATTTAATGTGTGGAAGAAAAGCGTTATTTTCAAACTATTTATAAAATTATATTTCCGGAACTTCTAACATTTAAATTAATTTCATTGGCATTTATTAAATACTTCAAATCTTTTCATTTTAACGCAAACTTAGTGTAATTTAATCATATAACGATGAAAAGAAAGTGCGATAGTCGTGGATACACATGCTAATATAAGAACCGCAGTAATTGCGAAGTTATTCATGACTACTCGCCACTTTACTTCGACATTCAAACTTTATTTTGCGATGGAAGGTAAAACGAGCGAGTATTATTCCGAATTTCACAAACAGAGAAAGAGCAGCGTTGTATTGTGTACAAAATATCTAATACAATGGCAGCCTGAAATAACGAGAAGAACGGAGTTGAGTCGCGCAGACAACTATCATCTCTGAGGATAACAATGAGAAAGCGATAACCCGATAAGACCATCAGTGATGGATAAATAAACTGGCACGCGATATTTTTTGTTCTAGCCAGAAATAAAAAATGGGGAAGACGATCATCAGTGATATTAAAAACAACATTCTTTAGAATCGGAATACTTTTTCTACAGTAAAATCGCAATCTCACCAGCGCAAAACGATTTTCACGACCACGTAGTTTCATGACACGTTATGTTCGCAATGTATCTCGCGACGGTGACAGAAAAATTTTACGAATGCATGCGCAGCACAGGAGATACACACACACACACACATACACACACACACACACACACACACACACACACACACACACACACACACACACACACACACACACACACACACACACACACATATA
>NW_012130065.1:5967183-5968961 GCF_000143395.1 Atta cephalotes
ACACACACACACACACACACACACACACACACACACACACACACACACACACACACACACACACCACACACACACACACACACACACACACACATATGCTTAAATAAAGCTTGTTATCACAATGATTTAACCTCGTACGATGTATCATTATGACATGAAGAATGCGAGCATTCGATATACTCTGTGAGATACGATATTTCAAAACATTATTTCGTATATTATGCGTATAATTTATTGTTTAACACATAAATATTTTGATACCTAACATATGTAAAATATAAAACAAGTTAAACAAGATTTACAGTATTTTCAAATACTGGTAGTATTATTAAAATCAAATCGATAATTAATTTAATTTGTATTATTATCACAACTTCAGTTTTTGATTTCAAAGCCCGACAGTAATCGATAGTCTATACAGAGTGTTCTAAAATTCGTGACTTAAAATACTATAGCAAAAAAGTTTTTGAAAAAAATTAAATTAAAAAACTATTTATGAATTTTTATTTTAAGCAATAGTTTTGAGATATAAATAATAAAGATCTAAATATGGGAAATTATAGATGTCTAGACGGTAATTTGTATTAGTGCGCTGAAGTAAGCACTTGCTAATATATCGCACTCATGAACAAATGACCATCTAAACATAGTTTGTAACGTTGATCATATTTAAATACTTATTCTCTAAAAATTACTGCTTAAAATAAAAATTTACAAATAACTTTTTATTTCTTTTTTTTTTCAGAATCTGCATATATTATTTTAAGTCGCAAATTTTGAGACAACTTATACAACCGAAAAACGTATTTAAAATTTACACAAAAATATTATAATATTATCAAGCATCAATATATATTTAACTTCGACTGCATTTGATGCTTTCTGATCTATTTCATTTATGCAATATAAAAATTATTATACAAAAACAAAATTTCTTTAATTTTGCAGCCAAGAAGAATAAAAAAAAGAATTTTTTAGTAATTACGCATGTTGTATTACATGTTCATGACATACGTACTGTGGTACAGTTTCTAGAGAAAAATTCTCTTTTAACTCCTTTTTTGATCTCGCTGGAACGTGCTTTTCTCGCACGACTGGATGTAATCCCTTCGCCGTTGTATTTTCCAGCGAAACAAATTGCACACTGGCTCGTTACCACTATAGAGCGCATCGACGTAGCTATCAGTTGCGCTTTTAATGAATTATTCCTTGTCGTTGAAATATCCATTTTACGGGAAAGATCGAACGTTACAATAAATCACTATCGATGGTGCATAAAATGATGCCGCCGGTTACGCAGTCGGCTACGCTGCGTTATGCGACGATCGCAAAAATGTGCGCACGATCCACTATGTACTCGGGACCAATTAATTATCGAGTCGTCACGCAAGTATACCACATACGACCCTATCGATTAACAACCTCGCCTCTCAGCAGTACGTAAAGGTTTTTGCATGGCTGTAGGGTGAAGCTGCACGAGGACTTAATAAAGCCAACTCGACAGCTATCGATCTATCCTCGTTCACGAAGGTACTAAATTTTACCCATCGAGATCGCGGCCAAATAGCCACGTTCATACAAAACTTCATCTTCGTTGCGCTTCATGCGCTGCATTTTACGTTTTTAATCACTCAAATTTGAATTATGATATGAAGGATTTATTTCTTTACGAACATACCTGCGTATGTATGTGTGTGCGTGTGTGTGTGTGCGTGCGTGCGTGCGTGCGTGCGTGCGTGCGTGCGTGCGTGCGTGCGTGCGTGCGTGCGTGCGTGCGT
>NW_012130065.1:5969290-5979949 GCF_000143395.1 Atta cephalotes
GTATATTTGAAAACTGAAATAGCTTATTTTATGCAATATTTATACCTATGTATCATTTACTCAAGATAATCCGTTTCATTATCACTTTTAATTATATAAACAAAACATTAGTTCCCTAATATATTTTCACATAAATAAACTATATAAACATCAAGCAATAAAAAATACCTTAAAAACACAAATAAATATCTATTCTTAGCTGTATAATTATGCTCTCTAAATAAAAGACTGGGATTAATTGCGATCTCTTTAATAAACTCACTTTGATAGTCTACCAGTCTACAGCTCTAATATGACATACAGTGAAAATATATAATGTCTAGAGGATAGGATCTAAAGACATCGGGACTAAATAAATAACTACTATTATTCCTTTCATGATAAGCTTATTATCTTCGTTTATCTTTTGTTATGTTGTTTATATACGTTCTTTTTCGTTCAATACAAAATCTTTTCACAATTAATTAATTGTAACATAATAAATATACAGCAGAAAGTAGGTATATTAATGTTTTGAAATATATACAAATAATTAAATTAATTAAACATAAATATACTTTCATAAAAATATTTCGATAAAATATTCTAAATTTCATTCATAAGGATATTTTTTGTTTTTTGTTAAATTTCAACATATAAAATAAATTTGTTAAATTTCAATTTATAAAATAAAATATAATTTTAAAAGCAACAGAATCTTGATTTTGCCCGACACGTTTTCTATTGCTAAGCATAAAGATGAAGTCTCACATAAAGATGAAGTAAGAAATCTTCACTGCAATCCTCGAAACAAATACAGAACTTATTTTCATGATAAAAGTGAAATGTGAAATGTATCGATATCCTCCGCGTTTCATTTAAAAGCTACGCAATATGTCGAATAAATTGTGAAGAAAGTCCGATGATTTAGTCGTATTAAACGAAAGCAATTCATGGATCAAATAAGCTTCGCCGGGGATTTGTGAAATGGAATCACGACGAGGCTGCATGAACTACGGCAATCGGAATGATCGTAAACTTCGGTTATATTTGAAACACGAAATGAAAATAGAATGCCCTGCGACTGACCTGATACGGCAAAAAGGAATGGGAAGTTAATCCACGAGACCGTTACAAACTCACGGATCTATTTGCCACTTTGGAGAGTCCTCTACGGGAAGTTCTTCTGAAGAGGGGTTAAGAGATCGACCATCGGAAGAACGTCGCGATATGCTCCGCATCCTAGTCGTCCCACGGTATTTACAGTTTGCTTCGTGTCGCAACATTTTGCGGGCCCCGAATGCCCAAAGTTTCTAAAGAGGAGTTTCCTCTGTGTTCCAATTAAAGGGCCTCTCAAACAATGGCTTCAACTCGCAGCCGATTGGTGGTTCGCTCTTCGCACGATCGCGATACAACTTCATGTGCACCGAGCCTCTCCGAGGTGAATTACATTCGATATAGGTAACGCTTTCACCGCTCCACAAACGACGTTGTTCGGGACTTCGATTGAGATTTAACCTGTTTCCCTCGCTTAGAGTTGGAAGCAAATGCAGCATGTCTCAGACAAACTCGTCCACATGAACCATTTGTGACACAAATTTCATCTTTCGCCATTTATTAATAATTACTAATATTACTAATAATTTTGTCATTATTTTTGACTGACGCCTGTTTTATTTATTAGTACAATAAAACACGTTGTACAATTAAAAATACTTTAATATACAAATTACGATAACAAAATTAAAATTTTTTTTATAATGCTAAGTCATAAATCTTTCATTAACTATGTTTGCTTTTATCAGTCATCATAATCAACGATTATATATATATATATATATATAATAATTGATACCGAGTATCCTAATCTCTTTTGTATTAAACATCCCAGCCAATTTAACGGATTATGAAGACCCAGTTTACTCCATAAATTCTGTTAGCATGTTACATAATTAAATGCTCAAGTGTAAGAAAAATCATAAATAATTAAAAATTATAGCTGTAACATTTAACGCTGTATTTATGGCACATATAGTTAATTAATTTGATTAATATGGAATTTAAATTACCATATCAATTTCAGAAAAATTAATATGTATCTCACATACACAATTGATTTCTATTTGAAAAATTAATGATAAAAACAGATTATATTAAATTATATTAAAATTACATATTTGACAGTTTATATAAGACATATGTTATTATTTTCTAAAATCTTTAGAGTGGCAGCTAATTTTAAAGAGTGACAAAAAGTGACAATTGAATCAATGTTGAAAAAGAATCAAGTTTTAAAAGTGAGATTTTATTTGATTATGTAGATTCCATTCCATTCCAAAGATTTTAGAAAATATAAGAATATACAATATATAAATTCTGCGTCTTTGAAAAGGAATATAAGAAAAAAAGAATATATATGATAACCTTGAAAAGTGATTACTTTCGTATAAGTTATAACTGCGTATAAACTTTGCGGGCACGCACAAAGAAATTTCCAATTAAGGTTGCCGTAGTAACTAAACTACACGCGTACAGAGAAGGATCACAAAAGCGAACCGCGTAAAACACCGCGCGATGTAGTGGGAAGAGCTTGAGATGATGTACAAATGCTTTGTGGCATAAAAAATTAAAGAAAGAAAAATAGAGAGAGAGAGAGAGAGAGAGAGAGAGAAAGAGAGAAAAGAAAGCGAAAAAAGTAAAAAGAATACCGAGTCGCGCGCGCGTCTAATTTCAATTTCCGCGAACATAACACTGCGTCGCGCGTCTCCGGTTTAATTAAATTTGTTTGGAGATCAAGCAAAATGGCCGGCGAGAAAGCACCATGGCACAGCTTGCGAAGACGCTGTAAGGCCACAGGTCTCTCGCCTTTGCACACGTGTCTTCAGAGGGGAGCTGCACATACACCTGACACCCTTATCCAGTTACAACGCTCAATCCGATCAACTTTTGCGGAGACTACGCGTACACCAGAACTACCAGCAAGAGATTTTTCTCTCTCGCGGAGATTTCGCCTGATAGAACGGGAGATTTTCCTCGAGGGTCGCAATCTCACAAGAACGTATTTTCAAGATCGTTCACGCCCACGAAAATGACTCGACACGTCGTAAATGTTGAAAATTTAAAGGAAGATCCCCTACGGTCACACGAGGTAATGTTAAAGGCCAACGATCAATCTTGAAACGAGAACATCTATCGGCGACTCTATTTCGGTTCTACGTAAAAAAAGTAAAGTAAATTCAGGTATGTAGAAGATCGATTGCTTATTTTTGAAAATTAATTAATAAAAAATATTTAATGCATGAATAATAAATATATCTTAAATACATTTATCTAATCCAGAATCTGTTAAATGTTAGTAATACACCTTCGAATTTTATTCTCATTATCATTTCTCGATATATTTAATATCGATCTAATTTTCATTGCTTATAGCGAATGTTTAATTTAATTCATTTAGTCACTTTCTTACAATTCTGCGATATCATTATTCATTTTTTCTACAACATTAAAATTTATATAAAATATAAAATCTGTCTAAAAAGAGGAAAACCTAGAAATATTATCAATATTTAATGCATGAATTTTAATAAAATTTGACGAAAATGTACTCTATATCGAATTTAAAAAATAGCGAACAATATTCACAAGAGCACAACAAATATCTTTATTAATATTTGAAAAAAAATAGACTTCTAAAAATATTTTTTTAAAAGCATATATAACTATAAGGCAAAAGTAACTTAAAATACAATCTAAATATAAATGTTAATCTGTTTAACAGACTAACTATTATTATATTGAGTACTTAATCTAATTATAATTAATTAATAATATTTAATGATATATATATTTATGTTTATACAGAAAGAAAAACAGTAATTGTTTGAGTGTTTGTTCCTTATCGTATATATATATGCTATTACCAAGTATAAATATTGTTTTATATAAATATAAATCAGATCATAATGTAGATACTTTTGAAAGGTCTCTAATTTAAAATTGTAATTTGACATAAAAATTCTTTTTGCATAAAAGCCATCCAGTTAAATCAACGTTAAAAGATTATAAATATTTCGTCATTTTATATATATGCTTGTAGATGAATGCAGTATAAAACGAGTCAGATAAAATTTTGAGTAGTGGAAAATGTTACAGTCAGCAAACAACCACAGTTCATTGGAAATTCTACGAATTTCTGCTATAAACCACGTGCTTTTGCTAGTGCGCATTCCATCCAACAAAATTGTAACGCATACTCTATAATTCTCATGACGCGAATCCTCACTCTGATTGTATGTATAAGGTAACGTTCGATGTAATCATTTCAAATACCAGAACAATTGCTTTTCTTTTGCGTTTCATTATACAGAGCAATCAGAGTGCATAATTACATAACTTTGCAATCACAGTAAATTTCACTTTTCTTATCTAACATTCGTTCAGTACTTTATTTATAATCTACGTACAAGTGCGCAAGGGATTAAAAATTTTAATCCCTTATTAATTTTGATTAGATTCAACAGGTCATCAATAAAATTCTTCTACACTAATTTTTTGCTAAATTTTTACGTAATGTATATTATAATTTACTGATAAATATCTAGCATAGCTACTTCATACGAAAAATAATTGCTCCTTCCCCTCTCTCCTTCTCTCTCTCTCTCTCTCTCTCTCTTTCTTTCTCTGATATATTAAAGACTCACTAACTGAACGCAAGCTTTTCTTTTCAATCATCTACTATTCTATCAACTCCCGAAGTCCTTGCTATCTCGTTGATACGTGAGATACAAATTGCGATAACTCAACGCGTCGTAACACGTCACGAATCTATATGCGAATCCATATGTAGATCAACGGAATCAGCAAGATGGAACAAGATCGATCGACAGAAGCGAGGTTTACGCGTAATACAATAGGATATTACACGAGCTTGATATAGCACCGCTATCCTGTAACGATATTGATTGAGCGCTCGTTATTCAAGACTCGAAGTATTCTAACAGACATGCGTTTAAATAGTTGATTTTTAAAAAAGAAATAGTTTGTTATCATAATCTTCTGATAATGTTAAAGATATAATGACACGTTTTACAAATTCATTAGTGTTACCTAAGGTAACGATTATTTGTGTTCAATTGAAAGAACATTTTGAAATGGAAATATTGTCACTTAAATTCTAATTGATGAGCGAATTTACCTCAATTTGTATTATGTATGTAAATGTATATTACTAACAACAGATTTTAAGACTGTAGACGAAATATTTCTTTTAATAACAATTTGAATGATTGATATTAATTATTTCATTTTAAAAGAATTATTAAACTTATTTGAAGAATAAAATTTATATTCGTTTTAATAAAAAATCTATTTATATAAATTAGTTTATTATTACTTTTTATTATTACTTTCAGATCTTTATGAGAAAAAATTAATATAATTTTTTTTAATTAAGTAATATAATTGATTGATTGTAATAAATAAAAGAATGAAGTTAAATCGCTGCAAAAAATGTTATAATAATAAATGATTTTCCATAAGTACTTTTTCAATTAAAACATTTCTCAATTAAATAAGCTTATTCCTCAAATGAATTAATATTCAATTTAGTACCAATACATGTTACTGACACGACTACGACAAATTAGAAAAGCAGTAAAAATAAAATTTGAAATAACAAAAAACCATATTTCATCTTATTAATTAATATAAAATTATACAAAAAAAGAATTATTCTCTATTATCTTTTAGGATATGGAAAACTATCATTATAAAGGGATAGTATTCCATAATTCTGAGTTTAATACTAAAAATTTATTTTTGGATTTTAAATCAGATTTTTTTGTTTAAATTTCTTTTCTTTTTAAAACGGAAAAATGTCACAAAATTCAAAACCCATTACATACCTACGTGTACCTCTCAAAAATCATAATTAAATCACAATAAATAAAATTCAAGATCTGAATTTCTTAATTAAATTGCAATTGCAAATGCAACACAATGCAATGTATGACGAATATCAAATTGGTTTTTATGTATTTTTAAGTATATAATATAAGACTAATTTCAGGCATAATCTTGTTGTAGTTTTTTAATAAATATAATAAATCAAACTGAGACAAATCCAAACTCATATAACTGTCGAAAGCATGAGTAATATCTCAAATGATGTAACAATCGCGATCGCTCTATATTCTCGAAGTCGGAAGCGCACGCAGTCGTGAAAACACTTTACGATGCAAGCATTGCCATGTTAATGCAATAATTTAATCGTTCAACATGTGATTAACATTCCAAATTGGATCAATATCAAAGCAGACACTGATGAAGGACATTCGGAAATTGAGTATCGAACATTACCAAGCAACCGATGTGAGTCAAATTACATACCGACATCAATCGGCGCAACGGACGTATTCCCAGAATGTCATTAAAGAGCAACAACCATCGAGCAGAAGATAACGTACCTAAAACAACAATAAATACGTTTATGAGATTTAAACACATAAAATTATTAATATAAATACAAAAAACATTAACATTTTGATAAGCGAACATTTCTTCCAAACGTAAATAATTTAAAAAATACATATTGAATTATGTTTGATCTATACTTTATACCATAAGTATTGCTTATAAATATGTATTGCATGTTTAAGATGAAATACACGATAGAAATAAAAAGTTATCGCAGTGACAATAAAACTTTCAACACAGTCGGCACGCAAAAAATAATAGTAAAACCAAGAGGAAGTGATTAAGTCGAGACATTTGCATTTTATCTTTCTCGTCTTAAAACTAAACATATCGCAAATCTATCATCTATTAAAATTATTTTTATGTAAAAACTTATTCTCCATATTTTTTCATATTAAATACATTAAAATTTTTTATATAATGCGTGAAGTGTATTTATTTAATATTTTATTGATTAAATCTTTTATTAAACAAAATAAAAAATATTCGACTTCTAATCACTTATTTGTGCTTTTAATAGAACTCAGCTATACTTTTTTCAATTCCTATTTGAAGCCGAATAAAAAAAAGAAATTAACGTCACATACTTATTGCTCGATAATTTTCAAAGCATTTGCTAATATAGAGTAGCTAAATAAGCGTACCAGTACACATAGGTATTCCCATCCAACGAAATTTGACCAGAGAACTTGTGAGTTCTACATCAATGTTCGAGGAAAGGTAGGAGTTTGAATGAAGCATATAGAGGGATGAGAAAATAGACGGCAGCTGAGGTGAGCTAGTAACTCGCGCTGCCTTTCAGTCAATGGTTGCGCTTAAGATCGTTACTCTGGCATGAAATTAGAACGGGTGCACCCAATTTTCGCTACTTCACCTTACTACAGTAAATAATTTCCCGTCATTTTCTACCATTTGGGATAAGTGCCTCCCCGTGAAATTGGCACCGAGAGAAACCCACGCAGGTTTCTCTCCTGAGATCTGCGTAAATTCCGTCTCAAGCAATTTCTTATGTAGATATTTATGATTATTTTTCACGTAGTCTTTGTAAAATAGAAAATAATAACAGCAGTAAATTAGAAGACATATTTAAGTAGAATTTTATAGAATAAATAAATAACGACATTTACTAATCTTCAAGCAGATAATTACAATTATAATTAAAAAAATAGTGATTATTATCCATGCACCAAGTTTTACTTATTAAATTTTAATACTAAAGCGCGAATAACCGGTGCTGCATTATAAAATAAGCTTTTAAAAATATTTTTAAATATATCTTTAAGAATACAACACTTTATAGACATCACGTTGCATTATCGTGAACATGGAAAATCTCGTAGTAAAATATAAATTTCCGTGCACTTATGCTAACCATAAGTTGAAGTAGATGGTATTTACTTTTGATCCTAGCATTTTCTTAACTTCCTATGATAACTCAGCTTCCGCCTGATCCATTAGTTTTTCTAAGAAGTCAGAAAAATAGCAATACTCTTTACTCTAAGATAAAATGAGTGTAAAAATATAAAAACACTCTTTACTACTTCTATATGTCCGATCAATTTGTTTTTTGCCTAAGCGAGCACATTTTTACTATGGCATAGCAATGAATCTTTTATGAGATTTAGAGTAAGAAATTCTTTTATTCATCATCAAGCAAAAAAAACAATGAATAACAAAGTATGAAAGAAATAAATAAACAGAGGTGTATTTCTAAAGTTAAAAAAATTATTTTAAAAGTAGCTATCAATTGATAGATTCGATAGCGTGCATTGACGTTGAAATAATCCCAGTATCTTCAGAGAAAAGATTTAATCTATGCCGGCGAAGGTACAAGGATCGTAGAAACCAATTTTTATAGCAATTCATGGAACGTAGCTTAATGCATTTCCGGATATACGAAGGATAATGCGCTCCGTTTGAAGAATCGAGAGCACGGAGATCGAGATGGAATCCCTTTGAGGCTCATGCTAGAACATGAACCATGCTTCAAACGTATCGATCGTTAATCCTTGAGCGGACTTTTACAGTTAACAGTCAAGAAAGAGAATCGCGACGTAGCCTCCGAGCCGTCGTCGTTCTACGGATAAATCATTGTGAATAATGCGACGAGCAGTTTCGTGGGTTCGCGTTTCTCACGCGAACGCTGCTGAAGTGCCACCGATATCACAAGCACACCAATCGCGAATCACAGTACGAAATTAAGATCATTCCGCTCGATAACATGCGTATGCACGTGAACTCTGCTCCGATCACGACCAGAAGTACAATCTGCGCGTGAAACAAGGTGGGCAAAGTACAAAGAAAATACTCTAGCGCACTTAAAAAAGTCATTTCAAGCATGATTACCTTTAGCTACTTCAAAGTTGTAAGCGTAAGCATGCCACTTTTCTCTTAAACGACGTAAGACACATCGTCAAGACTCTTAAATACATCCCTTTGAAATTGTATAATTAATAGCTATCATATATACACTTCTCTCTATCCTTTGTCTTCATCCATGATTAACTATCCATCCATGATTAACCGATATTTCGCCCTCCCTAGTTAAAATCAGAAGGAGATAATGTAAGGAGCCTTAACGAACGCGCTTATACCATGGCACGATGAGTTTGGATTTTGAAATTCACCCTGCAGAATATCCATCACGTCTAGCAGCTACTCTGCATAGCAAATAGAGCGTATACGCGGAACTCGATTGGACGGAGATTTGAGAGGCAAGTGGGCCGCCATCTTAATAGAATCAGGATTATGTTCAGACTATCTAAGCAGAGGCTCTGACTGTCTAAGCATTGCATCGTCATTCCATCCTTCGATATTCTGCTTGTCGTTAGTTTCCGAGAGTTCTGAGGATACTATTGGACCATTTTCGAGATTAATCCGCGCAACGCGATCATTGTGCCTCATACGTTCTCCCGTAGCATTCATCAAGCGAAGCTGATCTTATCGGCTTTTCATCCTCGATTACGCTCATTCGCTATCCCATTTATTTCCGCATCGAACATCGTCACTCGACCTTTCATTTACCTCGCTTCGGTATTTTAATATTCGCGACGACGAAAGATGAAATTCCATCCACTTTGCCCTTTATTTCTACACCATCACTTTCGTGAAATATTCATGATGATTTTGTGCTTTCTACAACGGAGAAAGTGCGCTCGTAGCCTGTTAATAAGAAAAAAATATCCCGACGAAATGCAGAAAGTGACATATACAGAAGAATTTAAAAAAATTAAGAAAATGAAAAACAAGATTTTTCTTGTTATAATGTAAAATTAATATTTATTCTTTGTACTATAAGATAATTTATAAGATTCATTTAAAAAATAAAGAGATTTTTTACAATAATAAATAATATATCTAAAAATTTATTATTATATAAATGATATAAAATATTATATTTCTTCATTTAATGTCTATTAATTCACGAGATTGGTAAGATTATAAATATAATACGTTCAGTGATGTATTCAATATTGCAAAAATATTTCAATTAAGTTTAATGACATGATCATTTTTCCTAAGATAAAACTCGAGGTGTTTATTATTCATTAACCCAGCATGTCTCATAGCAGTCACAAGGTATTCATTTTCTTAAACTATTCTCTCAGGGAATAACTGCGTAAGAAAACAGTAGCATGGTAAAATACACCAATACTCGTGAATATAACCTGCGGCATTATTTATATTATTTCAACGGAAATTAAAGAATACGTAATTGACGTGTTGCCATCTTTAACGCCATTATTATAAAATATATTATATGAGCACGGATTTAATCTCTGTATAATTTTTCAGTCTCATTAATTTCTAATTTCGTAAAGTTTCTGTTATAATTTAATATCAAATTCTTTAGGATTCTCAGTGCAAAAGATCTTACGCCTGAATTAATAAAGAATTAAACGTAAAACGTCTTTTTAAGCTTCCACAAATATTTTTCCCAATTCTTCAGTATCAAATTCTATAAAATCTAACAAAAAATAAGAAAAAATCTATCATTTCTCTTATAATTTCAAAATTTATTTTGAATAAGATTACTGCAGAATGCATAGGATATTGAGCGTTGAAGATTACAAAAAAACACGAAAAAAAAACAGCTAAAAATTTCATTGATTCAACAAATCTACAGTAGTATACACACACACACACACACACACACACACACACACACACACACACACACACACACACACACACACACACACA
>NW_012130065.1:5980313-5993117 GCF_000143395.1 Atta cephalotes
ACACACAACACACACACACACACACACACACACACACACACACACACACACACACACACACACACACAGAGTCAATTTTCTATGTTAAAATAGCAAAGTTGACAGCTGAATAATATTAGCGATTTATTAAACTATTAAATCTTCTTATAGATATTGAATTCGAGCAGTAAATTATAGGTTTGCTGTACCACCCGATTAATTTATTTTCCGTAAAGACACAAACATCTCTGAGTAGATGTACTGTTAATTAACGACAAACTGAAAGGCAGGAAGTCTCAGGGAAGGAAGAAATTTGACACCACGTCTCAACGATATATTAATTCTACCGGACGCAAAGATCCTTTCAACCTGGTGTATGTGTCGAGTACGTACTCCAAGGCTCTTTCGGATGTTAAACACGCCGGATGCACCTCTAGCTTCTTCCGCGAAGAGTCCACAGGCCCACCACCTTCATAACTCATCCTCGGCCTTTGCCGGCCTCCGGTCCGCGAGAGCACATACATCACATCGTTACATTATAGAAACGGGTCGCGTAGAGAAGTTGCACCGTAGAAGCGGCGAGTCAGACTTAGCGCAGTCATAATTTCACTTTTACCACCCTCTCTACTCTCGTCCGTTGCGATAATGTCGGACACTTCCTCTCGCCTTATCCTGCCCGTTTCGCTCTTCCTCATTCTCTTGCGCGTCGTAAGAAACGTGCGATGATAAATTTAAGCGAATATATATTCACGTACACGAACCGAAGGTCGCGGCGAAATTACGTTAGACAAGACAAAAGGGTACCGTTCTGTAAAGACAGCAGTGCAGTAAGAACGATGGCAGCTGAAATATGATGTATCGCTACGTTGGATTTTAAATTTACCGAAAAATTACACTCGCTACGTGGAGCTACGCGGGAAAGTCGATTACGGTAGGTGTTAAGAGCACGTCGTCACTGTGCGCCGAGGAAAATGCCCTTTTTGGCAAATGGGCCATTACGAAGGCAAGTAGGAAGGTATATTGGCTTTGAGTGGTATTAGGAGAGCGGAAAAAGAACCGACAAGGAGATGGCAGCGGTAACGGTAACGGCGACGGCGACGGTGACGGCGACGGCTGGCGGAACGAAAGATGGAAGGGAAAATTTTGTATTATGTAACAGAGAACTAGGAACTATTGCATATATACTGTGTTAGAGGAAGATATATATCAAGAGAAAGAAAAGCGGAAATAGAAAGAAAAAGAAAGAATAGCGGAGTTATTATGTCATACGACAGTAGAACTACAAAAACTAAAATCAAATATTAAAAAATAATAGTTGAGAATCATTTAAATGATATCGAGATATTGGAATTCGATAAAAGAAAGATTAAATATAGCTTGCAAATATCAAGATTATCAAGTGCATAGATTTATGAAAAAGAAATTGCAAAATTCAAAAGAGAATATTCGTGACGGAGCGCATAGAGTGACTTTGACGACTCTTAATTAATTAAAAATAAAATAATATTCTCTTCAAAGATGCATATTAAAACTTGTTCAATAAAAGAAAAATCAAACGTAGCTTGCAAATACCAATGTAAAAATAAATTTATTTAAAAAATTACAGAATTGAAAAGAAACGAATGTAACATTCAAAATGAAAGCATAGAATGAACATAGACTTTGACGAGTCTTAATTAATTAAAGATAAAATAATGTTCTCCAAAAATGGTATATCATACCAAAATATTGATATTTTAATAATAGAAAAATTAAATGTGTAATAGCTTGCAAATACCAAATGCATAAATTTGTAAAAAAATTGCAGAATTGAAGAGAGACGAATGTAACATTCATAATAGAAGCATAGAGTGACTTTGAAGATTCTGAATTATATATCTTAGCTAAAAATAAAATGTTTTCCAAAGAGATAAATGTCTAAGATAAAACTGATCACAGTGCTAGAATAAGATATTGTATCTTCATATATGACAATTTGCTTTCTGTTAATTACATTTTCCCTTCAGGATATTATTATTTGCACAGAGATATTCTTGTGAGCGACACGTGTGCTCACATGCAACGTCATACACAAGAGAGTGAAAGCTCGTATCAGCCCATGCAGCACGTGGGCGTCGGCATCGTGAGCTCTCAAGGTAGGCCAGCATTGTCTCACGTCGAGAGATTAAACTCAAGTAGAGTCTCCGTGGTGTTTACATGCGTAGCAATTAGGATTAGCATTTAGAGAAGGTCTCTAAATGCTTGATAGCGCACTATATTTTGCACGGATCGGAGAATCGTGCACAATTATACAATATATTATAAGCAAATAACGAATAAAATAGACGGTAGTAATTAGAAACGCGAATGTATGTAGATTAATCGATTATTTATAGTTTAAAAGCAAACACAGGTTGCAACAAATGCAGCAAAAGTAAATATTACACGTCTATCGTCGAAGGCTAAAGTTAAAAATCGAATATTAGAATATTAAAATTGAGAGAATGAATAATATCATTGCGCTATCTCTGTTCAAAATACACTGTTAAATCTGTAGTATTAAATTTAACCTAATTTAAGTCGTCACTACTCAATATATCGTTACTTCATACTAAAACAATGAAGTTAAATAGTCAAGTTGGATTAAATTTGACACTATGTACTGTCAATTTGAACTGTTTGACTCCATTGTTTTAATATAAAATAACACGATAATTTGAGTAGGAGCAGTAGCGATTTAAATTAGGTTAAATTTTACATTATAGATTTAATAGTGATAACGTAGGCAGTTCGCATCCTCTCAATTTATTCTCCCTAGCGCGACATTTCCGTCCAGAGAAGGTTCATCGAACCGCATCGAAAACAGGCGACGCGCCTCAATTGCGAAAGAATTTTCTCCGCGATGTCAAGAATTTCGCCGATAAGACGCACGCAGATTCTCGGATTGCACGCCCTTCTGATGCAGTTCCTGAGCATATTGCGCCGCCGGGTGGATATTGAATTTTAGAAGAGGATTTCCCCTTACAAAGCTATCGCGAGGTGAGCCATGAAACGGGTAACAAGGTGAGCGTCGTACGATCGATGCCAGTCGCTTTGATATATCGCGGGAGAGACTGTGTGCCAAGATGCGAACGCAATCAACAGCGATATTTCCGTGCCTCTTTCCTGATCAGCGCTTGGACGTGTTTATCTCTGACAACTGTTGGTAGCTACATAGTCGCTACCAAACCAAAAGATTTCTTTAATGATTGAAGAACCGTCACGTATACACAAAAGAAAACATCGAAAGAGCACTGTCAAGCGCACTTTCGACAGAAGTTCTTTTTCTTATTGCTTTACCACAGCGTTCTTCGATATACATAGTGAATTCTTTCCAAATCTATTATCTTCTGTATAAAAAAAAAAACAATCTTTTAACAGTAAAACAGTGAAGTAAAACATTATCAAAACGGAGCTTTCCAATGTAAAAAGATTTCAAATGTTGCATAATCAAAGCAGAAAGTTACTAGACTTTCATTTATAGAATGCAGAGTATGAAGTGAACTCGAACTCCGTAATGAATAATCTGTATTACAATTCTAGAGAGATGAGAGTTGTAAAGTCAAAACGTATACAAAAGCCAGTTCTCGCAAAGTCCTCGGAGCAATCAGTTTTACAATACGAACAGAAGGTTTTGTAAAACTGCGGTAAAGCTTTGAAGATAATCGAGCGTCGGTACCATTCGATATGGATGCAATAACATTAGTTACTTCTCTGTTAATGCATTTATTTGTATTTACATAGAGGAGAATGTGTATGTATACGAATAGCGTTTGCAATATCATCGTCAAACATATATTCGACACTTTATCCCACGGAATCGCGTTCGTTAACGAGAAAGTAATTTCAATATTCTCTCAATTTCATATTTTCCCATCCGCAGAGTGTTATATTGGCAATCGATAAATGGCAAACTGTAAGATATGAGGTGCAAGTTAACAATGTTCATTTAATAAATATAATCTAAAGAAAAATAATATACAACGACCCATTCAGATGCGTTCGAGATAATTATAATTATTACAAATCATACTTCAATTAAATTTGTGAAATTTATATATTTTTCAAGAATCTATCTAAATAATATTTAAATTAAAAACCAGAGAAATGGCATATCTTAATTGACCTGATTCTTCATTCTAATCAATATCCATGTTAAACTCACGATTTACTTTTTACTTAAACTGAAAATATAGATCGATTGACTATTAGTCTTATTTAGTAAATATAAGATCTTCTATTCTGCTTTCATCCCCGAAAGATATCACACAGGATTGTTAATATCTGATAAAAATCAGTGACAGCTGAGACAGTAAAATTATTATCAGATAATGAGAATAACCTATTTAATCAGATCGATAAATTTTCTTTCTCGAAATAGAGGAAATTTATTAAAACTGAGGAAAATGAATTAATAATTGTAATGTATTCAATCGCTCTACTGCTCAGTATTATTTCATGTTATTGTTTACCATGATACCAATACTAACATAATACCAATACAATAGGTTATATTAATATATCAGTCATAGTTAATAAATCACATTCCTGTTGCTGTAATTGGAGATAGACCATCGTTGCCTCTGCTTGGAGCTGCTGCTGCTGCCTTTTCGGCTGGTTGCATCTCGCCGTCTTTTCTCTCACCTTTACCTGATGAAAATGATGTCATTCTTTTCAGATATCTTCTGATGTCTCATCGGCCCTCTCTGTCCTCCTTTCGTTCCACTACCTCACGTTTCATCGTGTCACTCACAGTATTTAAAGAAGACTGATGTAATTGTTTGCAGGTGTATGCGCGCGTGTGTATGTGAGTGTATGTAATTTCAATTATTGGTTGACCTCTTATTGTTGTCTTATTCTGGTTTTGTTACTGGTAGGCTTTGTAACAGCAATTTGCTGACACCTAATCATTTGCGAGTTACTATTGTCTATTATATTTATATTTATGTTAATTATAGTTTATTGTATCATATTTTATTACTCTGTTAACATATAGTCTTTTTCATATAGCTTTACAATAAATCAAATTAAATTAAACTAAATATCAAAGAAGCAATAACAACTAAGTTAAATTTAACTTTTATATATATCAAAATGTAAATCAATTCATTTCATAATTAGTTTCAAAGTGAATTCCTCATCCATATGCACTTAGTAAATAAGAAACTAAATTTGAGTCAAATTTAATATACATTTGCTTGAGTTAAATTGTTTAATTTCATTATTTTAATGAACTTAATGAAATTAAACATCTCTGAATAGGAGCAAAGCCAACTATAAAAATGATTCAAATAGCATTATTTGATATTTATAAATTTAACAATGTATGTAGTTAAAACGCTTTAAATAACTCATTTTTGAAAATTCGTAGCTAACGAACCCAAATGTACAAAAAATTTTTCGAAGTTTATAAATCATCAGCTTCATCTGCTACGAAATTTTAAAAATGTTCTAAAAAGAGTTTTTGGGAAACTCCAACCTCATTTTTCTCTTAAATTTGACGTGACAAAATATTCTTATTTGTAGAATTCAGCGCACAAAAATTACAAGAAATTTTAGTCTTATTTTCCAAATTGCAAAAATCACATAACCTGTGTGTAGTTAATATCAGATTCGCATAATAATTCTTTTTTATTGTCATATATATTTTCTAATGAGTTTGCTCGTTCTTATAAAGCCAGTAATGTAAGCGCATTACGCGAAGCGAATTTATTTAGACGTTTTCAACTTCTATAATAACGTTGATCGATACTCGTAAACCTCTTCGGCATTATTTTTCATCTTCCATTTCGATCCCCCTCTCCCCCTTCCCCTCATCCCCTATTTACTTTTATCCATTACGGATATTCAATAGTTTATAGAATGTGCAAATTTCTATTTGCACATTTCTATTATTCTTATCGTGCATATTTCTATTATTCTTATCATCTTTTATTATCTTATTTCAAGAGATTATGATTGGCTAATAATATATAAATAATACATAAATAGTTACTCAATGAGATTGTATCGTATAAAATATAATGCTTAACTTTTATACATTTTGATTTTCCACTATAAGTATTATATTTCGCAGTATTTCGTTTACATGGACATATTATTTCTGACATTACTAATAAGAGATAAGTCGTACCAAGAAAAAGTGATAATTAGTGGATGGAAAGTAATTAGCAACGTATACGAAGCTAGATACTTCGAGTTGTCAAGCTCGATACATCGTTTATCATTGTTTGCTACTATAATTGAAGCACATCCCAGTTCGCTGCAATTAGCTCGATCTATATGATAAGACTGACACATAATGAGTATCCATATGATGCATCCTTATCAATTAGACAGTAGATCATTTTCACGAAATTGACGTTTCCGATACAATTAGAAACATTAATATGATATTAAAAAGAAAAATGATATCGATTTGCTTTAAATAACACAATGGTTAATAAACAGTGGAAAAATATTTCCTTAATCAATTATAAATAAATAATCATATTTTCCTCGTTGTTCATTGATGTATAATATGTACAGCTTTTAAAATATTATATCACGCTAAAAGTCAATAAAAACAATATTTCTGAATACTGTAATAAAAAAGTTCCTTTCATTATCTTTCCTCATTTAAATAATTATATTTCTATAAACACGATTACATCTTCTAATATAATTATCGTATCTCAGATCAATAAATAAAATACGTAAAATTATACAGAATCACATAAAAATAATATCTAAACATCAATGCTTTCTACAATAAATCATCATCAATTAATCATCATTCATATTACATTAATGGTAAGTCAGAATCATAAATCATAAATCTAAGGAAACTTGTATCCAGAAATCATATTAGATTGTTCAGTTTTCATGTTATGCCAGTCAGTTCTCCCGATAAAGGTGACAGACACATATTGCTTTTTAATTGGTTAGTTATAATCTAAGTTATTTAGATTATGTTCTGACTGACCAATTAAAAAGCAATATGTCTGTCATTTTTATCTTGAAAAAGAGTAGCAGAATTTTTAATCTTTAAGAGTGAAATTTCTCTCTTTATATTAAGATTCCACTTCAAAGAATTTAAAAAGTAAGAAATAAAATTTGGTCATTTTCATGCATTTGCATTCATTGATTATTGACTTATTATTCCCTTATGATACACTATTAAATCGTTTACAACTCGCTCCTAATTTCTGATCTATTACTAATGGTTTCTTGTAGAAAGTTTATAAGAGAGCACAAACGCAGAAGAAGTATTATGTATACGCAACGTCGACAGGTGGCGGTGCAGACTAGTGCAATTTCCACCGGTGTTCGGTCCAAAAAAAAGAACATCAAACAGTTCGGAGACAACCAACTTTCTGCATGCGAAATCTCGAAGTTGGAGACCAACGATTGCGATGTGATCTCGCTTTGCCAAGCTCCATGGAAATAATTCCGACGAGAACAGACGGAACGTCGATCGCGGCACCGTACACGGTCTTGCGAATAGGACACGCGGATAGAAAACGGTCTTGTCGGAGCTGGCAGAGCAAACACGCATACGCGATGGAGAGAATGGATTTATCGATCACGTAAAACCGATTCTTCTATTCCCGCGTTTCTATTTTGCATACTGAGCGCGCATCTAAGCTCCCTGTTCACCGCGCGAAAATACACTTTGTCGAACGTTAAAATCGGAACAAGCTCGGGCGTTGCTGTCGCTCAAACAGAAGAAAGCAGGAAATGCAATCTACAGATCGCGAGAATACAGATTGTTCAGATCACATTCATTTCAACAGTAGTTTCGGCGTTGCGTTTGCGTGACACCGAAAAACTACATGAAAATAATAAAGTGAAAATAATAAAGATGTTCTAGTATTGCATCAATGATTAGTTCACACACGCAGCAATAATACAAAAATTTAACTTTTTCTTCTTAATTGCAAATTAGAAAAAGTATATACATTTTTACATTTTTGTTTTTTAGATATTTAAAAAATAAATCAAAATATTAATTTAGAAATATCTTGTACAAATTTTATGATACAAAATCATTTTTTATAAAGTGAATACGCACACGCATTTGTTTTATCGGATTCTAAAAATTGTTATTGTAAATAAAATATTTGAAATATCTATTAAAGTATCTATTTAAAGTATCTATTAAAATAATTAATTCTTTAAATTTTGTTTAATCTGCGAATATCAAAATTAGATTATTTCTAGAAATTAGAATGAGCACGATGGCGTGCATAAATGTTAAAAAAACTTCTACTCTACAATCATAAAAATCTTCTTTTGACATATAATAATTCGTTTCTTTTATACTTCTTCCGACAGGTGTACGGACATTACGTGTCCTCATTGCAATCGCGTGATCTATTCAAGCAGGTTGCGTGATCTATAGCAAATTATTATCCTTGCTCGAATCTATCATAATTAACGAACAGACATATGCGGAGAGTATATTTAATGATTTTGCCACGTCAACTAAAAAAAACAAACACACACGCGCGCGCGCGCGCGCGCACACACACACACACACACACACACACACACACACACACACATAATTAATTAATTAATTTTTCAAGTGAAATGATATTTATAAAAAAAGAATAGTTAGACAAACAAATATTCCACGCCAGCATATGTATATTCCATATGTTATGTTTAATTTGTAATGATATCAAGCGCATCTATCTGGCACCTTATTATGTATGAAATGAATATATTGTAATTAATAATTATTTATTCATTAATTTACCTTGCTAATTAGAAATCTGTTAATAGGTCAATGCCTCCTCTGTAAACAGTAAACGAATTTAACGTGCAAATATTGTCAATAAAAGGAATTACGCAAATTAATCAGGCATAGCACAGAGATAATAGAAAATATCTTCATGGTTGCAGCAAATACTCTGAAATATTGAAATACTGATTATAAGAGTGACAAAAGCTCAATCGATTAAAAGTGGTTCTAACGATTGGACATTTCATCAAAATGTCGCTCAGCATCGTGGCACAATAAATCAATATACCGATAATTCATAGGAGCGGCGAATTGCGGTCAAATAAATTTTTACCACTCACATCGAGAGAAAGTTATTGCATCCGGTACATCCAAAAGCCTAATGGAAAATGGCCGTCTTCTTTCGCGGTTCCGCCGAGAGAGAAAAACAGAAAAGAAAGAGAGAGAGAGAGAGAGAGAGAGAGAGAGAGAGAGAGAAGAGAGTGGTTGTTTTCCTTCTACGCTTCGCACCCTGAATTTATCTCGCTCGGAAACGTAACGAGTCCGGAGCCTTTTTTTGCCAGTCCGTTGGATCCGCGTAGGTAGATATACGTAACACGGCACTCGGTAGGGCAAATTGCTTTCGAAACGGAAGACTGCCCCGGAGCAAAAGGGAGCTTTAAGGGAAAATGATTCGCGTTGTCGCTCGGCCGTGAAGGAATAGCCTGTCTCTATTTCTCCCATTTCATTCACTGTCTCTCCCTCTCTTTTTCTCTTTCACGTCATCTTTCGTTTTCTTTCTTTCTTTCTAGTTCTTCCTCGCTTATCTGCTCTCCTTTTCTCTCTCTATCTCTCAGTCTTTCTCTTTCTCCGTTGTTCTTCTTCAATGTAACTTTTCTTACTGGGTATTCTCTTTTTGACTTTCGCCACGTCTCACTTTCTTTCAGATTACGCGCAAGCGCTTCTCACATTCAGTTCCAACGAAGCCGACAGTTATATAGCTCAAAACCATCCATCACCGAAATGCATTTAAACGAAAAAGACAGCGACAGACTGCAGGTCAATGAACCGAGAGATAACGTCAATGTTGCTTGATGTTGGATGAACGACACGCCTTGTTACGAGTGCGGATTTTAAACGAACAAGTGCGAGTCGATACGATAACATTTAACGTTCCAGACATGATAATATCAATGAATAAAGTTACACTATAAAATATAAATTATCGCAGTACCTTTAGCTTTCAGGGAATAAATTTTCACAAGTTCTAACTTGCAATTTTCGTTTTCCTATTTATTCACAATTAATCAAATTATTTGAAGAATACTAGTCAGTTTATACAGTACAGTACAGTCTACAGAATCTGTTTCTTTCGTGCGTTAATTCAAGGCCCAAATGTACTTGAACGATCAATCATAAAAGTTTCGCTCACGATGATGCTTCACGTAGATCTTTCATCGCTCTACGCGTATCAAATTATATTTTGTTTTTATTCGCGTAATTCGTTCCGAGTTATAACGTGGCACAACGCGCAGAATGAACCTCTCACGCATATACTGTATTTCTCGGCGTTTACCGGACACTTTGGCTATCTGCTCTGTGCAGATTACAATTTTCACGTCGCACAGAGCCGCGCGTATACGCAAACGCGGGCGGACCAGCAGAATTTTATTTTTTTTCCTCTACGGGCAAAATACTCGTACGCGCGACTAACTCTATGTGCGAGGTACTCGCACTCACTCTTCAAGCTGCCGAGCGGTGATAAAACGGGACGGACGGGTGCGATAGCCAACGACACGAGCAGCTCTCGCAATACTTCCGCAATACGCTTCGCTCGCTGTATTTCCTGTGATACGCGGCGGAAGTATTGTCGACAATCGATTAATCCGAACGTATCGCGTGATTAATGACGGAAGGTGATATTCGTCGGAATGAGTTGCGATTCCCCGCAACGCAGCTAACGTGAAATATCGTGTGTCAATTAACACGTCTCACATGGCCATCAGATTATGATGAAGTAGAACGTAGCATGAAGTAGAAATTTCCTTCCTTCTCACGCGAGGCGTAGATAAATGTTTTCACCAAGTAAATAATTTTCACTAAGTAAAACCACTGTTAAAAGTCATGCTGCATTGATTTACCGTACATATCCATTGCGTTAAATGTTTCAAACTCGTTATAATGAAAGCTCATAAAAAAATCCTGATTAAAACTAACGTTTTTCAAAAACCCGAGTGTATTACCAGATTACATTTCATTGTCACGCAAAGTTGTATATATAGAGCATTGTCCCGTCGTTTTCCGGATACTTTCACACTTGCTCAAAGCGAGTTACATTTCTCGCCGTGTGAAAAAATTACGAACACGTGTAAATGCGCGAGACACAGCACAACTTTTATTGCTGAATGCTCACGTAGTTGACACGTCGTCTCTACACCCGTATCAAAATGATGATAAAACAAGAACAATGCTTGCGGTTAGCAAATGGCAAACGGTCTGTATGCAAGCACTGAAAGCGGCAAGTAATTTAAAATACGCGACAAATACACTCAAGTAAACTTCATTTATCAAGTATTAGATTTTGATGCTAAATAAAAACAGACAAAACATTTACACTAAGTTAAACCATAAACTTGACATACTCGAAAATGTAATTCAAAGCCATTGCGACTTTGCAAACTACTTCATTTCATTACGAACTCCTTGGACTATTTCCGAGCGTGAGATTGGACGGATTACATTAATGAAAGAGAAATGGCATTTAACATAATTCAAATATTCTAGGTTCAACTCGTAATGTAAATTCCATCATTTAATTTGGTTGATGTGTTTTGCTTACTTTCGCAATCAGGATTGAATTGCCCGTTTGAAATGTCACATAAATGTTAGTGTTCTCAATTTAATGAGATGCTTTTGTAATTTTGTATAAATTTTAATTGCTGTGAGATACTTCTGTTAAAATGTACACAGGTGTCATTCAGTATTCGATAATAATAAATAATTCAATGAATTTCCGATAAATAATTTTCCAAAACAAGTAAACATAAAACATTTAATATATTTTTAACAATAAGCAATCAAAAAATAGAAAATATACAGAAAAATTCAATTAGATGTTTGTTAAAAAATTTATAAAAATCACATGAAGAGAGAGAGAGAAAGAGAGAAAGAGAGCTTATAATTTTACATAACATAACATTTATTTGTACATTTTACTTGGCTTGCCTTGCTCACAGCAGGAGTATTTTAAAATATAATTAAAATCTCGTTATGTAAAAATTTCATTAGCAAAAATCCATCAATTTTACAAATACATTGTTATCAGATCAGAATGACAAAAAATAAATAAAACTATTTGAATTTTATGCAGTATCATGATCGCAGAAGAGATATTAGTACCCTGACTATGCACTTTGCATATGATGATGCGGATTATTTGCACAATATGATTTTTTTAGATTCATAATACAGAAATGATAAAGAGATTTGCGTAATAATGCTTTTCATTATAAAGCATGCATAAAGCAAAGATTGATAAGAATATATAGACACATAATCGGCGAGATGTTATTCTATTAATCATACCATTTATTTTATCAAATCTATATTAACAAATTAAATTTATATATACGATTTAAACGTAATCCATTATTTAAAATACTGAATACAAATAAAAACAATGTAATGAAATATAAAAATTGATATGACTCTTCATACTACACTGTACAGTAATGAATTAATAAGAAAAAACGAACATAAATGCAACATAATATAAAATGAAAAATATTTCTGTAACGAGATTTTGAAAACAATAGAGTAAAACGAGGAAATACGTTCAACTATGTATATTAAATTTTTAACGACATATTCTGAGAATGTGTCGCTGACATATCTATGCCCTACAGTTGCTGTTGCCGTAATATTTAGCTACTAAACTTTACTACAGTTACGCATTCTATTTGTCCCTGCGCAAAAATATGACCGCTTTTTTTACTACTTTTTTCTATTCTGTTATGCTCACTATCGCGAAGGGATATCGTGTGTGTGTGTGTGTGTGTGTGTGTGTGTGTGTGTGTGTGTGTGTGTGTGTGTGTGTGTGT
>NW_012130065.1:5993137-5998798 GCF_000143395.1 Atta cephalotes
TGTCGTGTCGTGTCGTGTGTGTGTGTGTGTGTGTGTGTGTGTGTGTGTGTGTGTGTGTGTGTGTGTGTGTGTGTATAGAAAATTATTACCTATGTTGTATATACATACATACATATATAAGTATTATATATAAAAGATTATATAAACATTTGGAACCGGTTTTGGTATTACTAGGAGCGACAGACGGTATCGATTATCTTTAAAAATAGCATATCCAAATTAATTCCAGCAGTACGAAAACAACGTGATATATAACGCAAAAATGATGTAGCTTCATTCCGCGCGTGAGAAATATATAAATCCCTCTTATTATGAATTTAATATATACTGCACATAATATATATTGCATAATCAATGCAATGTCGATACAAAATAACTGAAACTGGCAATCCTCATGCAGAATAATAATCCTAAAATTACAAAACTTGCAAAAATTTTCATTGGTCCATTTAAAGTTTTTATTAGCAAAAATATTAAAATATCATATCCATTATTGTAATATAATTTTGAAATGTTAAAATTTAATATATTTTTATATTAATGATTAAAAATGGAATATTTCAAAGTGTAATATATTAATAGATAAAGAATTTCCTTTTTTTTGATAATTTCAAATTATTTTAATTTTTCAGTAGAGTTTCAATTTTAAGTTTAATTTAATTTTAATTTAATTTGTTAGTAATAATCGATTTCCATTTGATATAAAAAATTAAGAAATAATAAATAAATACATCTGCTCTGTCGTATTACTTTAGAATCGTTCTATACATCACGTTTCTCATCGAGGTTTTCAACGGTGACAATGACGACATGACGCTGAAACTTGTTTTACCGGCGAAGGGGATGAGAACAGATAGAAGTCGGCGCGTGAACGACGCCGATAAAGTGGTCCGATAAAAACGCATCAGGAAGGTTCGGTCTGAAAGCGGGAGAAAAGTGCGGAAGACATCTTTCTTCCGTGTAAGATGGAAGATTAACGTTGACTCGAATAAGGCAGAATAGGCGGGTGAAAGGTGCATCCCTTAGCTGGTTGGAAACGAACAGCGATATTTCGTGCAAAACCGTCTTCACTGTAAGATATGAAACCGACCACACAGCAGCTAAAGCTCCAATTTAAATTGCTTCGGCCGTGATTATGCATAGCGTTATCTCGGTGTCTCCGTTAGGAGTTTACTTTAAATTAGAATAGTTCTCCTAAGCACAAACGAATAATCTCTGTATACGTTTAGCGTTGATTGCAAACGTTTTCACAAACGATTCTGCACAATTTTACGTAAGATTTGCATAAGATATAATCTTCTTTCTCTCCATTCCAATGTATTAAATCAAAAATTAAGATAAAAAAATTTCTTTTTAAATACATTTTTTACATTGTAATATTCTAGATATTTCTTGCTTTTAGTGAACCTAAAAAATATTCAACATCAAACGCATTTTTTAAAAATATCTCAGAGCGACACACAAACGAGCAGAATATCACGGTTACTACATTTTTGAATGCAGGAACTGTGACATGGATGCATACAGGAACGTACGTAAATTCACAGACCGCTTACTTCCAGAGAACTTCCTGCTGCGACGTTGACGGATGCTCAGCGATGGAGAAGAACGCAGCAGAAGAAGACGACGAGCGAGAGAGAGGTCGGGATTTCGTGAATCTTCCGCTGAGAGAAATCGGGTTTCGAGTGGAAGCGAGTAATAGAACGGCGAGTAGATAAAACCGTCGCTCAGTGAAATGGGAGAAGAGAGACAAGGATACGGGGATTCTATATTCATCTCGAAAATGAACGAGGGATAATGTGTATGAATCTGTCGAGCCACTATTTGACGCTTAAAAAAAAAGAAAAGGAAATGATCGTAATTTCATGGCAATTTGCTGCATTCTGAGTTAGCAAGGATTCTAATGATCATCGTTCACGTCCGATTTGTTTGTTCCTTTAACAAAATGAGAAGAAATGAGATTCTCCACTGTAAGCTCCTCAAGACTTTACCTCAAGAATCCCTAGAGAAAGATTCTCAAGACTCAAGTCCAGGAAAAACTGCTAATTGTAAGGCTCCTTATGAGAATGCATAAACAGTAGATTTCCCTAATTAGGTAATTTCAGCTCCGAACAACTCGTAGAATCGCACGGTCATTTACGGAACGTAAGAAACATAAAGAGGGCTTTCTCACACTTTCTCTCTATTACGATAAATATTATTAAGAACAATAACTTTATAAAAACGCATAATAAAAATAATCGTCATTTCTGAGATATCTAAAAATCGAAAAAAAAATCCACAAGTAGTAGTCCATAAACTGAGGTAAAAAATGTTCGAGCGTGCAGTGGATAAGCATGATGGATCAGCATAAAGCTGACGCGGAAGATAAGGGAGGAAGAAAGAGGAAAATAAACTCCACTCATAATTTCATGCAGGTTTGTTCCACCGTTACATCGTTCGTGATTTTAACGAGTGCTATCCGTTCGCTATTTTCCTCTCTTCCTTCCTTACCAGAAGCTACGTATCTACGGAAGAAGGGCAGACCCTCGAAATGGACGGGTTTTAAGATCCTCATCGAGCCAAGCTCTTATCTTAAAAAGACTCTTCAGACAGTTTTAAAGCCCATTTAGCGTAAGAAAATTCTCCATAGAATCAGTCACCATTGCGACAAGCTAATATCCAATCGAAATGAGATATCTCGTTCAGATCAAAAATGCACTCACGTAGAAATTAAATCTTTGAAATCGTGCGATCCAACACGATAAGAATAAAATTTTTACTTAGTCTACAAATTCTTCGCCTATGAATGTCGGTTAAATTTAATCTAGATCGATCGTAAATCTTGCACTGCGGCAGGGACATCTGACGACGCTTTAATTGCTGTATTAACGATAACAACGACGTGTGGATGCCATTGCGAGGATGATGGATTATCAGTGCGGTATCGATTTTCGCGTTTGTGACTAATTCGACTAACGTAATAGTCGTAATTAAAGGGATATCCCATCATTTCGCGGCTGCGATTTCTACGACACGCAATATAGTCATTCACAAGAACGGCACGATCATAAAACATGAGGAAAACGGTGAAACATCCTGCTCCGTTAATATCGGGAGTGATAGGTGCATTAAACGAGCATCCAATACCGTTGACGATTAACGATGGATGTAACGAGCGATCATTTGACCGTACCAAAGTATAGCCAGCATGTCAGAAAGCGATTCTGGCCGTGCGAAGAGTGACACGTGCTTTTAATGTCGGCCACAATGGAGATGCGTATCTGAAAACAACATATTCGAAAACGTCATCGAAAAAGGAAGCACGATACTGACGATAGTGATATGCTGTAATTGAACTGTTCATTCAGATATTGAAAGTTGATTAACCGTCACTCTCAGGGACATTGTTCAGTTGTGTAAAAAATTTTTTACAAAATAATACGAATAATCATCTAGTACAAGTTGACATTTAGTCAACAATATAGAACGTTGACATTTAAACAACATTATTTGTTCATTATTTATTCATGAATGGCAATAATTGCTATAATTTGCAATAGTTTAGATAAATATTTTATAAAATATAATTTGATGTGATAAAAATTAGAAAATTCATTCAACAAAAGTCAAGTAATATATAAATTAGCAAAAATAACACTAAATATTTATGTACCTATCTATTCGATTGTGCCAGCTTAATTAAATAAAAAAATAATAAAATACATATATCATGTATATATTACTGCTCGCAATTGTCAACAGTGTCTACTTTTTACATTCACTTCCCTCGCTCGACACTTTCTTTCCCCTTTGTTCTCTTTTTTTTTTACATCGTATCACTGAGCACAATTCTAAGCGCGTGAGGATGGTAAAAAGCGAGGTTGGTGAACGTAGAGAAGAGGAAAAGCATATGTGAGAATGGAATAAGGTTCGACAAAGAGAAACAGGGCGAGATGGGGAAAGACGAAGAGAAATCGTGTCCTCGTTACAACATGTTAACATATCCCTCTTCTCATATCAAGCTAGCTTTGCGTGCATACACATATACGATGCTTATGCAATATTTCCGCAGTAATGGGTTAAAAGCGTCCAAGAACTCATAGCTGAAATATTACACATATATTTTTCCTCCTAAATAAATACCGAACTCACAAGCAGTACCAATACATCGATATCCTTATTCAATCGGTTAATAAAACATTGATATCGCAAAATATTGGTATTTATGAAGAGAACATCGTTTACCATCGATATTTGCATTTCATTTGCTGATAGCAGAAAAAAAATCGGCTGCGATGCTTTTGAAATTTTTTACAGAAAGTTGGGAGCATCAATCGATATACCGCGAAAAGTATCTTCGTTTATCTTCTACAGAAAACATAAACGTCATTTAATATGCAATGAATGGATAAGCAATTACGTAAGATAACCGACAGGCTATCCACAAAGTGCGCCCAGTCATGTCATGAGTACATTCCGCGAAATGCGCAGGTATTGCTGTAGCGAGTGATGATTAATTAAAGACTTGGAGATTCGACCGCGAAACATGCGGTATTCTGCCGCCTGATGTGCGGGGGTTCTGCAAAGCGAGAAAATACAAGGCAGCGACGTTACGAAGACGGATGATTAGATGTATGCACTTATACGCGAGCAGCTGCGCATTTTATCGGGGAATAGCACGCAGGAAGAAAGATAGAAATTATGCAATAATACAATATCCAAGAATCTGATTAAGATAGAATGAAATAATTAAACAATATCGCGATATGTACATTGACGCTGATTGATTAAAGGACTTAATTGCGTTTTTAAAATGGCAAGAACACAATCGAATAAAATTAACTTTTTTTTATCTTATTCTTCATTCTTTCCGCGAAATGAATTACATCGCTGCTTTTGGACGATATAATTTATAGAATTTTAATCCCTGATAATGTTATGCTCGCAACGCGTAGCGTTAGGATACTTATCATAGCTCGCCAACTGTTGTTGAATGATCTAATACGCAACGTATACGAAGCAGTGACATCGAAGCATGGTGCATCTCGTAGACGGGTAATCTTCGTCTAACCGACATGCACGCTCCTGCACGCGCGCAGGCATTGTTTAAGGCACGGTGACACGCGACACGACAGCCACGACCGCGGGCAGGATGAGGGCTGACAGCGGAGCGGTTACCTTCCGGAGCATTTAAATGGCGTCTTGTCGGTGGTCCCGCATAATGCATTGCTTAAGCTGGTAGGTTGCTCGAGCTGTGGCGGACAATGAATCTCAGGATACAAAGTGCCCTTGCATTTCCACCGCTAAAGGCTTCTCCTCGTCCCTTCTCTTCCCCGTCCACGTTCCACTCGTGGTGTTCACTACCTCCGTCGTTTCTCCATTCCCACCTCTCGTCGCTATGTATAACTGGAGACGACAATTCGCGCTCGTCGACGAGGCAATCCCCTACCTAGGAATAGTTACCGCGAAACAAACGAGGACACGAATTGCTGGAAATGTCTGTCGCTTGATCAGCGCGGCAATACGAGTGTATGTATATATATATATATATGTGTTTGTGTGTGTGTTTGTGTGTGTGTGTGTGTGTGTGTGTGTGTGTGTGTGTGTGTGTGTGTGTGTGTGTGTGTGTGTGTGTGTGTGTGTGTGTGTGTGTGTGTGTGTGTGTGTGTGTGTGTGTGT
>NW_012130065.1:5998898-6011879 GCF_000143395.1 Atta cephalotes
GTGTGTGTGTGTGTGTGTGTGTGTGTGTGTGTGTGTGTGTGTGTGTGTGTGTGTGTGTGTGTGTGTGTGTGTGTGTGTGTGTGTGTGTGTGTGTGTGTGTGTGTGTGTGTGTGTGTGTGTGTGTGTGTACATGAGCCAACAATTTCCATGTTTGAACTACTGTAATATATCGATTCCGTATCTCAATAATCAGTACATTACAGAAAAGTAGCAAATTCTTATTAAAACAACAATATGAATATTACTATATGTAAATGTATAAATAACGTGATACAGAAAATATAAATAAAATTTAAAAGATAAAACTGCATAACAACGAGCTGATTTATGTCTGTACTAGAACGAGAGCATGTATCCATCCGTATCACCGATGGGGAACATTAATTATACATTGCTCGACTCTGAAATATTCAAATTCACGTATCTCGTAGCCGAGAACGGTCGATTTAACCGTTGTCAGTTCGCGAGATATAGCATAAAATACTGCCATTATCTCTGCGACTGAGGCTATGGTCGTTGGAATAGTCTTGTTAAAATGTACTTTACGAGTAAGACTAACCCGACTGGTGGACGATTCAACGGAGTTAGAGATACCCGGCGCAAATCTTCGAGAAATCTCACGAATCATAGCAGACGTTTCTCGCGCCCGCAAATCCTCGGTAATACGAGACAGAAAAAAATTAAGATCCTATTTCTTCTTCTAGAAAACGTACTAAAAACCAACGATCACGAGAAATCGCGAACACAAGATATTATAGTGAAAACAAAGCTAATTCGCGATAACGGGAAAGAACCAGGTGCGTTGCTATCTCAAAGCGAGCTCTTAATTACATTATCTCGGCTCGGCGCGTCTTTCCTTTCCGCGGCTATGTCGCGAATTCCGGTTGATTTTGGTCAACTGCCAGAAACCGTCATTGCCAGAAATTGTAACGTAGAAAAGAGGCTGCATTGGAAAGCTGGAGCCATATAGATCGGTGTTTACTCGTAGAAGAAGGACTTTAATTAAATTCATTGCTATTAGTAGTTTGCAGTTTCACGTAAAGCGAGACGATAATAAAGATAACGGAAAAGATTACTTCTTGTTTTACCAATTTAAGAGATGTATTTAAGCTTACGTAAAAATAGTCGAAAAAGTAGTTCAAGCTATTATAGAACACTTATTTGATCGACATGCAGTATTTGAGATAATGAAGAATCAATCTTTAATGTAAATAAAATACGATATAAGTCACTCTCCAAAATGTCTGCCCTCAATAGACTATTTCTCTACTTCAGTAAATTTAATTAATTTCAAATAAATTTTGAACGAAAAAAGAGAATTTCCATACATTGTCTATCCTAATTTTTATCAAGAAATGATTGACATGTAAATGTTGCTAACATTTCTGTGCATTAAAAAGAAAATATCATTTTTTAATTTTCGTTTTTTCATTTTACGACAAGCTGTATCGAGAAACCAATTTGCCGAAAGAAGCCACAGAGCGGTGTATAATGTGATGTCGGATCTGCCAGACGTATCTCACGAAGCAAGGATGCTCATAGATAGATAGAGAAATGAGGAATTACGGAAGATGGATGGAAGTGAGCAAGAAACTCGACGTTATATTACCTCAAGCACGATAAACGTCATCTCTTAAAGCCGACGTATCTGTATCTTCACTCGTACTTCCAATTGCATGGTGTTAAAGCAATTGAAACAAGACAGAAATAAAAAATAATATAATTTCTGTTCTATTATATTATTCTTTTAATATTTCATACGAGAGATATACAATATATATATATATATATATATATATATATACATACATACATACATATGTATAGCGTAACATAACATGGAATGTTTATGCCAGAGTTTATGCTTGAGAAGTAACTCGTTACTTGTAACGAAATTACAGTTAGTTATTTTTTTTCAATAATTGTAACTTAATTTTAATACTTTCCTTTCATCTATAATCGTAACTTAACTATTTGCATTATTATTAGTTACATTTTTTGTAATTAGTAACTAGCAATAGTAAATAGTGTGCAATAGTAAATAAAAAGTTACTTTTGCAGCTACTTTATATTTAGAATTTATTTTTAACTTATTTTTTCCATTGATCAAAACGAAGCGCTTAGTAAACAATTAGTGATTATTTCTCGTGACTGGAAATATATCTTTATAACCTTAATAAAATTATCACACTCTAAATGTTTGTATTAAGAATTAAATTAGCTTTTGATATAATTAATGTGTCTTAATACTGATCCTATAATTTTGATTTTCACCGCATGTATTAATTTATTATAAATAACTTTACACAACACTAGTTCTTCTTTGAGACGAGACATCTTGTGGACGTTCTAAAAACATTCTTTGGATATCCCTTGGGAAACTATATGTGTGAATATAGCGTACAATGTTTAGTATAATAATTAAAACAATTTATTATTAGTAATCTTAGAAATCTTAGAAAAATTTCATGAGATTCTTTTATTTAAAATAGAAATGCAAAAAATTACAAAAAATTAAGAAAAAAGTAATTAAAAATAAAAGATTTAATATTTAAGGTGATTTTTCCAAAATTTTTTAAAAAGGCACGTCGCTTTTATAAGTAGAGAATTATATATATTTATAAAAATTTATGAATTATATATATTTATAAAAAGATACTAAGAGTTATTGCATTTTTTTTCTTATTATAAACATTTCTCGGCTTTCAACTAGAAATTAAAAATATCATATATATGTGATCGCAAAACTGGAGTTTATCACTAATTAGGAACTACACCTTCATTCGCACAGTCGTGTTTTTCACACGGGAGTATAAATGCCAAGACGGATGAATCGTCGGATTATTACCACTGGCTTGCGTGCACGCGATTTCAGAAGCTTTCAACGATAATTAGAATGACCCAATTGAAATCTCTGTAATGAAGTAGCGACTCCGACATCGCTGGTCCCGTGTTTTCCTTTCATTTGTTGCACCTATTGGAGAGACACGCCCTTTACATCAACACGCTCTTTCCGCATTTCTCCGTTCTGCAAAGCGAAGGTACTGAATTAATTGGTAAACCATGGTGCGATTAATTAAAGCGCTTTCGCCAAAGTAGACTGTTTTCAAACGAATGCTCATGCTCCAGGATTTCCCGTAGAAGAACGTTACCACGACCGTCATTTCGAAATCGCTCTCGTATAATCTGCCTATATTTATTTAAGCTTTTGAAGTACTAAATTTTGACTTTTTATCAAAAGGAAACAGTCAAACAGTTTCTTAAAGAATTATTCTGATAAAATTTCTTTCTATTTCTGTATATATTATATTATTTATTATTATGACATCAATATCATTATCATAAAATTTCATCACATAATTTCTAGAATCAATTAATTTATAACGTGTATACAAGTGTATGTAATTCAACCTTCGTAATTATCCATGCATCATTGATATGCTGCCAATCTCAGCATAATTAGTAACACAACGGTTTCTATCGAAGTCTATGTTAATATTCGAATGTAAATATTAATTAATCTAGTATTTGCCTCTTGCTAATTTCGCGTAGGATTATCGAATTAAATGAAAAATTCGTTGTGCTAAAAAAAGATAAATATACAGCAATTCTACAATTATGCGCATTGATTATTTTATAGCAAGATAAAAAATGTTTTTTTTCTGCAATATAGAATAAAATCTACATACTAGTAATCAACAATGCAAACCAACGCGATTGTGGCCATAAAGACGATTTTGCACGATTTGTGGACTCATAAAGGTAATGAGGGATGAAATTTTGGAGAATTTTGATACTTTTGAAGGAATATTGAGAAACTCATAAACTTCGATGTTGCTCAAGTGAATTATGTGGAAGATCTTGCCGCATTCTACTTCTCAGATTAAAAATTTAATGTTTTTCTAACAATCATTTTAAAAATTAATTTGAAAAAGTGCTGCTCATAAATTTATAAAAATAATAAATTTGTATAAACATGTACACTATAACTCTCAGTATAACTCAGTATAACTCAGAACAACTTATAATTCCATTATTTCTGAATAAACATCCGTACGTATACGAGTAGAATGTTAATTATAAAAAGTTGCTGAAATTGTTTCATTAGTTATAAATATAAAATTCAAAGTATATATATATATATATATATATATATATATATATATATATATGTAAGCAAACATTGCCATAATAATAATTATTTATTTAAAGAACATCGAGTCAACGTAAATTTTCACTTATTATGATAAAATTACATTTGTGTATAAGTGCTATAAATCGCTATAGCCATATATCTTCTTTTATATTCTTAAAACAGAATTAAATTAATAAATAAAACTACCTCGGTTTTAGCGAATAAAAATAGGTATAAATAAACGTCTCTAATGCAATAACAATATATATAAAATTAATGATAAGAATTATTGATCAATTATCAATATTTGTAGCGTAAAAACAAACTCTTTTATTCAAGAAGCGCAGGAATAAATTTCCATGTCTTTGCTTATTCTCGTTCAGTAGATGCTTGATTAACTCCAATTTCGCCGATTTTGCTGCAGCCGCTCTTATTAGTTCGGCAACGTGCTTAGTTATACATCGTAATGTCTTCGTGAACTTCACATGCTTTAGAGTAAATGGGAGCTAAATGAGAGAGCCAGTCGGGAAGATAACCAAATATACCAAGTAACTGGTTCTTCGACTGGAAAGTTGCGCACGGTACAGGAGCTGGGAGAAAGGGCCTGTCGCGCGACGGTAGCCCAGTAAACTGCTGATATTCCACATCCCCAACCTGCTACGTTCTTACGTGAGCGTATTACGCCCAGGTAACTTGCGTCTCCCCGTAAGTAAGTAGCGCTCGGGGCGGCTGATTTTGGCGGAATGGAACGGAGCAGAAACCAGATGGAGACTAGAACTCGGGCTCTAAGTTTTGATTTATGTCGCTAATGCGCGGTTAAGGCGAGCAAAACGTGATGTGAGGACGGTAGGAGTATGACGAGAACGGTTTGCTTCTAAACCGTATGAGGCTAAACACGATGCGTCCAGATTAAGTATGCTGACCGAGCTGTAGTAGCCACTATTATCCGTAAAAAGTTGCGCCAACTTCTATCCGAAGTTAACTATCAAATACATCCTTTCTTTAATCGAGTAAAATATTTCACCGTATCAATAATTTTATGTTTTTAATTAGAATAAAAGGATATTCTGAGAAATATTATTAGTTCAATAGTATCGTAATTTAAATATAATATAATATTATACGAATGTATTATATAAATTCTTGCAGTTTTTTCTTAAAAACATGGGGAGTAAACTCTATAAAATACAACATAAAAATATATTTTCATAATGCAATATAAATAAAATAAATTTTCGAAAGAAGCTGTAAAATTTTCTTGAAAATTTATGAAACCGATCTAAAATTTATGAAACCGATATGGTATTTATCCGCGAAACACTTTGGACGATGTTGTAGTGAAATATTGATTAAGCTTCTGTTACAGGTTAAAGTAATACGGTATATAATTCTGTTTTAAACGAAATTAGATTAATCTAAAGTTTTGTAACATATAATTTCTAAAAAAATTTAACATCTAACTTGTTAAAATATTTATAATTCTAGTCATTATTTTCATAGAAAGCAACAAATATAAAAATATATACACGTATATAGGATGTTCATGCAAAAATAAAATTTTAAGTAACACACTAAATACAGAAAAAAAAGATCAGCTGTTACAGCTAAAAATTAGATATAGCAGCTAAATTTAATAGTATATATTATATGAACATTTAACTTCGTATTTGCAAAGTCTAATTTCCATTAACTGTGAAGTCTAAATATTATCATTGCAACAAACAAGCATTTTGTTATTATATCAATGTACTATTCATTACAGCAAACGTTTACTGTATAGCAGACAATTTGGTAGCAAACCATATTTAGCTGTGATAGAAACAATTTTCTTTTACATATATCCGATAACTATAATAACTCATGTTGCTAAATTAATTGACTGTAATAGACATGCATATTTTTTGCTATCACGTTTTTATATTAGCTATTGCAGTAAATCCTTTGTATATATTAGCAAATTTCATACCTATAGTAGCTAATGCAATTTCAGCTAACCAGAATTAGCTGTGATCAGAATCATTTTTTTTCCGTGTAACAGTTATTATAATTTAAAAATATTGAAGTGATTTTTACGAGACTTTAACATTATTTAAGATCACACTAAGAGTGTTATGTCATTTAAAACTGTACAATTTTTACATAGAAATTTTTTTGAGAAATGCTTACCTTCCGAAATATTAAGGCGATTTTAACACTTTTCGAACATCCTGTATTTGATTACACGTTATAACAATAATTTAATATATTGTTAGAAAGTATACTATTTATATTTACACATCGAATAAATAAATCTAGTATATCGTAAATGCGCAAACAATTCACACAAATTTTGGTTTATTACGAAAGCCATTAAATGATACACGGTGAGGCATACCCATGAAACCGTAAATACTGATTATATCAAATTATGAGGTGATAATAGCGAGCACGAGACAATATTGTGATAATGACAAAATGCACAAATGTACTAATATTTAGATTTCAAAACATAAGCGATTGTATATCGGCGATTGCAATACCAGTTCTCTGCTATGTATTTTATATAAAGCTACCATTCAGAATGTCACTGAAATTCAGATCTGAATTTGATAAACGAAAAATTTATTTTTCCATGCCAAAAGTGATTCTATTCATATGCACAATGTACAATGTCAGATATTCCAAAAAACAGTTATGTACCTATATCTAGTGGTATGATATTGACGACTAAATGAGTGTAGCATATGGAGAGATAGATGGAACTATGGGAGAAATTTTCAGTATCGCATATTGAACTATAAACCACAACCATGAAAGATGAAGCTGCAGAGGCGTACAATTTGATTGTCAAATACCGCAACTAATCGGTGCCCTGAGCTTGTTTGTTCTCTCAATTTACACCAATGACCTTTTGACAATCACGTACGTACAAATAAAAAGAAAATTTACCTCATAAAACACGTCTATCTTTATATTGGGTTGTCCGGAAAGTTCGTGCCGCAAAAGATTTAAATTTAATAAATGTATACTAAAATTTAAATCTTCTGCGTTTCAATTTTTCTTCAAAATCGGCACGAACTTCTCGGACAACCCAATATATACATCATATCTCCCTTAATGAAATATTCTTTAGAATATTCTTGATCTTATTAATTTGTTCATTAGCTATACTCTTTTAATATATTCAAATAAACTTGTACTTGAATATGGTTAAAAAATCGAATATATTAATTCTTTTGTATTTCATAAATAATTTATATAAAGAAGTAAAGAATTAAAATTTTCAGACGGCGTTGCAGAGGTGTATAATTTGATTGTGTCAAATATCACGACTAACTGATGTCTTGACCTTGTTTGTTCTCTCAATTTAAATGGCTTCAATGACACGAATTATAAAATTAAGATAACCGGACTATATATGGCCCAATATCCAATAACCTATTCACCATTTATGGGTAATGACGCAGTAAATTCCACAAATAACATTAGTTAGTCGTACGGGCTATTCGTCTGATTTAATTGTATCAGTTTATTGTTCAATTTGTTCATTCTAAATATCATGAGAATAAGAAGAATAACCAGCTAAGTAACTCAATTTTTGGAAAATAGTTCTTTGTGTATTTTTATATGCCAACAAACATATTAATATGTTAATAAATTTATAATTTATAAATAACATTAGATCACTTTATTTCCCATTTCTCTAACATTTTTTTATAAAAAAAAAACGAAAACATTTAAATTATATTCAGTATACATATAGATACCCAATATGATCTAAATGCTACTTTTTAAGTATATTCATTTTTATTCATCAGTATTCATCTACACATGTAAATATTTAAAAATGTTTCATTTTTTTTTATTAAAAAATGTTTCCTCTCTTGAATCCGACTACTTTTCAATTTTAGTTTCAACAAAAAATTGAAAAAATCGCAAAACTTAGGACACCATATAATCTGATTATCTCAAAATTTGAAGAGATTATAAACAATATTTTCTATTATAAAATTTTTCTTTTATAAAATAAAATTTATATATTTTTAAAATAAAAATAAATTCACAGAATAAACTATCAGAAATATTGTCACAAAAATTTCTTAATAGAATTGGACTTTTAATTGTTAGACATATATTTTGAGCAATTTGCGAAATAGTCAAAATAAACTTCTTCAGAGAATATGCTGCGTTATGAATAATTTTGAATTCGCTAAAGGTTTTTTCCTCTGAAAACAACTCTTGTTAATAAAACTGATCAGATTTGCAACTTGTACAGAACCCCAACTTGAATGTCTTCGAAGGCGTGTCATTTGTCAATGTTCATATACTTGCGCATAATGTAAGTATATAATATGCAAACAATGTTAAATCGCAAGTACTCAAAGGACATTCTATGTCACACTGTGCTTTGCACGCAAGAAACAAAGCGCAAAGCATTACTGCATTACGAAGCAAAGCCGAGATGAAAGGCTATCGTGCAGGTGTCGGCTAATGCCAGCGCAAGTAACGATGGCGACATACAGGTACCTCTTTACGATTGACTTCTTTAGAAGAGACGGCGAAATACGGAAGAGAACATTTGCCGACCAACGGAATTGCTGCCGTTACTTTCGATCGATGGGGATAGCTATTTATCGATTCGCGTCGTTAATGCTGCTTCGTTTCCTCTGCCTCATCCTCCCTCGTCGTTGTTGCGCGCATGCAATTGGGTAGGATCACTTGTAAATGCTTCGCGGCAGAACCGCCGCAATCATGCTAATGACAAAATCTTCTCGCCATGCGGGAACTTTACAAGTTCTACAATGGCGCATGATGGAGGTGCGACAATTCCAGAGCGTATATTGAGTTTAATAGCAACACGCCATGACGCTGCTACCGGGAAAATCGTATGCAAGTGGTAATTTGCATGCTACCTCTTTCCCCTCTGCTACACGTCATTAGCCGACCTGTCATTCTATATAGCGGATTATTACGCGTGTATTTCTTTGCATTATGAATTGATAAACAGGCAAGTTTCTCAATGTGTGTGTGCTTACGTAATAATAAAGCTGCATTAAAAAAAATCCCACAATCAATAAGCACGTTACATGTGATAGAATAAAGCGTCATAAACATTTAAACATAAATATACATAATAAATGCAAATGTAATATATATATATATATATATATATAAATAATATTATATATATATAATAAATATATATAAATATATTTTATTATATATATGCGAATAACTACTAACTAAATATTAAATATAGATAATAAAATATTGATTACATGTAAACTAGACACATAGTGCAAAATGAGTAGACCAATAAAACTCTTCGTTCCCATTTAAAAGCGCTTGGATGATACTATAATGAAATGTAATCATAATTTATACAATGCATGTTATGTTCGACCTTGCATATTCACCAAAATCTGGCTTCTTGTAGCTTATTAAAGCAACTAATATATTAGTCCGTCCTAAAACTCGTGAAAGCCGGATTGCAAAGCCATCGTAAAGTTCTGAGAAAGCCATCGTAAAGTTTAGTGAATTTGCACTACGAAACGTAACGTTGACGCGCTTGACACGAATAGATGTAGTATGTATGTCCGCTCGGCACGCACTTCCTCTCGATTCGCTGCAGATCTACGATGCAGAAACGAGGGCACACTGCAATTATTCAAATTGCTGTAATATAGTGATTTAAAGTAGCTGCAAAGTCATGCGGAACCAATAATTTATAAATATTTGTCAATTTTTGATATAGACTAATCGATAAATTTTATCTACTTTGAATTATTGTTAGTTGTTTCTTTTATACATTGTAATTATTTTTTTAATTGTACTTGGAACTTAACAACTGATTTCTTTGAAAACTTTCTTTTTAATAGATTGCTTTTCATAGAAGAAAAATGCAAATATCACGAGCGTCCCAATTATATTGAACGATTTCAACGTCTCATTTTTAATATCTCAATGGACCACATATTCGTAATAAAGAAGGAAGCATATTTGATACGTATGTACATTTTTTTTAAATCTACTTTATAACGTATATATTATTGTATATAATATTGTTTTTGTAATATGAGAATCCGATATTTATTATAATATTATTATAATAATATTAAGAATAACCCGATCGGCGTCGAAACGTTTATACTTTTTATTAATCTGTTAGTAAAAAACTAATCTATCTAATTTTAAATATTAAATGTTATTAATTTTAATTGGCTCGTAGCCCTTGTTATTACTTATTGATGATAAATCTTGTCTTTAATTTTTTACTTATTGATCAAAGATTTATGGATTAGACTGATGGATATTAGATTCTCTCCGAGAATAATCATTATGACTTATGCATTATCGCAGTGACACATAAGAGATATAATTTGAATAGTCTATGAATAGCATAGAAATTTTGCACGCATTGTTAATACATAAACCGTTAGAATGTACGCTTACGTTACTTGGTATGGATGATTTAAGTGAAAAGAGAAGAAAACCGGTTTACGATTTGCGCGCGCGACTGGCCTTGCCATTTCTTTTCCCATACTTGCGCGAGATAGGTACATAAGACATTGATCTAGAAATACATCGTAATAGTAAGCACGTTCAGTTATAAATCGCAACAAAAGTAAACAAAATAAAGATATGCAGAACAATGAACTTGGCTATTTCGATTGCCCGTATCTCCAGATGTAAAAAGGGATGCAATTTATCAGTTTAAAGAATTTATGCTTTCGACATACATTGCAAAATGTATTTCTTCGTATTTGCTCTTGTCGTCTGTATCGACGTACGTCCGAGATTTCTACGCAAAAATTCTTGACACGATTTATACTTTATGCAACGATGAAATATTCCCGATTCCTTTCTCCGATATGTACAGACTGTTATCAACGATTTGCGGCTTACTTGACGCTAAACGTATATTTACGCACAACCCAGCGTACGGATTACTTCCTTCCCTTTCGAAGAAAAGGAATTGCTAAGCGGAGAAGTACATGTTATCATGCACATCAAAGAAATGATGCATAAATTTATGTATAGGTACTTGAATTTAACGAAATCAATTCCCTATGCAATAATTGCATCCTAGTCGTATATAACAAACGTATTTCTTTCATATTAAGAACTAAAAAAAATCCAATAGCTCTAAATATTATTTATAAATAAAACTTTTTACATTTGATAGATAAATCTCTATCTTTAATCTATGTAAATACATAAATAGTTAAATATTAATGGATAAAATAAAATATACATATAAAACACTTTATATATAAGAATTGCCCCGCAGTGTAAATATAATTAAGAGAAGAGACAGCGACATGTGAAAATATATTTTAGAAAAGATACGGGTCGCTTCAGCGCCGTTGATCGATGGGTTTGCTCGAAAGTATATGCTTCCGGTGTGCAATCTCCGATAAATGCGATACTGGCCAGGGATGACAGGGTTGTAAAATCAAGTTCGCCGAGCTGAATTTGAAGGGTTATGAGAGCTATAAAATCGCTCTAGGTTTATGCAATAAACGAGAAAATAATATATAAACACATAGTAGTGAATTTCGAAATTATTATACATTATACAAGAAGAAAGAGTAAATAGAGAGTATAAAAGAAAAAATATAATATATATGTGAAAGATAAAATATAATATATATGAATATAATATGTAAAGTAGAAAGAATAATATTGAAAAGAAAGGATAGAAGGTGTGAAGAAAGAGAAAGGGCAACAAATAAAATGAGTGACAAATGAAAGAAAGGTAAATCTAAAAAACTTCAGAGGAAAAAAAGAAAGTGAAAAAGAAAGAGGGAGACAAAGAGGTAGAAGGGGAGAGATAGAGGAACGGGTAAGCGGCCGAGTAAGTTGGCGTGGGATGGCAGAAAAGCCGTAATCCAGTTTATCAGGGCAAAGTGCATAAGATTATGCTAACCCCTTAAGCTAAGTTCCGTCGGATAAACGATATTGCAGGTTACGTCAAGTCTTCCTACCTTACGCTCTTTATAGCTCCTGCGACGTCTTCATGAGAGAGATTTTACGAGGAATCGCAATGTTTTAGACGTACGACTTCCACAGGATGGATTTCACCATTCTTTAATGATCTCACGTGATATTTGCCACGTGATGGTATATATTATTTCATAATGCCATTCAAATAAATGTCAGAAGAAATATTAAGTTCTCATTTCAGCTATTTCAAAGATTTCGCAAAGATTTCGCTAGATATTAATGTTTATTTTTATGTATTGTACATTTTATCTGCGTTTCGCTACGGATGGTTGCTTTCAGATTATTGCAAAAGGACTATAACCGCGGAGAAACAACAAAGTTTCGCAAAAGCAGTATGATCCGCTAGTAAAGTCAGAGAGCTGCTCTATGAACTTCAAAGGTATGCCACGGTCGCGAGGAAGATAAAGTTCTCGGTATGCGAAAACTAAGAATCACAGTTATCTGGAGCATCCTTCTTTCCACGAGAATCTGCAATGTGTAGTACGTCACAACCCATGTTGTACGTGTATCGTAGAATAACACAAAGATCGCTGTATCTATGTTGTCTCACGAATATCGACCCGCGTAGCGGTACACGGTGAATACATTCCAAACGAATGATATCAGAAAGAGGAGATAGGTGAAAGCGTAGACGGTGCTCAGCGATGTCGGTGAAACTTGTATAACGATGGTTAAGTTGGTTTAACTTAGTGAATAAATGTGGTAGGACCATCTATCTATTTTTAGAAAGGCAATGTTTTAATTCCATAATTTCATTTGTAAAAAATAATCTAATCGTGTGTGTGTATGTGTGTGTGTGTGTGTGTGTGTGTGTGTGTGTGTGTGTGTGTGTGTGTGTGTGTGTGTGTGTGTGTGTGTGT
>NW_012130065.1:6011899-6015103 GCF_000143395.1 Atta cephalotes
TGTGTGTGTGTGTGTGTGTGTGTGTGTGTGTGTGTGTGTGTGTGTGTGTGTGTGTGTGTGTGTGTGTGTGTGTGTGTGTGTGTGATTATTAGATTATTTTTGTTGTATAAATATATATATATATATATACATATATATATATACATATATATATATATATATGTATGTATATATATATATAAAAATATAAAAATATATATATAAAAATATATATATATAAAATGTTAATTTTAACTTAAAAATGTATAGTGGACTTTCTGAGACATTCTTGTTACAAAAAAATATTAATTTTAATATGTTTGCATATTTTAGAAAGTAGAAAACACCACATGTTTTTAAGTTAAAATTAGCATTTTATTTTTAACAGTGTATATTTATATAATATTAAAAAATTATAAATATAAATGTTATATAATTAGGAACGTGGAATCCAACATAAACATGAAAATAAGTTACTAATTATTTTATGCACTATTATCAACAAACAAAATTTTACATGCAATCTATTCGAATGAATACCAACAAAATTTATGAAAGATCGGTTTGAAAAATTCGAAATTATCTCTGAATAAATAAAGATTCGATGTCCAAAGGTTAAGTATACACGATAGAGGCAACGACCCGTTGGTCAAGAAATTCGATAGATGGCTTGAGACACCCACGGGACGCCACAGGAGCCTCGCGTGATCTCCAAGACACATGCGCGCGATTTTCCGGCTCTATCTGCCGCACGTACGTTACCTTCGCGCGAATATAGATCGCCAAGTGGAATCGAATGGTCTCCCGTCGCGATGGAAATCGAAATTTATGGTCGGACCTACGGTGCTCGCCTCGCCGCTCATGGAATTCAAGGATGTCGGTATCTACCCGCAGAAACGTGCAGCAGCGGTCTCATAGTATGTGTACGACCCTTTCGTACACCATGCCACCCACACGTGCATGATCGCACGTGTGTTCACGATGGAATCGAGCAGAAATGACTTTTTCATTGCACGGTTACGTGCACGATACTGAAGACGCGTGGATGTACTGCGTCGCATAGCGGGCACACGAAGTCTGAAGACATCATATGGAAAATTGGCTCGTCGAATCGTATAATTTCATTCGATTCATACCGAGAAGTTCTCCAAGACTGCAAATACCGCCCATATTTCTTCCCTGATATTGATTCGAACATTTCTGCGCGCTATCGCGGTAAAGGAATATCAATTTTTCCAGTGGAGCTCGACGAACAAATATAGGAACTCTATTACTATTCACTTTGTAAATAAAACGCAGCGGCGGACACATACGTGTCCATTTCATCCAAATTACTTCTTTTCGATTTAACTATCTCGCAGTTAGCACCTGCACGCGAATGCCGGCCAATCGTGCGCTATAGCGAGATGCGCCCGAACGAGAATGTAATTATTTCCCTCGGACGCGAGAAGGAAACTCGGGAGATCATTACCCGCACTTAACGTCTCGCAGCAACGACTTTCGGAAGTGCCATTAACTCGTATGCGCTGGATTCATGGTTGCAAATGTACGCGTAGAAGGTACGCAAGAACGTGCCCACCGTGTATATATCATTAGAGAGAACACGCGAAGATACGGCTGGCCTAGGACAATGAGGTTTCGACTATGCCGTTGCGCGAAGACCGGCAGCAGTACTGGCGAAGATTTCATTACAGATACGGGGAAATGAGACTGACATCGCACAATGGCAATAATACTCCGATGCGCTGCAACCAACGGCCGAATGTAGTACAGACAAGACTCCTACATCTCGTGTGATACCACTGTGCACAGAGAGAAACGTGTCGCACAACGCGCCCGATAAGGCCATATTATCCATTCCTTTGAAACATGGAACGTAAGAATTATGTTTAGAATGTTTCACCAAAAAGCTTGCAAGTCGTAGCTCCAAACAAGCAATCACGGGAGCAAAAGCAAGCAAACAAATTAGATTCATCCAAATCTAGCTCCCTTTGGGGAAACTACAATAGATATGCATCGTGCAATGCATCAGTCATGTAAAATGGGACAACGCCCAGCAATCTCAATTGGAAGAAACGCAACTGATACCGCGCATAATATCGCGCACAAGTTTGAATTACAAATTGTAGCGATTGCGAGAATTTCATGTATAACGAGTGTATAATAATCACATTAAAAATGCTGCGCTCTTAGACTGCGTGTCCCTCATCTTTATGTGCATCACAAGATTACGCAGCAATCGTGACGCACGGATCGTTAACTTTCTCGGGTAACGCTTTCACGTGTAGATTCGTTCGGACGGCAGTCACGTTTGACGTTATGGTCAAGAATTCTTTCAAACTTAGGACGTTCACCTTTCGGTTAAACGTACTAATCTTGTTATAGTGACGGCTTACATTTCACTCGGAAGGGCTTCTCACTTTCGTGAGCTGCTGCAATATACCCTCACGAAATAGGCGACCATAAAAATTCTCGTTGCTTTGTTATGTGCGCACGCATATGTGGCCTCTAAAGTGCATTGAAAGAATAAATGTCCGCGTGAAATTTTTATAAAGATGTGATAAATATCGTTAGGTGAATCATAAAAGTTAATAAAATTGCACGAACTTTATCTTACGTTAGTTTAAGATACTGTTATTTTGTTTTATTTCTGTTACTTTCTATAAACATTCGAATACAGATTATTAGATTGTACTTCGTCAATGTCAATTTTCAACGAAATGTAAATATAAAACTTACACATTTTAAATGTGCATTTGTTCATTTTTATTTTTATATATTTCCAAAATTTTTATTTGTATCATTAATATTAGATATATTAGGTGTAATAAAAAGAAATCCATTATTTTTGAAATTGAATGGAAAAATAATGGATTTCTTTTATCTAATATAATATATTTTAATTAAATAGTATACATATATTTTATATAATTTTAGTGTAAAATTTAGAATTTTTATAAGCACTTTTGAAAATGCTATATTGTATCTATCGTGTTTATTAATGTTTCTATTCTAATTTATTAGAATTTATGCTTTACTGCTAGCTTTTGATTAATGAAGATTTTTACTTTTATGACACTGTAGTTCATTAATACCGTATATTTGTCATGTGCATATATTTACACACACACACACACACACACACACACACACACACACACACACACACACACACACACACACACACACACACACACACACACACACACACACACACACACACAC
>NW_012130065.1:6016347-6026272 GCF_000143395.1 Atta cephalotes
TATATATATATATATTGTGTGTGTGTGTGTGTGTGTGTGTGTGTGTGTGTGTGTGTGTGTGTGTGTGTATATGTATATATATGTATAAACACCGGACATCATATAATAATATAGAAAATGTTTATTTGTACCTTTTTATATTAAAAATTTTAAACGTACCAAATTACATAAAATTTTTTTAATGAAAATATTCATTCCCACAATGCAATATTTTTTATTAATAATAATTGTAATTATTATTTGACTGAAATAATGAAAATAGTAACAAATTTTCAATCATACTTTGTTGAAAATAATAATATATTATCCATTTAGAGTGAAAAAAATATAAGAATAAATTTCTATTCTTTCTCGTTCTCTTTTTTTTTCCCAATTTACTTTTATTTGAACTTAAATATTTCATTATACACTTAAAACTCATTCTCTTTTCGTCATGTACAATTTATTTCCTTTTTGCACTAAAAGTTCCAGCAACGATTTTACAACACACTTGCATCAGGTCGCATCTATATACATCTAATATACATTGCAGTCTATAGCATCTCATAAAAGCGTGGGAAGGATAATCATGTATCTTATTAAGCAATTTCGTAGATACTTTGCATTGAATAAGAATCTATTATGTCGAAAACGTTATTTCTGTTTTAAGGATACGATGTCAAATAAAAATTGGTAAATATGATTCAACACTCAAAATAATTTAATCGTTGCTAATGCCTCCATAATAAATTTTCAATACCATAATATTTATGATCATGATTGTATTACGGATAAATATAACTAATATTATATGTCATAAATAATCATTGTAATTCTTTATAAATACGTACCTACTTCATATTCTTAATGTATCATACATGTAATTAACATTCTATATCCATAAAAGGTAACCAATTATGGTCAAATAAAAAGTAGAATAAAGTATCAAAAATGTAAACTATATCTCTTCCTTTAGCAAGATGTATTTTATGATATATTGATGTGATTGATATGATATTTTATGACGTCAACAATGTACAGAATTGAGTAAGAACTCAGAAATGAACAATCCTAATAGAGAATTGTCGAAGAAAAATTAACATCGTCTCTATATTCAAGATGGAAAATTAAGCAAAATTATTGTATAGAAATATAGTAAATGTATAAAAGCAAAAAAATTATTTCTATTAGTCTCTTCGCGCATTGTTTTTATCAATCATATTAGTGCGAAGCAAATATTAATTATTATAGATCGAATTTTTTGTTATTAATACCAAAAAAGTTCCTTTTTAAAATTGAAGCTTGCAACATTCAAGTAAAAATTTATTTAAAAAATAATTATAACATTAAAATAAATATTTATAAACTCTCCCAATAAACTCATATTTTAAGTTGTAAATAAATATTTTTCACAAATTAATTTTTGCACCTAAAATATTGTTATATCATTTCATATCATATGCGTCACAACAACTGATAAATTTTTTTATCCCATTTATGTCTTCTATTTATGTCACGCGTAAATAACAGGGAAATATTACATGAATCATTTTTTCTTTGTATTGTAATCATACACAGACAAATTCATATAACCATGTAGACTGACGTCCCTAACAACTATCTATCATCATCCCAAAACAGTGACATTCTAATTCATGAACGAAGAAAACGGCGCAACTAAGAACGATAGATGCGTCGTTAAGATTAATCCTCTCAATTCCCGCGATCGATGGTTCTCGTGGGTAGAATGGATTCCTTCGTCACTCCAATCTTGACTGTCGAGGGAAAGAAAGAACGGTGAAAAACGGAAGGATCTCCGATGGTCATTTCGTTGGAGCAAGGAAGCAAAATTGCTAAATTGAAAGCACAAGAGAGATTGCTCTCAACGATCGAGAGCGAGCAGGAAAAATCTTTACGCGATCGTTATCGTAAATCTGACTGATTTTAGATCTTGCCAAAGAATTCAACCAAAATAAATTCGAATTTATATCCATAATCGATACCAATCTATAATTTGTATAGTAGTATCTAATAGTATCAATGTATAATTTCGATCTGTAATTAAAACCATATTTTCATTATTAATAACAAAATAAATAAAACAATCGCAATCAATTTACGATTATCAATTCTCGTAACCACAAATTGTTGTCATCACAATTTCCAGCAATTTCAATAAAAAGCTCGTGGTTGCTTTGCATATTTCATGATATTTCTTTTTTCATGACATCGCGTTTATGATACACTTTATCATTTCTATGCTATCAAAACTCATATATGACATTTATGTCAAGTCAAAAATTTCTGAATTCTATGCAACAAAAATGTTCATTTTAAGTATAAATGTTTTGTTACAGAGAAAATATGCAAAAAATAATGAAATAAATGTTGTAATGATAATTAAAAAAAATAAATTTCTAATAAGTAAAACGTCTTTATAACAATCAGCATAAAAATTAATATTTAAAAATAATTTAAAATTTAGAATCAAAGAAAATGTTTAATTCTATTTAGAGACTCCCGATAATCGTAGTTAAGTACACTTGTCCTTATTTATTATGCAGAATTCTATTCTGTTATCGATGGAATTCACGACTGGTACAATACCTACATAACAGAAAACAATACGAAGAATGTTTCTAGCAAGATTCCGAAGAAATACGGTACAATATTCATGACTGTTGTAACATAGAACGAGGAAATTTTCTCGTACATTAGGAAATCAATAATGATGAGCAACTTCAACTTCTCACCTCGTTGTTATTTTTTGAAGAGTAGTTCTGTACACGAGCTTCAATATTTGTTAGTTAGAATATGAATAACTCTATTATGATGTTCTGCTTAGTATTTGTTATTATATGTATACATGAAAAATAGCAAAGTTATATTAAGCAATACTAATAAAATATTTTAACTTTTGAATTTTAATTTAACGAAATTTAAGCAGTAATGATACTATTACATAAAACGTTTTTGTCTTTGTTATTAAAATTCTTCCAATTATCTTTTTCTATATACAAAATAATAAATAAGAAAAGAAAACAGAATTCTTCAAAAAGAGAAAAGTATATTTACTACTGTATTTACTAATTGCAATAATCGCGTAAATGCAAAGTTTACTAATTGCAAAAATCGAGATTTGTTCGTTTGTCTTTAAAGAACGTATTACTTTGCGTACTAAGCGTTGTTCATTAGTTTAACGACTAAGAGAATTCCCAACATTTTATCGACTATACCATTAAACACTTGCATTTAGCATACTCTACTGCAGCAAATACCTGCATTTACCATTCGCGCATCCGCTAATTTCCGAATATCGCATACCGTTTGGTTTATAGTTCAACACGTAACATTATTACCACATCCGCATAATTATTATGCGCGCGGTCCACGTAAAGTACTTGCAATCTGCATGCGATTCTGCATATATATCGTAAACTCTTTAATGTTTACGGTAACTGAACAATTCATTCACTAAGCACGTGGTTTGCGTTACGGCTGGGTTATTGATACTTCAGTAACAATGCTATATGTACCGTCAATACACGCCGATGCATTCGTATCCATCTCGCGCGACTATGTACTAACTGGTACACAGATTTAAATAGGTGCGGAACAACACGACACAATGTTATGTTTCGCAATAACTTTGCAAAGGAAATTGATTTAGCGAGACGGCTGATAACTTCCGTAATGTGTACGAAGTAAGATGTAAGAAATTTACATTTTAATATTTTAATACATTGAAAGGAGAGAAAGAAAGAGAGAAGAAATAAAAAATTATCAAAATGTGGATATCTAATTGTACATCTTACAAGAGATTTATCAATTTAATAAGCATGCTCCTTCTTAATATTCGCCAAGAAAATTAATAAAATTATTATCACGAATTTTTTTCGATAGTCTAAAAAATAAAATATCTTTTTATAGATTTATCCCTAAATACGATTATATTTTCCTATTAAAATAAACTGCAAGAAATACATTCAAAGGATGATCAAGCTTTCATTTGTCGTCATATTCTTTATTTAGTCGAATTCAGATATCGCAGCATATCTCAGAGACAGTACAATATAAACGATATGCAACATACGCTTCGCAAGAGAGATCGATCTTTGATTTTTTCTCTTCCGGAATCAGAAATTTGAAACTGGTGTAAAGCAACATCGCTCGTGTACTTTTCTGGATGTCGATATCGCTCAGGAAAATAAGTGACGAAAATGGAATAAGGTAGGACTCATAGCCATTTCGTATCCGAGACACTACGAAGGGTGTTCGTTCGCTTACGCCCAATCTTCCGAAGCAATAAAATCAGTCGATAGCGAAAATCGTCTTACGTCGCCCAATAATGTAGCGAATGCTCCGATTACACCGGAACGAAGCCAAGCTCTTGGAAAGCAGGCACGGCTTCGGATTTGAGCCGAATTTCGGCGCGCGAAATAAAATTCCCATCGCAACCGCAACTGAGTGGTCGTAATTCGCGAAATGCCTACGAGCATGCCTTCTCGCGCCATATGTAAGCCACTGGGTTGTCAGACTATCGGTATGCAATGCTGGCATCAAAATGGCCTGATAGCATCCGGTTCGAAATTCTCGGCACGAACGAGTTCGTAGCCTTCCCGCTTAGGAATACTTAAACGGCGGCCTAATATACGGCACCAAAGATCGATTCGCAATCGTGATGACGGTTATTATTACGCTGGATTCACATCGGTGTTTCTACATGAATAAATCAGATATAAAAATAAAATGTAACTGCATAAATACGATCTCATCGTGACACAGAAATAATATTATAGTGGAAAAAAAATATTTTCAGAACTGTAGACACGTTTACATATGACTGAAAAGAAATACGTTTGTTGTACAGATCGTTTGATAATAATTTTTTTTTACAAAGTGCATAGAGTCATCAACTCGTATTAAAAAAAAATTAATGCGCGTTGCAATTCACAATCGCTCGTATCTGTATATATATCTGATTTCGCCTTGTATACAAATCAATCATCCTGTAATGTTAAAAAATATTCGCTTTCACCAGTCAACAATTCTTGCGGTATCATCGTCTAAATTATTAACAACAAATTACACATCGTTTTCGATGTACATAAAAATATGCGCGGTCAGGCGCGCAATGAAAGCGTCGTTTCAAAACCAACGACGCTTTCACAAAGAACTGTTACGATTTTGTGTGTGATCACACATTTCGTAATATAATAAGTAAGCGGATCCTGTATGATCTATCTAAGCTTTGCGATTTTTTTGCTGAATCCAAAATTAAAAATTAATGATCAATTAAATTCAAAAGAGAAAACATTTCTGAATAATAAAAAAATATTTAAAAATATAAGAACATTTGAAATATTTTTAAATATTTACATAAATACAGTAAAAATTAAAAACAAAGTAGCATTTAGATCACATATTTGGTACATATATATAAGTAGATGTTTTTCTCTTTTTACAAAAAGAGTAAAAAAATGTTAGAGAAAAATTTCTTAATATATTGATATATTATTGATATGTAAAAATAAACAAAGAATTATTTTTCTAAACAATCGACTTATCTACTTATTAATTTATCTCCACAATATTTAGCAGGTATACAATTAGAATTCATGGTTTAAAATGACAAAAAGTAGCAAAAATCGTTGCAAAAAATTGAATCAAGTTGGCAATATTGGTTCCTTTTTATAAAAAGTTATTCTTTAGTTAAAAACGTAACGAAAATATAAATTAAATACAATTAAATAAAATTGTAAAGTATAAATACAAAGCCAGAATAATATAAATTACAGAAATTAATAAGCGTTTCTTCGTTATTTCTGTAGCTATAGAAAATTATTTACCTATGAAACACTACATCATGACCTCGATGTTCTGCATTTTGTTTTACTGACAATAACAAAATAAACAAACAGAACAACAAATGAATCAGACGGTCTGCATAATTATTAGTGCTATCTGCTGAATTTACCGTGTAATTACCTACAAACAGTGAGTATGCCATATAGATTACCTTATTTAAAGGTAATATTTCATCGAAGCAAAATTTACGCGAGCTTAATTCTGCTCTAGAGAGAGAAATAACAGTTCTTAATAGAAAATAATCATAAAATTAACAGTCTTATATAATACATAATAGCTGTCATAATAAAACTCAAATATCATAACGCGTATATGTTTGCAATGTATTTCTCTCTCTATTTAAAGTCTCCTCTATTCAGTATTATAAAATCGTTCATCAAAATAATGTAATACAAACGTATACCATATTACGCCCAAATGACAGAATGTTCTTTATTCAAATGCTTATTCCCAATAAACGCAAAACCTACAAATATTTACTAATGCAACTTACGAGTTCTCGCGACAGAATCGATCAATATTATATGGCAATACTCGACTATGCTACGAAATCGATCGAAGCCTATTTCGATGTATCCCATTCGCGAAAACGCTGTGCACTCACAGAAAAAGAGCAACTTCAAGTCAATTCACATCGATGGTAGCTACAAGCAAGCTTTTGTTCCGATGGTGTATAGCCTGGATCGCCAGTGAAATATATGTATATGTATATATACATATACACATATATATACACGCTGTGCACCCTCGATTTTCCAGCCTGTAGAGGTCTCGGATCGTGCCCCGCCTACAAACCCGATCTGATTAGACGAGCGAGTGGCCAACCAAGGGAACCAACCAGTCGATTCGAATTCAGGATTTCGAATTCGCACCAGTTACGTGCTGCCGACCGTTCTTCGTGTACGCAATTGTGTATATATGTATACAACGCATACTACCATCACTCGTGTTCACATCATCCCTATTGCATTCTGAGACAGAGCCTCATCTAGATCACGGCGGTGAGCACGTTGTTGTGTACTGAGACTGATGGGGCAGGGATATCGGATACATAGTCTTTGAGCTGTATCAAGGTTCGGGTACCATTTAGCACGGCTCTAAGTCGTCGTTAAGGCGTGCGGCACCTGCATGCATTGTGTGCATACGCGCGGCCGCCTTGAGTACATGTGCATTGTGCTCTCTGCTATCGAACCGAGTCGCTTCTCCTGGGCCGAGTCGGTATCCTGGGACAAATCACGCCTGTCGACGTGAATACGTTGCGTGTACAGGAACGTGGCCAGACCGGTAGCGTGATTGATACGTTAAAGTTACATCTCTTACATGGGATGATCCTACCAGATGTTCTACATACACAGGAATTATCCTATACGTATTGATTCCTATCACACGTTACATCTATCAGAATGTAAAGTTCCCTAAATGTTTTATGACAAATCTGTTATAATAAAAGAAATACAATATAAATAAAGTTGATTTTCGCTTTGCAAATATATGTAATTTTCATCAGAATTCAACCAAAAATTCGGTTTCGCTTACGACTAAAAATAAAAATTTCGATTAAGTTATCTTCGATTTCAACCAAAATTGAAAAAAAGTGTGATTTCGATAGTCAAAACTAATCAAATTGAAATAAGTATTTATTACTTAAAATTTATTTTATATTTGAAATATTCATTTTCCATTAATTTTCTAAAGATTTGTTTAAAAAATATTATTTTATGTTTTGAAATTTTGTAATTCTTAAAATATGTCTGTGGATATATAACATACTAAGATTGTGATAAAAGAATTGTAATATTAGAATAACGATATATAAATACTGTTTCAATAATTAAATTATGATATTTGATGAAGAAGTTATATGATATATGTATGCGCGCGCCTAAGTATACATTTGATCTTTCTGAAATCTCCATGGAACTTTCAATTTCGGTTTTGGTAGAAATTGATAATCGAGTATTCGTTTTCGGTTTCAGTCAAAATTAAAAAAATTATTTTGATTGGATCAATAATTTTCATTTTCGTTATTTTGATTAATTAAAATACAAATAAATTTATATCATTTGAATACATCGCAAATTGTGAAAACTCTACATTAAGTAACTAAATATTTTTTGTTTAGAAAGAAGCGAATAAGAAATAAGAAAGAATAGATAAATAAAAATAAATAACTGTGAACTCGATATCCTGAAGCATTCGAAAGCTACAGAAATGTATCGAAAAGTTCGGTAGATATTTTGTAGATGCAGGAAATGTAGCGAATTTATTGAAGTGCACGTCACCTAATGCAGCCCGTAGAATTTTTATTGACACGATAACAGTTTAAATTTTATCGTGGAAAGATGGTATGGAAAATACATACAATCCCATACTCTTCTACTTGCACTCAGAGATATCTTTAGAAAGTAACAACTATACATTTATGACGTTCGTAAGTTATAGTCGTGAAAATCCAGTGTGATTAGCTTACAGTCAACTTGATCATATTTTTCCTAGTGCTCCCATTACCTTATCATTCGCTCTATAAGCATTGTACGGCAGTGATTTGCATTGTAATTACTGCAACGTCACTCCTTGTTTCAAATATAAACAAGATTATTATTTTTTTTACATCATATATTACTTAATAATTTAAAAATATTCCATATTATTTAATCCTTTTTAAATTATTAATAAATTTAAAAAAATTTTTATAAAGAAGGATCTGAGAAAAAATCCAAACTTGTGATATTTATAATATTTACATAATATTATGGCATAACTGATCTATTTGTTAAAAAGAGAATTTAATAGAAAGATAAGTGTTAAAATATTTTTCGGAATTAAAATATTTTAATCATTATCACACAAACTGTTAACTATTTCATCATCATGCAATTCCTTGCGAGGCATTTAAAGTCATAAATTTAACATGAATAATAATTGTTGGTATACCACGAGCTTTATTCCATTTATCTCTACGATCTCTCGCGGGTAGAAATTTCATTATTTACAGAATTAAAAGAGACTCACTAGCAATTCACATTATAATCATAACTAGATGTTTATAGAATATTCTGTGTAACAATAAAAGACTTAAAAAAAACATAAAATATTATAACATAATTTAAGCAATATAAAAATCTTAACATTTATTTCGTATGAGCAGTTAATGATTAATCGAAAATTTAATTTTGATGCTCCTTATATTTAGTTTCGATGGGTAATACATAATTGAAATCAAATCAATTACATCGGTTGTTACGGACCGAATGATTGCTTTTCAAAATGCAAACGCTGCAGAGAATAATCAATGCCCGACGGTATAATTCATGCGTCTCTTCTCTCCTATTATATGAATAATGTATAAATATTACGATGAAGAGGACGATCCATGATTTGTTCTCGTATATTTCCAAGTTCAGTAGTTTCAATTTAAGCGTATTATTTTCTATGGAAAATATCAGTTCAGCTTCGATTTAATTAAAGAGTCTTTTGCGTTACATCGTCGTATTCTTATGACTACTGTAAAATTTTAATTAGAAAAGTTTCATCGTGCACACAGCAGGATAGCAGCAAGCTACAGAAACTGACCTTTTAATTAATGCCGCATTGTGAATGCATTTAGTAATAACGAGGCGGCGAGGAAAAAGCGACACAAGAGAACACTTTTGCTTATGCGGTATACTTTGCGGTTGTAATTAGCGCAACTCATGTTCGCTACAGAAACGCAACATTTAAAGGAATCATCATCGCTGTCAGCTCTGTTGTGACAGAAACGATTTTTACATAGTTGCCAAATAGCTTTTATGTAATCGCCGTTCGTGCCTACGAGTTAATCGCGTTTGTATTAATGCAGGATTCGAGGCAATTACAATGCGGTTATGCGTGACAGGAAATGGATCAGCGATAAGCTTTATAAAATATTTTATGCCACGCGCTTTTAAACTTGCACAGGAAATATATCAGATTATTTTACATTTATATGACAGAAGTAATTACACATTCAATGACAAACACTATATCTGAAATATAATGGATAAGTCATTATTACGATGTTAAGTTAATATTTTACACTTATTATTAATGTGTGTGTGTG
>NW_012130065.1:6027678-6033147 GCF_000143395.1 Atta cephalotes
GTGCGTGCGTGCGTGCGTGCGTGCGTGCGTGCGTGCATGCGTGCGTGTGTGTGTGTGTGTGTGTGTGTGTGTATAAATATATAAATTTTTTGTCAGAAAATATTGAATGGCAAACCAAATGACAAAGATCTAGATTAATAAAAATAAAAAATTTTGTTGCTATGTTTTCGCATAAAACTAAAAATTATGTATAATAAAAGATTTAATAACATTTATATATTATTTTCAAAATTCTTGTTTTAAAATGTATTCATATATTAATTTGAATTAAAAGATTTTATTAGAACATATGAAGGTATTTATTGACTCTTTCAGTTTTTCTTTAAATTATCATGATATGATTTAATAATTAAAATAAAAATACTTTTTACATAAAATACATAAATAAATTTTAATATTACATATTAATCATTTTTATAATTTTTGCCAATTTATTCTATTGGATAAAATCCGGGACAATAAAATCTGAAATTTACCATAAGTTTTTTCCACCCACTAGGTTTTTCCGGTCAACTGGATTTTTTTATTATTCTAGACTATATAAAAATCCGAAAAAATTCTTGTATAGTCGTGAAACAACAAGTTGTTACGTGATAGAAGCCGAATTGTATTTTACTTATTTTTTACAAATTTAAAAATGAGTAAGAGTTTTGAAAAAAACGTTATAGCGGTTAAAAATTCATAACTTCTATATGAGTGAATGGAAAAAAAATCCTTTTTAGCTACAATATTTGAGGTATGTACTTCAGAAAAAATAGTATAATGATGTTGGCTTCGAAAAGTTGAATTATTCGAGCACCTAAAAATGAAGATTTTTATGAGTAAAAAGATCAAGTTTTTTTCTCGAAAAAAATAATAAAATCACTTTTATAGTGGATTAATTATTAAATTTATCCTTTTATTTTAACCAAATTGAGTAAAAATATTCCCAAATAAAAATATTATACTGCACAGCTTGTACAATAATGCTCTTTGCTACTAATTTGTCACATAAAGCACATATGTCATATAATACGTTAACTTAAAATGTCTTTATGAAGAAATCTCTTCATCAATTTCGAATATTTTATTCAAATTATATATCTCCATAATCTGATATATCTCCATAAATAAATGTCAATTTTGTAATTATACATTAGTAAAAAAACTAATATAAAATTCTATTTTTAAAGTATAAAATCTTTATACCTATATTTTTTGAAATTAGCGTTAAAAAGATGTAATTTTCTTAAAATTCAACAAACAAAAAATCAATGTACTAACATAAAAGATTTCATATTGTAAAAGATCAATAGTAATAATCATTTCTATAAACTATTGTTCCTCAATATGTTGTTAATTTAAACAATTAACATAAACATACATAATTAATATAAATAACATTAAACAACATTAAACAAGTTAAAAATTTTTAATCAAGAAATATATAACTCAAATTTATAATTTGTTATTTGGTAAGTACACGTTAATATGAACGTTGTTTGTTTTAATTAAGCTATTTAACACTGAAATGGATTAATTTATGTTTTGATACACATAGAAGTTAAAAATAATAAAATATTGTTTAATTCAAAAGATTAGACTTCGTTGATATCTGAGCTAAGTCTGCTTCTTTCTCTTTCTTTCATATATTCTTTTAATGTGTTATAAAATATTTGTTATGTAATTTATGTTCTTCATTTCTAAAATATAATTCTTCCGAAGCGAGCTATATCAAACAAAACACATAAAAGAAACGAAAAAAGATTACGGTTTTTTTAATCTCGAGGAAGTTCCGATTTATATAAGAAAGATGCGTTTAACATTAAATTCTCTCTTTGTTTCACGCAATGCCTACAAAGCATCGGGTATGTATATGGCCCGAGCGTGGAAATACGCTGTATCAAAAGAGAATAGACGGTAGGAAAACGCGAGGCAAAAGTTTTACCTGCGTATGCGCGCGCGGACAGTACCCTCTACCATCCTCTAGCTCGGAATAAGTTTAGCGTACGAAATGCTATTTGCACAAGAAGCGGTATAAACTCCGAACTCTTCAGGAAACTTTCGCGGGCAACTTCTCGAGTTGTAAAATCAAGCGGCGTGGCGTGTCCTTCTCCGGTGGTCTTTCGCAGATATCAGAGATTGTGCCCTCCGCCCTCGTCCGAGAAGACGTGCCGTGAAAAGCATCTCGAGCGGGTGAATCTCATCGGATCGACAAAGTCAGTTATGTCTTGACCTCACTGCTTGAACTCGCCCGTGATTCCAATGGAATACAATGAGCTTCTGACGTGATTCTTCCTCTCGAGGCTGATAGCAAAATATAGTACAATCGTGATTACGGATGCAGTCATGAGCAGAAGATAAAAATATAACAGGAAATTTTACTTCGTACTTTTTGTTAAAGCTAAATTAATTCTAGTTTTATATATATATATATATATATATTATTTTATATATATATATATATTACATTCACAATTTACTTATTATTTTAATGCATATTATATTTCAAAATAAACAAATATATCTATCTCCATCTCTGCTTTCTCCCTTTCTTTAAGCTTCTTTTTTTCTTTTTATCTGTCGTAATTTTTAAAAAAATTTGATTAATAATATTGTAATTTTTTTTAATTTTGGAAAGTTTATTAAGGATTGCGTAGAATTATTCTTAATCGCAAAAAATAAAAACTGATCCCGAAACGTGTTTTTTATAACTAAAATTTACTCGATCGTTTGAAAGAAAAATATCAATGGGCATGAATTGTTCAATAAACGGTTAGTTTTCTAAATATAATGGTTCAATTCGCTCGAAATTCTTCGTTGTTTACAATATACCGCTACTATGATTTTTCTTACATCTTTAGATCTATGAAATTAAGCTCGAATAATAATTCTGTAAAACCCACTGTAATGGTACATGTCAGTGTATGATCTGTTTCGTAATTCCGCCAATTTCCCGATTATAATCCTACGGATGATCATATGCGTATTATAGCGGCCAAGGAACTTCACGCTTTCAACTACGGCCAAGCTCGAATAAATATTCTGTTAAGCACACGGTACGATGTGCAGCGCAATAAAAGTTCTTTGAAAGTAGGTTTCGCGCTTCGACCTTAAAACGCTTTAATAGCATCAATAAGATATAAGAAATTCACTACGCGCATGTATCAAAGTGATTTAAAATTTTCCAAATTATTTTACGGATATATCTGTGTCAAAGAAACTTCTCGGATAAATGTCACAAGTTCAACATGTATTATTTATCACGCAAGAGATCCAAAATTCTCTCAAGTATTTTAACCACCGATGATATAATTCATAACATTGTTATAACATTAACATTGTTATTCGTATGCTGTATGCTGTATAAAAGACCACTCTACATTCCTGAACAATGTATTCTCGTAGATTAATAACACATTATGGTGAATTAATTTCTTGCACCAACATGTCAGTTGCAAACCAAGATCTAATAGATGATTAATTGGGCAAGTATTGTTAAATGTCAAAGAAACGATAGCAATTCCTTTAAATTAAGTAATATTTTTAACTTTCCATATGTTATTATATTTCAAAATATAAATGAATTCATTTCTGTAGTTACTTTCAAAATAAACAATGTTCATATTAATGTATGCATTTAGTAAATAATAAAACCAAATTTTAATTAAATTCAATATATTTTCTTGAGTAAAATGATTTAAAATGATTTAAAATAATTTAAAATTAGTTAAAATTTGACATTATGAATTTAACAGAGTATGGTACATCTTTTAAATTTTATGTTAATTTTATGTTAGATATGTATATTACATTAAAGTAAAATAAAAACTCAGACATCTTGATTACTAATTTTATGTTATTTATATGTGTATGTATTATTTATTTAATATAAAATTTGAAAATTTAAAAAATGAAATACAATTAGTTTTTCACAACTTTAAATCAAGTAAACGATAAATCAGATAAATAAAATTAACAACAGTCAATATTAAACTTAATACGACTATTTACGAAACCGAGATAGCTTCAAGCAATTTTAAAATAACTTCGTGAGAGACGATGTAAATTAAATTTATTTCTAAACGAACAGTAAACGAGCAATTGCATCGAAAATGTAATTGTGCAACTTAACCGCATTTATAGAACTTACGCTGAACATCGTCGTCTGTAAACGCCACTCAATGGTTGAATAATTAATAGTTTAATCTAAGTCCTCGCGCCCTGTAGCACGATTGCGGCAAATATTTACGTTAAAGCAACCGCGGCTTCAACCGGGACGTCATGGCTCTTGATTTTGATTTCGATCCAAATCGATCATTAATTATGGGCGAATTAATAGCTAACGGCATCGAGATGAAGGCCCACCATTATTTTCATGTTAATCCACCGAATCCACTCTACTGTATAAATATTCGCTCTCCCCTAATCGCCGAACCATTTGTTCATAAATATTGATATATTTAAACCAAATGAGGCAATTTCAATTTTAATTTCCCGAATGTTTATATTACATAATAACGTAATAGCTTAGCATTTCGATGCAATAATCCATGTTTAACTGAACGATGCCTAAATATTTTTGAACATTAATCCTTTGTAAGCAGACTTTCTGGAACGCAATTGAAACAATACATTTATCGTGAAACAATCCAAAAAATACAAAACATTAAATAAAAATATTATAATAATTTGAATCGAGAAAGAGTGAGTAAGTGTGAGAGAGAGAGAGAGAGAGAGAGAGGAAGAGAGAAGAAAAATTAACGCAAAATTTTTAAAAACATTCTTAATATAGCAAGAAAACAGAATTAAATTACAATTAGCATTGATAATAATGTTAATAATCTACTATAACTAAAAGAATATTCTTCCAACTGATATGACTTAAATGACCGATTGGTCATTTCTATTTATCAATAGAAAAATCAAAAGTCCTCATTTTCAAATCAACAAAGAAATATATGTATCTCTCTCTGATTGATCTATGTCACAATCGGAAAAAGAAAGAAGAAATCTTATTTTGCTCAGTCTGGGCTTAGGTTTCTCATACGACACAGCATACATGCACGTGCGAATGGACCGATCGATAGGTGCAACTCCAGTTGCCTCTTCATTCATCCCACCTTCAGCCACTCACGAACTGCACACCAGCATTTCCGACGTACACATGGCGAGACCGCCCACATGAAGCAGGAACTTTTACCGAAGAACGAAAGCGACGTAAAGCCCTGGTCAGATTGGTTTACTTCGGAAGGCCACTTCGCTCCGGATTTTCGTTCGACGTGCCGGATCTAACCATCGAAAATCTCTTGCGTTTCGCTCGTGAAAAATCCCTGCTCTCTCTCTCTCTCTCTCTCTCTCTCTCTCTCCTCCTCCCTCCCTCCCTCCTCCTCCTCCTCTCTCTCTCTCTCTCTCTCTCTCTCTACTACTACTACTACTACTACTCTCTCTCGTACGTACGTACGTACGTACGTACGTACGTACGTACGT
>NW_012130065.1:6034181-6046049 GCF_000143395.1 Atta cephalotes
GGACCGTACCTTCGTCCGTCCGGTACGTTTTCGTTCGTACGTGCCGGACGTACTAACCTACTACGTAAATACTCTTCGTCGTTCGTCTCGTGAAACTACCTCGTCTCTCTCTCTCTCTCTCTCTCTCTCTCTCTCTCTCCCCTCCCCCCCCTGCCCCCCTCTCTCTTTCTTTCTCTCTCCTGCATTCATTCTCGCGTTCACAAAGATCCTCTCGTTACCTGACTTCGTCAAGAGCGTCGAAATTACAACACTTGTGAGGATGGGCGTGACGTAGTCTAGAGGATCACGCTTGGCGCGCTGCCAAGAAATTGTGCATCGCGGAGACGTCGACACGCGAACACTTCCTTCCAGGTCAAGAAGAATACTATTTTATAGGACAAGTTGGCGGATGACATAAATAATGGAAAGCGGGAGTCGCGATTGGACGTGGAATGCATAATAAGTTCAACAACTGCGGCGAGTTGACAACTTAGCGTCTATCGTAAAACTTGATCAAGAAAAAAGATATCTCGAAATATCACGCTTTGCAAAAATAAAAAACAGATTTATGCCTTCGAAAGTCTCTGAGAGTTTAATTACTTTTTCAACATTACAGTATATCTACAAACTTCAGAAAAGCGCAAAAATATTTATAGTTTCTAATTATAACTCTCAACTATTTCATTTGAATTCTATTTTAGTTATATATAAATATTACTTTTTTCGAATATATGTTTAATGAAAAATTATTTACTCTATAACGATTGCCATTTTATGTTCGGATACCAAGTCGGTATGAAAATCCTTTATTCTCTCACGATATATCACGTTTATAACCGTGTAAAAAGACTTCGTCACAGTTACCAAAGTTCACAAGAATGGCGTAATTTTTCGCAATCAAGGCCGCGTTGTCGGAAAAACGAAAGGATTAAACAACGGACCAGCGAACTCGCGGCAAAGAATGACGGTTAAAATACGACTCATCTATATCTCAGTGTGCGTGGCAAAAATGTAAAACGCGGTCGCCTTTGCGGAAATGGAATATTAAGCTCATCTGCGAATGGTCGACTAATTAGCGCAGTGGCGACGTTCCTGAAATGTTTCGTATGCTGCTTAGAACCATGTTCACCCATGCCTGGAGTTTACCAGGACTGCTATTGTCTGTTCAAACAATCAGCCATGATTAATCCGGAACGTTTCCTGTGAAAACTGGATGACCTATCGTCGGACAGACACACAGCTCAGCCAACCGATTACATTTCATTTGATTGCAAAATTTATGCCAATAAAATTCCTATAATAGCACAATAAGAGTTATATATATTCTTTAATTATTGTAAATTGTATTTAATATAATTATTGCAAATAGAAAAATTTTGAAAATAAAGTAAATATAACCGAGGAATAAAATATATAAATAATCTTCCTTGAAGAGTTCGAATTATCAAGAGATTCAAACAATCTCATATGAAAGAAATAATCTTTCAACATATTATAACACATTGTAACATTCAAAGAATGCATTGTCATATAAAAAATCTAATAATTTTTTATTTGAAGCAAGAACTTTTATGTGTATACTTGTACAAAATAAATGTACTTCTAATCACATTGAAGTTTTTTTTAACATTTAATTATGTAAAACCTTTTAAGATCTTTTATTTAAAATTTCAATAGATAAATTTTAGTCTTTCAAAAAAGAAATGTAAAGAGAAATATAATAATTACAGATAAATGAGGAGACAAACTCATATAATGTGATTTTTTTTAACTATCACAAAGAATTACACAAAGTATAGAAAAAAAATGAAACATTTGCGGATTTGCAAATATCAATTTTATCAGAAAAATAATTGATACAGCGATAAACTCACATGTTGTCGGAAAAATATTATCTTACGGACAAATCGCGTCGCGCGCCTCTTTTTATTTAGCATAGATAAGCGGTAGCGGATTTCGATACGCCTATATATGCGAAAAATTAGTTGGCAGTTTTTCCGATCGAATCGATGTCCCAAACGGGCCGTTCTTTATTAACGAAAGGATGAACCGAAGGTGCCGCGCCGGCAGAAAGTTCCGAATATGCATGGCTATGCAATTCGCGCAGTCCCAAAGGACGCAAAAGTTGGCTGGGCAAAAAGCGACGGAAAAACGGGATGCAAAAGGACAAGAACAAGCGCAGTAGAAAAGGAGAGAGAAAAAAAAGAGAATGTCGCGCCGCACGAAGAGCAGCCGGTCATCCATTTTCATTCGAAGCGAGCGATGCCCCGAAACTTTCAAAGCGGCCGCAAAGGCAATACGTAACCCGACTTCGATGACGCGCGACTCCGCCAATTTCACGTCCCACTATTTTGATCGAGGTTAAGGTTACACCGTTATACTACTCCCGAGTGAGCGATTCGTTTTATTAAATTCTCAAACTACCAGGAGAAAGTTTGCATTTCCCTAACAGCGAACATGGAGGAAAGCGACTCTAAAAGCATTTTAATTTACTTTTGTTCGTACACAGCTGATAATTATCAGGAATGCATATTCTTCGTTACATGTACAAGGTGAATACCGAAGCAATCAGGAAAAAGTTGTAATGAGATTTCTTTCAATAAATCGAGCGTTTTCTATCATGTTTAGAATTTTAGGAATATCGTTCACAAACGAATCAGAAGAGTAAAATATGGGAACATTTTCTCTGAAAAGGTATGTTATGTCAAATCAATTTATCTTTCGTAACTACATATCTTCCGTTCATCGTTCGAGGTCAATCAATGTTCTACGCAAACGTAAAAAGTTTAATCTCAGCCCGGAGTCAGTCTAGATTAAACGAATTCGACTTGATTGCAAGTTCAATTAATGGAGGAACGTTTCATCGAAGTTATCTACTGGAACACGTTCATCCAATCATTTGTAACCGTCGAGTTTAAAATTGGATTTATTTCGACATTCGTTAACAGTACTGGTTACCTACCAACCATTGCTCGCACGATATTTTGCCTTAGGCATACAGAGGCATACAAATATCTTTATCAAATTATGAAACAAACAACATACTCCAGTTTGATTCCTAATCACGTAATGGTACAAATGTAGTTACTGCATCTGATTAACACACACACACACTACTGTATCATTAATTGTTAGAAGCAATAGATAATTCAATATTATTGTTATCATGAAATTTATTTGCGTTCAATTACTTTAATGCGTTCATTTACTTAAACACCGCGTGTCAGTAAATTATATAAAATAATCTTAAAAGTAAGTTTAAATGTGTTTTTCAGAAGTCAATTCCATATTTTGAAAACGTTTTATCAGATTTATATGATTCATAATTTTATCAATTTTCTCTAATTTTGACTTTATATATTATATATAAGCAAAATTAAAAAATATGCATTACATGAAAAAGCAATTTCTCAAAAATGTTATATATTTATATTACATACTGAATCATATGATACGTATGTATCATAGCACAACAGCTTTTATTGATGATGAAAGAGATGTTTCATCACACTTTCCGGTGATATATGCTACTTGTATGCAACCGCAGAATGTATCATCTGATTACTGATAGCGACAGCAAACGCCGATAACATGAACAGATGCGATACGTAGATGTTTTGATGAAATGATTGGGATGACGAGGGTGGATGATGCGCATGTTATGAGCGACATACAAACCGGCGCGAAACTGCGCGGGTAATAATCATTACCTATTGATAAGAGCGACAGCATTACCAGATCACCGTTGTTGCAAATGTTATGGAGATGAAATTTAATTTGCCCGTTCAACGCGCCCCCGTTATTGTAATATACCATACCGGATATAATGCATGATCTTGATTATAGATGTGATATGTTTGTTATTAAATCCTCCCTTTCCCGACACAGAAATGATACAATATTCAAACAACAATTTAGAAAGCTTTGTTGCGCACTGATTTAAGTACACCACGTAATCAGAAGCTACTAATGAGAAGTGCTGTATGCCCGACCTGATTAACAGTTAATACGGATATGTTAAAGCGGTTGGCGCAAGTGCTTCGAAGCACAGTTTGCATATGTTTCCATGTTCGGGATAAAACGCTACTTAATTGTCTCGAATTTTTAAATCCTTCTCGATCTGGATTTACGTTCGCAGAAAATCACAATCTGTATACGTTAATTCCTTATTCGTTGAATAAATTATATTATAATTATAATTTTACATGAACAAAACTTTAATATACATATGAAATAATGTACTTAATATTTACATGATTATAAAAAATTTATTTAATTATTAAAAATCTTGCTTTAAATTTATGTTACAATAATTTTAATTTATATTTAACTTCAACAATATTCAATGAACAATTAATATAATGTACACATTACAACGTCACGAAATATAAAATGAAAAATAAAATAATCAGTGAAAAATAAATGTTTAATGTCTAATTATATCACTTTGTAGAGTAAATTATAAAAAATATTATGAGCTTTATAGATATTAAAATATTTTATTCAACATTTACTTAATACGTAAAAAATTGCATATATTTAACAAAATCCAATTCACAAATGCTGCTTTTATCAGCGATATTATTGCCTCTCTTTAGTTTCAGATCTATCATCTTGCACGTTTCACTTTTCACAGTTCGGCAAACTCACGCGATTGCAAGAGATATTTCCTAATGATTCTTATTGCGATCTTATTGCGATCTTATTATAGTTATTATTCCCAATCGATTGTAATGACTTATACCTATAGCAGTATTTTTATTTGTTTTATACGTCAACAGCTAATCGAACGTTTGTGAATATACTTGCAAATATCATAATTAATCAGCACCAAGTAGTTGGAACAAAACAACATATGAATCATTACTTTCCACGCACAACTAAGTTCATGAATTTTATAAATATGCACTTTTTGGAGCAATTCTACGAGTTTATAGCAAACTTTGATGTGTAACAATATATACATTACTCACTGTTATTAGAACTTTTAGCTTTTTTCGTAAAAACTACTTAATTGAACAATGTAATATTTTTTGTAGTCATAATTAAGAACTCGTTCACAAAACATACACATATATATATTTTTGTAGTTATAATTAATTGATGTTATATTGTTGCAACAATATAAATATGTGTAAATCTAAGTCTCTCTTCATGAAAATATTTTTCACTTTATAATCAATGGTAACTTATTGTCCTTTGTTATCACCTATACACATACTACATGTATGTGCGTGCGTGCGTGCGTGCGTGCGTGCGTGCGTGCGCGCGCGCGCGCGCGCGTGTGTGTGTGTGTGTGTGTGTGTGTGCGTGCGCGTGCGCGCGCGCGTGTGTGTACACACACACACACATGTATAATTCTATTTAGATATCAACAAGGTTTTCAGTATTCTTAATGATTCGTCACATTGAGTACAAGATTTTGCAATGTGCTAACTCGCTTTCAAAAGATTGCATGCTTGAAATAACGAAATCCATTTATACTTTACAATATATCCTTATTATATAGCTTAATATAGCGTTTCAATTTCAACATCTCTTTTTAATACAGAATAGATCTGTCAAATTTGTCAATAATGAAGTTTTGAAACGATAATTGAAATAAAATTATATACACAAATCTTGTAATCTCTGAATATGCAATAATTTCTAGTTATTTTTTATTTATTATATAGTAAAATCAAATTTGTTAAACTAATTAATATTTAGTGAACAATTCTTTTAATATACTGAAATTATCATATATATGCGAAATATTTTCTTCAAGTAAAATAATTTAATTTAACAAGTAAACGTAACATGATTAATTACATTATTGAAAATTAGGTACAGCGAAAATTAATCAATCCTCATTTAACCAATAAACATTAATTATTATGAATATTTTCACGTAGTATATTCAAAGTATTTATAATCAGAATTAAATAAATATGCATTTAATAAATATTTCTCTAAAATCGTATCGAGAATTTGATTGAATATTTTATCGTGGAAAAATGTACTTGAGAAATAAAATTTTCTCGAACGAGATATGCGTAAATACCGATTGATCGAATGAGAATATACCATCACCAATAATCTATCATTGTTTCTATATACCGTTTATAATTTGTCTGTACAGACAAGTCTTAACATTCTTGATCAACCGATTCGAATCGATAAATCATCGAAAAATACCTATGTAAAGCTCGCGTGTCCGTTTCCACGATGTCCTCCCTCTTAAGTCTCATACTGTCGCATATATCGTTGCACGTCCCACGAAAGCCATAAACTTCGATGGGAATCGAGTTTCTTAATAACCTTTCTGCACACGAGATTTCAAGCGACCGCCTTGTAAATAAATCAGTATCGAAGAAAAATACCGGACTCTGCGAGAGCGCGCGCGCGTACGTGCTCCAGCGAAATTCCATTCGCGTACACTTTCATTGAAGCGCTCACACTAGGAAAGTTTTTCCTACGAAATCGTGCGACCTTCGTTTTACTTTTATTCTCGACGCGACAGCAAGTGAGCGCAAAGTACTTCCGATAATCGTAATGAAAACTTGACACTCCCGCCGTGCGTTCTTCTCACAGACGGGAAAAATTATGGAGATAATCATAATGAAAACTCGACACTTCTCGCAGCGCGAACGAATTGCAAGATATTACGTATAATTATGTCTTTTGTAAAAGTTAAGTGCAATTTCGTCGCATCAAAGAGATTTAAATCTTGATACAAACGGTTTGAATATCATTCATTCTTTCTATTTCTATGTTTCGGAATAATTAATTTCATCGTACAATTTTAGTATTAAAATCACGATTAAAAAGAAAAAATTCTGATAATTAAATAAATTATTACTGAAGTGTTTTACTATTTAATTATTTAATTGTTCATAATAATAATCTTAGCATCATTATATCAAATATAATAATATTAAAAAATATTATAATATTAAAAAATATTTTAGTCAAGTATTAATTTTTGGGTTGTCGTATGGCTCTATGTGAAAACGACAGACTCGTAACCGACAGGTCGCAATTAAGTTTAAATCCTCATCCTATTATATTATATCCCCGGATAATTTTGTAATCCGTACTGATTTAATGAGAGTCACAGAAGAACTCTTAGATCTAGGTGACTTTTTGACTAGATTTAGACATATAGATTAGTATTCATCGATTTTTATATTCAAGATCATCTTAAGTATAGTCTTAAAATTTCACAAACCAATTAAAGGGCCGTATCTTAACACATTACTTAAAACAGTCTTGAAATAAGAACAGAATATTGGTCAGGTATGATCCCCCTATTCCATTCAATTACTATTACACTATCATGTTAATATCAAGTTTATCAAATAAGGTTTACAGCAACAGTTTCGCTGGTCCCTTACCTTTTATGTATACTTTTCGCTTATATACATTTTTATGTATTTAAGTACACAATAAATTAAATTAAATTAAATTAAAAGAAAAGAATAATTTAAAGAAAAATAAACTTACACGAAGGATGCGTTCCCTGTTAGACTTAAGTATCATCTGTGCTTGTTTAATATTTGATAGACAACAAAAATGAATTGATGCTTATTGCGTGTAAGCGTAAAAACGGAACGTACTCTGTGCATACATAATATATTGACCTGTGTGAGTTCCGACATTCCTGTATTATTACATAGAAAAGGGTAGCCCGTAAACAGTTGGCTGAGTACCAGCAACGGACACACAATTCACATAATTCCATATGTCTCTTTTATTGTCAGACCTTATACGGAATAAAAGGCGAGCGTACGTACGAATGAGTTATATCCTTACGAGAGCGCAAAATTGGTACGTGATGACGGTGGAATCGCCAAACAGAAAAGTTCCCCGAATGCTCGTATGAAGTGCTATAAGCACGAGTGGGACAACTGTAAACTTTTACATTCGCATGCAAATTCTCTTTCACTGAAACGGTCCTTAAAACGAATACACTCACATATAAAACCGCCACCGAGCACTTCGACCATTCGCCGAAACGTTAGAAACTAGTTCTCTGTACGAAGTTACGCTATAAATGTAAATCCTAACTGTAAACTGAGAAAAAATTTGTTTGGAAACATTTAAAAATTGTTCATTAATTATTATGAAAATTTAAAAATCAATAATGACATAAAATGCATTTATGTATAGTCGCATAGTTTCGACATGTACATGTTTTTAACGAACGCCGTGATATAGAATACGTTTACTTTTCATTTTCTCTAAACAAAATATTGCATGTTAACATTTTTTTATTTTTGTTTTGAATGATCTAAACTCACATACTATACTATACTATACATGTTAACAATAGAGTCGTTAGACCCTGAAGTTGCGCCCATGGGCACAATGCTATGCCATCGAAATATTCTAGTTTTTCACTCAATTTCGTGTCAAAATGGAAAACCATTTTTTAGCACAAGAAAATAAACGGATCCCTGGAGAAAAATATATTTTTGACCTGGATTTGTATTTTTTTAAAATGGCACAAAAATGCTTTTGCACTGCAGATTAATAAAAAAGATTAAGATAAATAAAATAAGATTTAAAAATTCATTAAATATTTTATACAATGCATTTTATCAAATTCAGCTTTTATAAAAGCTTGATATTAAGATACAGATGTGTGTTAATTATAAAAAAAAAAAACTATTTGTTTTTCCTTATTGAAAGAAAATTTTGCAAATTGAGAAATGTTGCATTTTCATTCTAAAGACATTTTTATGTTGACTTTCACAAACGAAAATTGTCAAAACTGACCGAGTGAAAAGTCAATCAAGTTCATTCTGCGAATAGAAAATCCGTGCACTGTTTCAATCCTGATAATTGAGTCTATTTTTTTCGGGGTAAAAAGGGGACAAGTTGGAAAAGGAAACGGATGGCCAGCTTTTGTCTGCCTATCCACAATTTTAAAAAACTTGTGTCGTATCTGTCGATTGTTTTCTGTCATGTGAAAAATAGTTCGCCCTTTCAAAGGACGAAATTAAAATTTACGCAAAACTTTTACAGTGCCCAATAAACGATACAAGCCATACGATATGGCATATCTCATCATTTTCTCATCGTTTTTTCATAGACTCTTTGATCAAAGCAAAATCAACTTTTCTTTTATCAAAGCTTGATAAGCATTTCCTCGTAAAGCATTTTCAATTTTAAATAACCATTGTATAACTGAACCTTCTAATCAATCTGTTAAAATGAATATATTACAAAATTAATTAAAAAGTTTAATTTTATAGCTGAATTAGAAAGCAAAAGGCTTCTCATTTATAAACGCTAATTACCGGAACTATTTTTGCTTTAACAAGTTTGCTCAATAATAGTAAAATGGCATTAAATAATGGAATACTCTACAGATCAATGAACATTCGCGACATGATACCACAATTAATATTTGCAACTAATATAATTAATATTCATCGATGATATGATTATTACAATAATTATGAATTATTCATTAAGCATCAAGTATCAACGAAGTTCGTTCTGCAATATTATGCAATACATTCTAAAGAACGGATATTATGGCAAATAGCAGAGATTTAATGAGATAAACGATATCCGTAATGGTGGAACGTAAATGATCCTCAAAGTATAGCGTACATTGAGCATTTAATAGGAAGTTAAATCATTACATTGCAATATATGTCATCCAAATATACTATTCCATTTTCCTCGAAATGACAATGCAGGCAATTGGTACACAATGGTAATAAAATAATAGAGATATATTCTTTAAATACATTGTTATAAAATTATTATCTTATCTGCAATTTTTCATACTTGAAATAACAAACAATAAATCTTTGTTATTATTTATAAATAAAATCAACGTATCATGTATTAATCATATATTAATTCTTTACAATCCAATTATTTTTCACAAATGAGCAAAGATCAAATAAACTTATGTGGTTCTCATTTTCATTTATCTAACATGACTCAAACAATTATTTTAAAAAGTTTATAAAATTCCAAAATTATATATTATAATTTGCCGATTATAATTGTTTACATTCTATTCTAAAATTATTAGCTTATATCAACAATGATTTTATATCTCAAATAGCAAGCAACAAATCTCTGTTGCTAAAAAATAAAATCAATATCTTTCTAAATCCTACATTAATCTTTTGCAATCCAAATATTTTTCACAAATAAAGAAAGATCAAACAAATAAAGAAAGATTTTCACTTTCATTTTTTATTATTTAATATGGCTTAAAGAATTTTTATTATTTGAAGTATAGTTCATATAGTTTTAAAAATATACAGTTTGCCGATTATAATCGTTTACATTTAAATCCTTGAAGAAACATGCGATACTGTCGTAAAACATTATTTCAAACGTGACTGCAAAGAGTTAATATCTCACAATATATTACGTGAATCTCACGTGTATTGTAAAATGAGTTAACTTTGACTCAGTTGGGATAACTTTAACTCTTTTATAAAATGCCTTGACAGCGTGCATATCCAAATCAGGACATAAGACGTTTCAAAACATCTTTAAGACCTGGATTTTCATTATTTACTTGTAGTTATGGATTAACTTATAGGATTGGATTTGACCTCACTTTAACTTAATAAACCACAAAGCTAACGATTTTATGTGTGTGTGTGTAGTAACTTTAGAAAGTTATACAAAATTAGTTTAGTGATTAAGCATAGATAGAAAAATATAATTTTCAGCCTAATCACAGGTTAACCAGTAAATAAAAAACTGTGAGTAATCACGACAGGTTGCCGGTTGTGATTCTCAATTGAAAGTTCTATTTTAGCAAATCACAATATAACCAGTCTATATTCGTTGTATCGTGATTGGTTAAAATAGAATCATCAACCACCAACTGTAACCAACAACTATAATCGTCTTAAAGACGTTTGTATCTTTTTTCAATTTTAAAATGAGGAAGAGAGTTTTAAGTCTCGCTTAAAGTTAAAGTAACGTTAGTGCAACCGATCTTAAATGTCTTAGGCCCGATTGCACCAACGTTATTTTAATTTTAAGCGAGGCTTAAAATTCTCTTTGTTTCTGTCTCTTTTCGATTTTAAAACGAGATAGAGAAAGTTTAAAGTTTCGCTTATATTCAAAGTAACGTTGGTGCAACCAGGCTTTAATCATATTATAGCTTAAGACGTTTTTAATATTGATAGCCGATTTAAGGATAGTCTGAGAATAAGAATTATCGTGAGACATACTTAGACATGGTAATAAATCATATGTCATATGACTCATACGCCAAAGCTTGTGTATTGCTTACGTCTATAATTTACAAGTTTAATTGTAAGTTTAATTGTAAGTGTTACAATTTTTGTGAGATCAGATTCTAAGACCGTCTTAAATACACTTTTAAGATATCAAGAATCAATTAGAAAGCCGCATCTTAAAATATTATTCTTAAAAAAGAATGGACTATGAATACTGGTCTGAGACGTCTTATGTCCAGATTTTGGCATGTGTGCTATCTAGACACGGTACAAATTTCGGTTAAAGAGTTACTTCATTTTAAAGTGTGACGCAAGATTAAACAGAAAATAGGAGAAGTAATGAAAAATATTGATGAAATCCAAATATTGATTTCGACTATTCTCCAAAAGCTAATATTCATAGTCGGATCTTATATTTAAGACCGTCTTAAATACAGTCAGTTAAGATGTCATGAACCAATTAGAGAACCGTATCAGTATCTTAAGACATTACTTAAGACGATCTTAAATTAAAAACGGACTATGAATACCGCCCTTAAATAAGCAAGCCTGTCCAATTTAAATTCTGGAGCCAAAACGCAAAGCCATCGATGCAAAAAATTCAATGTAAGTAAAATTTCGGAGATTGTAAAGTTTTGATACGCATCTAAGTGACGCTTATCAACAATTTATAGTTCCT
>NW_012130065.1:6047917-6049299 GCF_000143395.1 Atta cephalotes
TATATATATATATATATATATATATATATATATATATATATATTAAGCTTTAGAATAAACATTTTTCTATTATAAAATGTCTATTGGAATCAAATTTCATGTAGACGTGGAGCAACTCGATGCTCCACGTTTACATTTTTCACAAGAATTATTAAAATATTCCTCAATATAATTGTCAATAGAAAGAAAAGAAGTCTGTCAATAACAATCAATGCCAAAAATTAAATAAAAGTACATTTTAAAATTGAACTAATGTTTTTTATCTAATCTTATTAGTATTTATGACTGGTATTTATCGGTTCTTATATTTGAGAATGTCTTAAGTATAACTAGAAGATGTCATAAGTCTTTTGAAATAAAAACAGATATATTATGAATTCTTATAACATAATACTTTAATATAAAATAGTTAATATGAAATAACATATTACGATATTTTAAAAAATCATTCAATAAAGAAAATTTACCGCATTAAATATTTTGAAATAATAATTATATATAAGATAATTTATATTTTATACAGTTCAAAATAATATTAGCATGATATTAATTTATTTTCTTCTCTATCTATGATCAACAATTAAAATGAAGTAATAATCACTGATTCTAATTAATGAATTTCATCCTTTGATGTAACTTGATCTTTACTATATTATCATTGTGATATTTATCTTGATGCAATAAGAAATTTGATCCTTATTATTTATTTCTATGATTGGAAAGAAGTTAAGAAGTTTTTTTTATATTCGTACCAATCATATTTGAAATTTACGTTTAGAAGTGCAAGAAAAATGGGAGTTTTTTTAAATCTAATATTTAGTATTTATGTCAGAATGATTTACACTGAATACATTTAAATAAATATTATGATATGCCGAATGATACAACACAAAATAAAAGAAATAAAATAAATAAATTGATAATTCAAGAAATTTTTACAGCAAAAATTTGAAAATTTAATAAAAATTAATAAATTCCATTTTAAAATCCACTGTAATGATCTCTGACTGATTTAGTACATTAATTATTTCGAAAGAAATTTGAATGTTTTTTTTATATATGCAATTAAAGACTGCATTAAAATTACATCAAAGAAGTCAAAATGATATTATTAGTAATAACATATCCTCTGTAAATGACAAGATTGACGAAGTCTCGAGTGAAGAATCAATCCCGAGATCTTGGGCTGTATACACAATAAAATTTATCTTTTTACGCCTAAATGTTCATCTTTAACCGCAGAAGAGTTTTTATAAATAAATAATCAATCATAATAATATTCTTTCATCGATAACTTTATTATGAGTAATGAAATATCGAAATGGATTTAAGTGAAAACCGAAAAATTATTTAAACTATTCAATCGAACTATTTAATCTTAC
>NW_012130065.1:6050435-6082484 GCF_000143395.1 Atta cephalotes
TTTCTCGAGTTCTTCCAAGGTTTCATAGATTGGCAAAAATTTTTAACAGTTTCATCAATAAAATTTATATGTGTAAATGCAAAAAATTTTTGCAGACGTAAAATATACGCAAAATCATAAATATCTTATAAGTAAATATTATATATAATTAAAGAAACCTATTAAACTTGATATGTAAAATACAATAATTTTTTTATATAGCAATAATAGGATTATTACGGTCTTATCAAGCTTGACGTACAATAATTTTTTTGTATGATAATAATAGAATTATTATGTCTCTGATTGTCGCAATGTTTTTACAAGACAAAGCCAATAAGCAAGCAGAGATGTTACATCGAGATCATTGAGGCAATACATGATGTACGATTGTAATTTTTACCTCGTTGAAAAAGTAAACACCGAACGCGCGCAAATTCAAACAGAGTATATCAAACAATAAAGCTATATTATTGACAAGAGCTAGATACTGTATTTACTTAAAAGCCAATAATATGTCAGTTATATTCTGGATTATATCGAGAACGAAGAAATAAATGAGATTTATTTTAATAGTATCAATACAAAAAAAAATAAGAATTTTGTTAACAAAGCTTTAGTTACTGAATTCTAAGGGAATTTTGCGAAGGATTTACGAAATGAAACAAGTATCTTAATTTATTCGATATTATTTCACGGTCCATATATAATGTATTCAAATATAATACATATTTATATTCGATTAGATCTATTTCATTTTCACTCAATTATTAACAAACCATTATGAAACATTATGTATAATTAATACAACAAATTATACAAATAATTATTATTCGTACTTAAACATAATATAATATTTATGATTATGATTTCGCGCGCACGTAATTGCAAGTATTAATTTTTACAGATTTCAGCGTACCATTTTTTGCTAGCATCGCAACTTAAATTTACACAATGAGGACACCGTATTAAAAATTTAGGATTTACAGATTGTTTTGATCTAAGACGAGACACAACAATATCCGTCAAAGCGTCGATAAAAATAGGATGATCATTAGGCGCAGCAGCTCTTCGTATCGTCTCAATACCAAGCTAGAAAAATTAAATATAAAATATTCTTTGATTATCGCATTAAACAATAGATAGACTGCAGTATTTCTTACTTCTTCGGCAAGTTCTCGGCAATATTCTATATCCAATTCGTGAAGAGTTTCAATATGCTCATTTACAAATGCAATTGGTACCAGAATAAAATTTTTCTTGCCCTGTTTAACGTAACCCTTTAACGCTTCATCGGTAAAAGGTCCCAGCCACGATGTAGGTCCAACCTAAATATATATATATACTCCGTAATGCATATACTAAACGCAAAACATTCTCTAAGCTATCTAAAGTTCGCTAAATTTTAAGCAGCACATACATTTATGTATATACCTTTGATTGCCATACCAAGCTGTATGGATTACAGTAATTTAATTCCTGCATTACTAATGCAACTGTGGCTCCAACTTCTGCAGGATAAGAATCCCCTCTGTTTACAACCTAAAGTAATTACAGGAAAAAATAAATCAGACTAATTTCTTAAGTGATAACATAAAACGCATTAATTCAAGATAACAACCTGTAATGGTAAAGAATGAGCTGAAAATAAAATTATCACATCGTCTCTTTTTTCACTAGAAAATTGTGCAAGTTCCTCTTTAATTCTTTCGACAAATGTTTTTACAAGAAGTGGGTGCGTAGCCCATCTATCGATTATGCTCCATTTCATGCCATTTGGTGACTCTCTATAAAAATTTTGATTTATTCATGTATATGCATTTTAACGTCCTATTTTCTATTTATTCTTATTTAATGTATTGTATCTTATATTGAAACAACAAGTAATAATTTAATTTATATATAATATAAATATTGTCTGTGTGTACAGCAAATATACATATACGATATGAAATAATATTTGCCGCATCTCCAATTTAGTAAATCTGCTTATAATAAATATGTGAAAAATAGATAAGATCAAATATAAATGAATGAAGAGAGTCATAATTAATTAATCTTTCTTCTTTCTATTGATCTATAATTAATAATTGTCTTATGTAAGCTAAAAGTAGATTAAAAATATAATAATCACCTAGTTTTGTAATAATTGTATATAGCATTAAAACTGGAACCTGAAGTTGAACAACTATATTGAGGATATTGAGAAAAAAGTACAGTATGTTGTACTCCATCGCTGAAAAAAAGCAACTCATTCAAATTACCTTCATCTTTCTACAATCATTTACATGTTTAGATTATATTACACCTAAGAAAATATGATAACCGTACTTGTGTATCCTCTCAAGGGTATCTTCTGTGAGAGGATCTGCGTATCGAAAGGCAACATAATACTTATGAGGTGCAGTTTCAGGCGAAATTTTATCCAGTTTTTTGCATAAAAGTTCGCCCTGTTTATTCGTCCATTGTAATATTGGCGATCCGCCACCAATCTCAGAATACTTTTTCTGTACTTCTGGAGTACGACGTTTGGCTATCCAAGGACCTAATTTACTGCAACATATTTCTATAAAAGATATCTCTCCCACATAATACTCTCTTTCGTACTATGTATGTAAGCTATGTATATAAGTTCTATAAAATTCAGATTAAAACCTTTGAACTGGAAGTTGAATCATATCACGATCAGTCATTATTCTTAATAAATACTCATAAACTTGATCGGTATTGGTAGGACCACCCATATTTAACATTAATATACCAGTTTTTGGTTTTATATTGTCTTTGTCTACTGAATTTGCAGCAACAGAAGCGTAGCACCTTGCTACAGCAAAAGGTTTCGTGCATTGTCGCCCTATACAAAATTATATTATAATTACTTATTGATTCTTCTAATCACTGTACATAGAAAAATTTCGAAGATAAATGAAAATTAGAAATATGAAGCTAAATGTAAAGCCACTTAACAGACTAGAAAAACTGCACAAATCATAACGTATTGTTAGAGTAATATCTTTACGAAATATAATAGATTTCATAAATTTAAAATTTACTATGTTAAAAAAAGCTCATAAATAAAAGTAATTAATATTAAATAAAAAACTGTGAAAGAAGGGCTGTAGGAGTCAGCGCAGTTAACAGTGCGAAATATATATATCGTGTTTATTGCAAATATCAGAAAAAGATGTTGAATATAAAATTAATGTTGAAATATAAAATTACGTTTCACCTCATCTTTGAGTCATCTTCAGTAACAGTTACAAGCTAACAGAAACTTAAAGTGCAACTAACTGCATTTCCATGGTTTGTGTAGGTTGTCTATTAATTAATATTACATGCCATTTTAAACAGTAAGGTATGTTCTAACTTGACATGGCTAATAATTTTCTAAATACTGCGCGCAATAAAAAAATAATTTATCACTATCATTATCATTGCTCAATAAGATCACTTTATTGTCACTTTATTATACTTTATTATTATTCTATATTTCTATAGAAATGTGATTTAAATCAAAGTCTAATGACTTACCGAAATATAACAGGCTCGTGAACAGATTGTTAATACTCATGTCAAAATGGCACTTAATAATCCAGACTGAAAAATTACAAATTACAACATAGAGGTTATCGAGCATAATGAATTGTGCATTATCACGATGATAGATTGACAGTAAAGCGTATATACCGTTAGATAACATCAAGTTGGACAACCACGATTAGGTTAGGTTCGACGTAATACATATAAATCGCGAATAAATAAACACGAATAAATAAACAGATATGGTTTATCAAATCAATCAAAATTTCTAATTCTACAAAACTGATTTTCTCAAATAAATAACAAAGTTTCATCGAATAGAAATCATTTGAACAAACAGTAAAATGTATAAATTCGATTTTTCTTTTACATATTTATTGCACAATCATATTTATATTATATTGTACGACCTTTGGCAAATGCATCTCTTTCCTGAAATCAATTTTTTAAATAAATTTCTTTAGTAAAACGAAAAGCCATAAAACTTTTTTTGCTACGTGAATAATTCCTCGAAAATTGGCACTTTGCTTGCATTTAGCATTACGGCTGCCAGATAGCGCTATGAAAATCTGCACTAATCATGCAACATGTTAAAAATACTTATATTAATAGAATAAATACAATACGACAGTGTCAAAAATATTTAGACATGTAGTTATACAAGAAAATAAACAAAACTTCTTTTCTTTCTTGTTTTAACAAAACATTATATTTAATAAAATTCATTAAAAATCTAAAAGATCATAAAATTCATTCATATACAAATATTTTGCTTTAATTGCGATTACAATATGTTTTTAACAAACGCATATTTTATTTATTTACTAACAAAGCAACGTGCATTTGTCGTCAATATCTAAACGGTGCTGCCCTCAGTCGTGAAATTTCGAAGCAATGAAGTACTGCATTTCACGATTTTATTAAACCGGTTTATGAAATAAATACTGCTCGTCAAATTAACCTATCTGATTCACAATTAATTCACTGTTTTATGATAATACAATTCCGATCAATTGCGATTACTCAGTTTTTAATTTGGTACCGTTCGAGCATCTCTCGTGCTTTGCAGATCCGATTGGATCGGCATTTAATCAGCATTGTCATAAACGTCAGACTTGAACGAACCACAGTGGAATAATGACAGAGCGGACGGGCGAGGAGTTGACATCGTCGGAGCTGGGTACTCTAGAGTTGTAAGTAATACATACCGTAACTGCGCAACACCCGTTGTGCATCACTCGCCGCTTTTCTGATCCTCTGTTGTTCGCTCTTGCCGCAGCTGGGAGAACGTGTACGCGCAGGAACTCGACAACTTCCACGATCACGGCGACGTAGGCGAGATATGGTTCGGCGCGGCCAACACGCGCAAGATCGTACGGTAAGCGAAGCCAGAAAGACCGGCAGTCTGGCACGCGAATACGCGTCTCGTATTGTACCGCAAGTAAACAGCACCGCGGAAAATCAATGGGCTTTCCCGCGGAAACGAAAACAGCCGCGATGCGATCGAGACTGTTGCCCGCGCGACACTGGTGGCGACATCTGCGAGACCAAACATTCTCTCTCCGTCGATAACATTTTGGTCTCCCAGACGTCGGTTTCGCGATAGCCTTTTCTACTGCGGATAACTGTTAGATAGATTTATGTCCATTTCCAATGCAGATTAACTTTGAACTCAACTTTACTCTTCGTTTTTCAATTTATTTCTTCTTTTTATAATTTTTAGAACTAGAGTTGAACTGAGATTAAAATTAATCTGCGTTGGTGGAAACGGGTCTTAGAAATAATAAACTTATAGATGGTTGATTAACAATTATTTTTTTCTTTCTAACATAATTAATACTAAAATTACCGATTAATTTATCTCTATTTCTACTACTATTTAATACATGTATTATACTGTTTCTGTATTCTATATTTTTTCTGAAAAATGGGATGAAGGGAGAAAGTAAATTGATCAAATTAATTATATTTATATATTACAACATAATATACTGTTACAAATTTAAATAATTCTTATAAAAAATTACAAAACAATCATTTTGATTGCTTTGATAATTCTTATTAATAAATATGTTATACGCATTTAAAAGTACTATATATTTGGGATTTGATATTTATTAATAATTTTTTTTATTTCTTTCGTAATCCGAAATGATTAGAATGATTAATATAAAATTTTATAATCTTTCTTCAGTATTATGTACGTGAAATTAATAAATTTTTTATATAACAATTAATATTTTATAACAATTAATATTTTTAATTTGATATGTAGAATAAAAAAAGCGATTAATTTTTTCTGAAACTTAATCTCTAAAATCTTCGTAATCTTCATTATTTTTTTAAGATATTGAAAGTAAACAAATAAGTAAACAATAAATAAAAATAAATGAAAATTGTTGCTCGTATAGCTCCGAAAATTTTAGAATTGATATGAAGGAAGTTATTTTTTAGATGGATTGCCACGAAATTGGATTTAAACAAAGAGAATGATAAGATAATCGATGTAGGATGTGGTAATGCAATGACTTTGGTGGAACTCGCGAAAGAAGGATTCGCGAACTTGATAGGGGTGGATTATTCACAGAAAGGGATAGATCTGGCCCGTATAGTGTTGAACGATAACAATTTACCGAATGTAAAAATAGAGATTTGTGATATACTCAACAACACATTGCCGCATGATTTTAAAGTCGTTCATGATAAAGGCACTTACGACGCTATTAGTTTAAATCCAGAAGATTCGATGGCAAAGAGACAGAAATATATAGAAAATATATATCGCATCCTTTTGCCAGGAGGATATTTTGTCTTAACGTCTTGTAACTGGACCAAAGAAGAATTGCTGAAGCATTTTGCGAGTCGTTAGTACAATTATTAATTAAAATTTTAACTCTCAACACACTACAGCTTAAGTTCTAAAACATCTTATTTGAAGTATAGAAGCAAGTGAATCTCTATCTTATAGTAATTAATAAGAAAAATTTTAATTGTTTATCTACAATTTAGAGCCTCATAGTATTGGAGTGGAACAAAAGTTCGTAGTGCTACGAACTTTAAAATTCAAACAACTATAATTTCGTTAAAAGTGAACGAAGTTTAAATTAAAGAAAAGAGTTTTAAAGTTAAATCTTTACTTTCAAAAAGTTACTATATCTTTTCAGTTTCTGTGAGTTATTAACTTTTACATATAGAAAACTTTTATATAAAGAAAACAATAAGTTAGACAAAATAGGAAACTTTTTTTACTTTGTGATCTGTCGAGTGCAAAAAGTTTGCGAAAATTTTTGACTTTCTGTAATAGTCTTTCTGTTGTGAAAGCTTAAAATTTTTCTTACAAAACTTTTTTTTTATTTTTCTAAGATATTTTTTTAATTATCACTTTTTATTATTTAAATAAAAAAAGCACTTTGATTGGTCAAACTCTATTAAAAATCATTGTACCGCAATTAAAAAGGATTCTTAAAGCTCAAACTGTGTTCTATCAAATGAGATATATATATATATATATAATTACTAATTTTTTTTTAAAGATATGTTACAAATAAAATAACATTATGAATTTTTGTTTCAACCTAATACTAATTGTACAAATTGTATATCATCTAAAAATTTTCGTTTTAAATCCAAATGATCTGTTGTTGTAGTCGAGGTTGATATTTTATGTATTTTAAATAGTTGAAGTATAAATCATTAAATATTGAAATACTAATTATATGTCATATAATTGTATTATGTATTATTTAATTTATTATAATATTCTATCAATTATCATGAGCGTGCATTTATTTATGATTTCTTCGATTAGTTAACGAAGACGTTTTTTCTTATAAAATAAAATTATTGCTTTCACATCATTATCTTTGGAATATTACGAAGATGATCTCTTCGAATGCATGTGCATAACTCGATTATTATTCGCAGATTTTGAATTCAATAATCAACTTCCAACGGATACGTTCCAATTTGGCGGGCAGACAGGAAACACTGTAACACAATTAATATTTAGAAAAAAATAACAATGGAGGAATTCAGATGTATCACATTAAGATAAATAAAATAATTGTGTCTAATTTGTAAAAAACGTACGTTTGGTACATACTTACCTACTATTACGAATACCTTTTATTCAAAAGAATAAATAAATACATATTGCGAAAAGATTCAAGAATTTATTTGTGCAAGAAATATCCAAATACATAAAACGACGTTAGAGTATGATCAATAGCTAATGCTATGTTTTTCTTGACCATTATTACATTACAAAGTTTACAAAAGATACTTACACTATAATAAATTAAACTCGGCCATTAAATCTATGCGATTAGTAAATGTATGATAGCGAAAAAAATAAATATTATTTATCTATTGTAAATATTATCTTGAGTGTATTTATGTTAGTAATTAAAGTATTGATAATTAAAGTATTGATTATATAACTGGCAAAAGTTTATATTTTTCACAAGAACTTATTTCATTGTTGCATATTTAAATCGATTTGCAAATTTGAGACAAAATTGACATAACATTTGATGAACATTTGAATTATAATTGAATTTGAGGAGAATTAGAATTCTAAAGTATTTATGTAATCGTGTGTCGTTTGCAATTTTGTGAGAATTTTGTCTTTCTACGAATCTTTTTTTTATTGTATATTTTGTGTATTGAGGAAAATATGACAAAGGATAAATCATTTTAGTATATTGTATTATAATATATGCATGTTTATAAACATTTTTATCCTTTAGTGCAATTAAAATACGAAGCTTAATCACGTACACTGCAAAAATGTACTATCAAAGCATTATTCTGTTATCTCAAATTCTAAAAATAGTCAAATTCAACATCTAATACTAAATTTTATCTGAATTATATTAATATTATATATTGTTTTAGTCTTCCGCACTCGCACGTGTTTATTATAATTATACTGTGTTTATTATAATTATATAACAGAATAAGAATATATGGTAATAGCAATGAAATGATAAGCTGTGATAATACATAAAAAATAGAAAAATTTATATAAAATAATGAATTTGGTGTTTATCCTAATTTGGTGTTTATCCTAATTTAATTGCTATTATAACAAATTTTCTAATTGTAAAAATTTTAATTTTTCGACTCCCAAGGACGAGCTGTTTCCTAAATTCATTCTATGGATGATCATTTTAGAATCATTCTACTAGATTTTTATAATCTTTTGTGAATTTTTCCACAAAGTTTTTGTAAGCGTTTATTTTGAGACAAATAAATGCATAATATATATAATTTTCAAAAAGCTTTCGAAAAGACATTATTTATTTATGATAGGGGATATTTTGGATAGAGGAAGAGGATGATTCCTATTCGCCTCTTTTAAAAATATTATTTTATAATTATTTTAAAGAGTTAACTTTTATTTAAAATTTAAAAAAATTAATATTAATTTAATAACATTCAGTTATTTGCAGAATTGTTAACAAATATTGTTCAAGAATTATAGAGTGTACTAAAAAAACTATTACTATAATAATTATTATATTGTAATTAGAGTTTTAAAGATATTTTATTCAAATCAATAAAAATAAATGACATTGTATTATATTTTTATGCGTTGATCTGTTTATTTATTGTATTTTAATATTATTTTTAACACCATAGATATTTACTACTATTATACAAATACTATTATACAAAAAATTTTTTGAAGTCAATTTCTTGCCTCTGAGAAATCAAAGTGGGAGTCGAAAAATTAAAGCACTTAAAATATTAAGAATATAGATGAGTGGTTGGAAGGATTGGTTGCGTATTTACGATGATTGACAGTTACAAGTGATTCAGAATTGACGTTCACTTTTTTAACTTATTTTCACTACATAAGTTGTAGATTAATAATTAAATTACATTCTTAATACAATAATAGAAAATCATGTATAACTGTTGTGTAAGCGTGAAAGTTTTCTAGATAAGACATAATTGTTTATTTCCACGGATTTCTAAAATTAAAAAACAATTGGAAACTCTAAATCACTTATTGTTTCTACAGGAAAAATTCGAAAATATTTAAATTTGTTTTCATAAAATTTAAAAATACAATATTTTATATATTTTATCACCAGCTATATAAGACTATCGATTATAAACTGATATATTGACTATATATGGCTGAATGTGAAAATAATTCTCTAATAACGTTTTTGAATGCAGTGAGTTTAACCCAGATCACATTAATGACGTTACATGCTCTACTTTAGTTTCTGATTATGACGAAGTCTTGGTAGTTAGGATTAACTAACTTGGATTGAATTTAAATTCGCTGCACTCGAAAACCCTATAAATATAAAAGAAATTAAAAGGAAATATTTTACATATATTATTTGCAATATATAAATTATTCTAAAAAATCGCTACTTTCTGTAAATACATGAAATAAGAATAATAACAATCATTTCAGTATGAAGACATTAATCTTGAGATGTTTTCAAATTTTATACTACATTATAAATAATGAAATACAACAATATATTATTATAATAGTATTATAACATTTAAATAATTTACATAATATACATAAATATCATTTTATACAATCGTGTTCAAAATTTATTGATGAAGATGACAATAAACCAAATTTTATTTTAAAAAAAATTGTTCCTCTGAAGAACTTAAAAAGAACAACTTTAAAAAAAAGTGCGCGATAATTTAATACAAGGGAAGATTCTCTCGTGGTTCATAATTTTTTGATGTGTACACATAAATGTGCACTGCCGTTCTGAAATATATTCGTACATACATCTTACTCTTTTTTTGAATTAAATAGACACTTTTATAGATATGTATTTCTAAGCGACCTTTCTTTTGATTCGTTGGTTCAAAGAATTATAATGTTTTTCTACTGTGAGGGTTATCGTACAGACTCAGAAGTTTTAAGACAATTCTTTCTTTAAAAGATTGAATATTTTAGATGTAATTAAATCTTCCAAGCACAAGTGATGCAGCCAAAAGAATCATTGTATGCAACGTAAAGATGGACGAGCAACCTACGAAAGATGTAAATATCTTATGCTTTAATTTTTTAATGATGTATATACATACATGAAATACGATATTCAATTATCTCTCGTCGATAATTTTATGAGAAAAATTCCAACTTTCGTTTTGTAACAACACAAGTTTGTGATAGCAAATCTTAAATCAGCGGAAGTTACTACATCATTTTCCTATTAATTATATAGGTAAGAGATGCAGTATTTAACGAAAAAATTATCATATTTTTCCAATTTTTAACATAAACATAATTCGATATATCTTATTTATTAAACAGCAACATATATATCTATAATAAAATCATTTATAATATGTTTTATAAAATAAATATAAAATCATTATAATATATTTTATCGCTTAATAGAATATTTTATAATTTAGCCAAAATTAAAGAAAATCAGAAGAACTTCATTGAAATTAATACTTATATTTTTTTGATGTTGAAAGTTTTATTTTAATCATTATTTGCAATTTTCATAATTATTTTAGTTAAATTTTTACATAAAATAAATTTATTTTTGAACTATATTATTAAGACAGTAATAATAAATGTTACTTTTAACTGTCTAGATTATAGTTAGATGTATATGTCGTTTCTAATATGTTAATAATAATTCTTGTAATGTAAAGAGAAATAAATCTTACCGTTACAAATATACAATGATGGAGGGTCTTCGTAAAATCCTTCTTCGCAATAACAACGTTTTCCCATTGTGCTGTTATGCATCACACAATGGGCATACTCTATGCATTCTGAATCGGAATTGCAAGATGCATGAAGTGCTAAAAAATAACATAATTTTTAATTTAAGAATTTGTATAAATGATTAAAAAACATAAAGTGTGATTTCTTCCTGTATTTCTTAATTTTTGTTTATAATTTTTTATTGATATACATCTTAAAAAATGAATGATATACAGGGTGTCTCTTAAGATGGGTCCGAGCCACAATGGGGGAGAATGGATCAAAGGGAACAAAAAATTCTTATTATACTCGCTATAGTTTTCGAATTAAAAAAGGAAATGTCTAAGCCAATATGCGATTAAGCCATGGCGCGCAGGAAGAGAAAAGTAGCGCTTCGTTGCCTAGCACAACCTGGCATGGCGATTCTATGTGTTTCGCGCCTACACTATCCAAAATGTTATTTTAGCTGAAGTTTTCCTTATACATTTCTTATCATTATAAATTGCGTTATTAGCGATTAAATACGTTTTAGCACAATTATAGATATGTTAAGCGATGTAATTAATTAGAGCATTACGCAAAGCGTGTGCTGGTCGTCGCGATACCTTTCCGCTTGCTTTATTATACGATGTTTCTATTTAATTACGCTTCGAGACACACTTCGTCGCACCGTTTTATGCTATATTTAGTCGGAGTTTTATTTTTTGACATGTTAATGCATGTACACTGAAATTATAGTATAAGCTCGCGTAGATAGCCACATTGTAAATCCAGATGTATTATTCCATGTACAATGAGGCATTCAGTCATCACGCGCGATCACTACAATTATCGATGCATCAAATAATCGTTTACTTAGAATCTGTAAATAATCAATTTTAAACTTAAAGCTTATTAAATTCCCTTCAAAAATAACTTATTATTTTTTTAATTCTGCCTATAGACTTCTAGCATTTAGCCAAAATGAACTCAGTATCTCATAATAGGAGCTTTTCCTCTATACATTAAACATAATGTACAATGTATGTACAATAAATATAATAATATTATATTTACAAATTTATTTTTTACCAAACCCCGATATTTATCAAATTTACGATTTATATATCATTTTATAAGATTTTAATTTAATAATATGATTATAAATGTACAGTCTATTTAATTTTTCGAACATGAATATAACTTTTAAGCATCGATCAATTCGTAATCATGATTAATCATCCTTAAAATGTTTGCTAGGCAATCATTCGCCAAAAGAAGGAAAACATGCACAGTGATTTAATCAAATGAAATTGCCGAGTTTCCGGATCGTTTCACGAGTCTCTAATATTACGTATCGAACTACATTGCAACAAATTGCTTCGTACACGTTATGTGATTTCCAAAGTTTCAAAATCTGTTGTTGCATCGTACTAGGTACGGTTTATTGCTGTAATAAGTTATTATTAATTAGGTAATGCAATTTAGTATAAGAACCATGTAGTTATGTCTTTAATATTACACATATACGAACATGTTTCATAATTTGTAAAATATTATAATAAATTTATGTCATTTTCTTTTTTTCAAAATTAGTGACTAAATCTACTGTTTTTATTGTTATTGCCGTTCTATATTCACGCATTTTTTTGTCGTGAAAAAAAAAACAGAAAAACGAGTTTTAACTACTGAAGCTAGATCGAGGCAGTATTCCTTTTCCCGTACCAATTTGCATAGATAACCATAGACTGGCTATGAACAGTATCACACATGTGTTTACGTATTGCAATGTAGCACGTAAGTTTATGCAAATCTTGATAACTATATTCTTATTAAAACAAATTTCCAAATTTGACTAATTTCAACAAATTATAATAAGCAGTAATAATAAAGCAATAAATATAACTAATACACGCGAGATATAGACATAAAAAATATTATACATATAAGCATAAAAAATTAAGTAGAAAATGATGTTATATTTTATACTCTGCGTTTTTAAAGACTATTAAATATTTTTAATATATTTGCCCATAAATTTAAAATCAATTTTCTGATAAAAATTAGTTTACCTTTGAATTTATAAGTGCATGCACCATTAAGTGGTGCTGAGGCATCGGCGCAAAGACATCGAGTTCTTCCATCTCGGCGATCTGACATGCATGTTGTATTTTGAATTCCAGCACAGTCGGTTTCTATCTTACAGTCGCGAGCTTTACCAGCTGCAATTGTATTATCATATATAATATCATTCTATGTAAGAAAGTATAATTTTATTTGACCTTTAACTAGTTCAATGCATTCTTAGTTTCATAAAAATTTATGCGATATTATTTTAGCAAATTAGAATATCTAGATAATAACTCTTCTGCAGTAATCAATTTAGGAGTGGGATGTTACAGAATTCAAAAGCATTCGCTTTATGCTTGTTTTTATTTATTCTTATGTATAGAATGTCTCCAAATTTTAGATTTTGCAAATCAAAATATTGTAGCAAGAAAGTCATCACGGGCGATTACTACAATTATCGATGCGTCAAATAATCGTTTAATTAGAATCTGTAAATAATCAATTTTAAACTTTTATATCTCAAAAACTACTACTTGGAATGGAAAAATGTCATTTAGTTTTTAACTTTTTTTTTCAAGAACTTTCTTACTGTGATATTTCACGAATTTCAGAATGTCTTGTATATCATTTTCTTCATATTAAACTTATCTCTAATAAATCTTCTATAATTCTTTATGTTAATATTTACATTTTTTAATATATGTATAATAATCATTTTATAAATATAGAGAATTTTTACTTGATATTTATATCTTTGAAAAACCTTTTCATTCTGTTTTCCTTTATTAACGAATAAGACGAAACTGAAGATAAAATACTTGTATAATATTTTATCTTTGTAATACAATTTTTGCTTAATTGTAAATTGTCTTAATTATATAAGTGTATATAGTCAACATAAAAAATCATAATGATCTTTGAAAATCATGCAGAGAAATTAGAAGCCTGACATTTAATAAATCATTAACATTCATTTGCTCCTCGCGATTTTCAACTTTGATAATCAAGCATTAAATTTTTTAAATCTACACAATTTTAAGCAGTGTGAGTGATTAATAGATATTAATTTGTATATTCCTATAAATGTCGATTAATGTTTATAAAACATGCTTGTAACTATGCTACAGTTTTGAAATATGCTGAAATAACAGTATCATAATTTGCGCATTGATACAGTTATCACGCCTAATAAAAATTAGGCGTATATTTATATAATATCTACAATATAATTAAGTTTGTATAAGCGTATACACATACAATAACTATAGAAATATTACTTGTAATGAGTATTTTCATCTAATTTTAAGGACAGCTGAATTATTCTTGAAAAATTCTAAAAGATCTACATTAATGAAATAAGGAATAAAAACTATATAGAGAATAAATTAGCATTTTTGTTTTCTCAATATTACGTTATTGGAAAATATCATAACAGACTCATTATATACATTAAGATCTCTCTCTATCTACTATCTATAAATCTATCTTAAAATAGAGTTTAGATTAAACTATATTATGAAAGATGAAATTAATATGAAAATATGTTATACATTGTTATTTAATAATTATCTTTCAAATATAAAAACTATTTAAAAGCATTAAGTATATTATTTTTAATTTTTATTTATTACATACTTGGTGTAGGTGGTGGCGGTGAGTTCTGATTCTGTGGATTACTCTTCCCAAAAGTTGTGAGGGGAGCGGACATCGGTGGCAAAAAGATTGATACGATTAACAGAACAGACAAAATTATTTGGAGACTCATTTCACTTTTTATGGTTTTTTTGATGGTTACGCAAATGATTTAATTATTTAATTATTACCACTTGTATGATCACAAATCACAAATCAAAACTTTAGCAAAGATTTGCGAGAAAAAATCACTTCCTTTTCCGCTTAGATTTTTAATTTCTTCACCTCGATGCTTTTACCTCAAACTATTATACCCTTTGTTTTCCTAACAAATTAATCTTGGCTTACAATACACCAGATCATTCCGATGAAAGTCTGACTAAACTTGCGACGGCAAAGTTAGATGAGATTGTTCTTCGCACTTTCGATCCACTTACGCGGAATACTAGTATGTTTGATTCCAAGACTGCGTGTTACAAGGACGTTGGAAGGCCTTTTAAGCCTTCGAAGCATCCCCACTACGAAACCTACGTGCTGCCACTACTAAAGCAGAAAATGCTCTGCCATAGTGTGGTTACTTTACCACGTTCCTTGAGATCTGAATACAAAGCTAGCTGGTTGAACTTCGATCGCCTCGAAAGACTAGACGTTCTATTAGACAGACCCATTGCTGAGCATTACCAGCAAAATTTATAAACCTGACATACAATCTGAATCTGACTCCCTTTCAGGATATTATCCGGAAATCTTTCAAAGCATTCTGATTTGCATCGTTTCTTTCTATCTATTCCAAATATAGGATTCTCATATATCAATATATCATATATCATATATCAATATAGTGAATTTAAAAAATTCCCAAACAAATCTGTAATTGAATGCAAAAGTCCAGTTATAATCTTATAACTAGCTTTTATAACGTTACATGTCTGATCTGAGGCAATCTTTTATAACTTTTTACTGCAGTCATATCAACGATCTATTCAAGTTTCCTCCGTTGATTCGAAAAACATCACGGGAATGTTTGTTGAATACTTTCTTCATAGTATATATATTTATTTCGCAATCACGAGATTATTGAAATAAAAAGTTGGTCTCATGCTATCGTCGAATATAAGTTACATGAAATGTCTCTCATCTGAAAACCACGCAATTTATTTTAATTGACCTACATGCGCTGAAATTAAATATTCATTTGGGTTTTTACTATTCACATAAAATAGTAAAAAGAATTTGTTTGTAAATCAACATTTTTAGAAATTACTTCAAAGAAATGTTTTAATTTACAAAATTATTGTGCTTATTCTTCTTATTGTTTTTCTTTTCAAAAAATAATTTCTTGAAATTTTTTTTCATTGTTTGTAAATTTCGCTTTTAGAATTTACAACAAATAATTTACTAACGTAAGAAAGATTATTATAATCAAAGAGGATTGGATAGAGCGAAAGGTCTTTAGATGAATATGATATATTTTTTCATATACTGCTTTCAGGGCTATTTTGCGAGTCTGATGCTGAATTAGCCATAATTATGGATAGGATGTAGTGGTGTATTCCGTTTCATAATGCGAATAATATTAATTAATTTCTTTTAATATATGCACATATGTGTGTGTGTGTGTGTGTGTGTGTGTGTGTGTGCTTTACGGAAAGAATCTAATATAACATCTTTTTATTAAGTAGTACTAAAATTATTATATTAATTACATTATTATATTAATTACATTATTGAACAATTGTACAAATAATGAAGAAAAACGATAAATTTGATTATTTTATATTTTATTATAACAAACGATTAATTTGATTATTATTTATTCACTATTCCCTTTCCAAAGAATCATTTTTTAAAAGTATTAAGTTTTCTTCTTATTTCTAAGTTTATTATAGTGCATAGTAAAAGTTCTCAAAGCTAATATCTCAAAAAATATTCATTTAGCTAAAAAATGTTTAAAATAAAAATAATAGAGTTTTAAAAAAGTTATCAGATAACCGTACGAGAACTTTTAATATGCTATAATATCAAATTTCTTGAAATCTGCGACTTATACGATCTTGCCTTTTTTCTTAATTTACATTTTTATGGCATGCTGCCATACTTTTACTTTTGTAGTACTTTGTCAAGGATTTTCATTATCAACTTGTTGTCCGATCCGAGTTAGTCCCTTGTCAGCAGGTGACTTTCGCAATACTTATATACGTAAACATTCCGCTCTAGCCAATCCTCTTTGATTATAATCGTCAGAGAATAATTGTTATGCAATCATATTTTTAATAACTTTGATACTTTTCTTTTCATAATTGCAATAATTTCTTTTATATTTGTCAATATTTATCATGAATTTAGAAATAAGAAGAAAACTTACGCATTGATATTAAATAGCATCTTGCTATCATATTCAAGAGACACAATTTTTATCATTGTCAATGTGTATATAAAGAACCGAATAATCACAGGATGCAATAATCACAGGATGCAATTGTATTATCATTTTTTATATCAAACAGAAGTCTGTATCTCCTGTTATTAACTTTTAGTATTAAACCGTTGATATTTTAAATATGTTTATACAAATATTTTATTAAAAGATATTATGTGTTTAACATTGAAAATGACCCAATTGAAGTTAAAACGCCGTTTCTTTTAATTTGTTATATTTTGTTTAGCGCCTATTAATAAATATTTTAACTTAGTATTTATATTTTATTTTTATTCTCATGATTCGTAACCCTTCTTAATATATTTCTAATTAATTTTATCGTTTTTCCTTCCTTATTTGTATAATTGCTTTTAAATATCGATTAGATTAAAAACAACTTACCGTAAGACACTTTAATATCATCGCAAAATGTATATTATCATGACATATTTAACAACATGTAATAGAAATATAAAAATATATAATTATAATCTTACTTATTCTTTTAGTGATCTCTAAAAGTAATGTGGCTATATATGTATATCTGAAAATTGTGCTGTATTTTTCCTACAAAATTACGTTTAAATATCAAAGCTTTCTCTCACAATTCTTATAAGAAATTTTCTTGTTTCTTCTGTTATCACGTGCTCGGCATCATGACATTGCTTCTTCGTCGAAGCTCGAAAACTTCCATCAAGCTCGAAATTAACTACGCAAGTTACAAAGGAGGCGCATCCGACAGCTTGTGCACGAAAGCGACCGAAAATTTATCGTCGTGTTGGCAGTATTTTGTAGGCAGACAGTCATAGAAACGTATCCATCTGCACGCCAAGTGCATCGCGCCTTTTCTTGCAACGTTTGTACTGTTTATAACAGTAAGAAAGCGCGTGTCGGATTGTCGTGCTAATTTTATTTACAACAATCATGTCGCCGAGGAAAACTCTCCATCGATCGTCGATCACGAAGGCTCGCGTGTGATTCATATTATAAATTTAACAAGAGGCGTGCAAGACGTGATTTACAAGGCAATTTGCTGGAATGCTCGTCCGGCGATCGAAATACTGATCGAACTGTCGTGGTCGATCTTGCATGTTTCACGAAACTTTAAGGTGTAAGGTCACCGCGTGATTGGCTGAGTACTGATATTAATAAAGAAGCGCAACTCAACAACAATCTTGATAAGATCAGCAGGCATATTTTATTTATACCACCTGCGAAACATTGCGAATATTAAAATAATGAAAAACATATGGATGTCATAGCTTTATACGTTTTATGTTCATCGCTTATTTAATTACATGGATTCATCTATATGTACTAAAGATGACTAAAAAGTTAGCTGAAACATATATACAAATTAGTAATTAAATATGTAATATATAATTTAATAATGTTGAAATTTTTGCACATAGTACATAATACAGTGCTAATCCCCAATAGCCTAATTTATTGTAATTGTTTTTTATCTCAAGGAATAAAGATTATAATTTGTTTATATTTTATTTAAAATTTCATTTAAGTAACTTTAAATATTTTACTATTCTTGCAACGTTGCATTTTCAATCAGCTTGGATATTGAAATTATCAATTTCTTTTATGCAATACACAATGCAATTTACAAAATATGTTGTTCCATAATTATCTTTAATGACTGATAGCACTGATGCCTTAACTACCAATACGAAATAAACTAAACATATTGTTAGATATAATATGATTAAATTAATGAATAATTAATAATTAATAATTAATAATTAATAATTAATAATTAATAAAATAATTTTTACTTTAAAACATTACTTGTAGAAGTAAATACAACATCAATTTTAAAATTGATTTTAAAATGGAAAAAATATGAAAGAGAGAAAAGATTGTGCACTTTTAGTATAATCAAGAATTTATTTTAAACATATATGAGCCTGACCTACTTTTTCAATTCTATAATCACCAAACGACCAATTACAATCGTCATTCGGTCAACGCATGGAGGCGTTATCGCATTAACGCAACTACATATAAATCATAAGAAGCATGAATAAGTTCAAGGCAATGCATACGAGCAATGCATTAATTATTTTATAGCATGCTTTTGTCAAATATTTAATAGAGATTTTACGAACAAATTTCGTGAGCACATTGCGTATTAAGTATGCAACGCATTGCGATAGAAACAATTGAATTGTGTTTTATATAAACACCGTATATTCATATTAATTATAGCAACAGTAATTTTTGTAGTAATAATTTCTATGTGATAATTAGTACAAATAAATTTTATAATATTTTTAAAAATTATTTATTTATCATTTCTGTAAAGTATTGAATTAACAAAGAAACAGAGAGAAAGAAATACGTATATCATACAAAAAAAATAGGAGAAACTTGTACATTTTGTCAGTTTACTTTTCGTATACAATTCTCGAAGTATACGATTTGCGATGTTCTTCAGTTTCCATCGGAAATTCACTCGAAACGTAATCGTCATCAAGTTTATTGTGAAGAAGATATCGTTCATGAAGTCTATCAATGCAGAGAGCAAGAATTTCAATTTTCTGGAAAACTTTTTTCAATTTTTCTAATAAGTCCACGTCATTATTATCTTCTTCTAACGTATTTGATATCTCATCTGTAATGTAATGTTATTTTAAATAAATTAATAACAGCAAAGATATATCTCGAATTACATTACATTAATTTATATTTATTATAAAAATGTCAAATAAAAAATCAAATGTATTTCTTTTAACTACTGCCTCAAAAGATATATAAGAACTAATAACTATATAAAATAAAATATAATTTTTTTCAAAGCAATTTGACAAATAATATACTTTAAGTAATCTTTTTAAATATAATAGTTGACATACCTTCTTGCCATGCTAAATCATCAATCATTCGTTTCTTTCGATGATAATAATCTTCCGTAATGTATGGATAGTCGGGATTTTGTAAATATTCCAAGAATTTCCTTAAAGCATATTGTTCGTACCATGAATGTCGAGATATGAAACGCATATAACGAATAATACTACAAATCTCATTCCGGTAATTATTCTCATAAAAACTTTTTGATAAATATTGCGCCATAATATTTGATATTTCATTTTTAAATAGAGAAGTTAGATTCTTTTCCAAATTATAAAAATGTTCCAAAATTTTCAAAAAAGTTTCACTATTATCAGAAACTGAATAATCTTGCTCTTTATTGATTTTCAATTGTTCTTGTTGATGTGAATCAAAAATATCAAAAAATAGATTTCGTTCTTTGTTCGAATCGACGATATTGGAACTGAATTTAGAAATAGAGGAAGCTACTCTTGTGATGTGTTTTGCTCCTTCTTCGTTTGAATCGTAAAATGGAAAATTTTCATCGCTATTTCCACTATCAGACGGATTTATAAATGCCACATCAAATAAATTCATTGACGCGTCATTTGCATTTGTAGTGCTTTCTTGTAATTCAATTAAATTGTTGATTATTTTAGATCTACTATCCTGCAATGTTGTAACTTGCTTATTAAAATTTTTAATAGAAATATTTTCAATCTTCAATTGCTCATTTGCATCTTCGTCACATTGGGTATGTAAAAAAGTATCAAAAATATCTCCAAAATCAGTGACTTTCGGAATATCAGTAGGAGGTATTTCAGAAGAAGTAAAATTCCATTCTTCATCAAACTTAATAGTGGGACATTTCACCTTGAGAATACCCATTTTAATTGTTATCTCGCACTGACTTTCTGGAATAACATCGTCGACATCTTCCTTATACGAATCCCAGAATAATGAATTTATTTCATCTGATTTTGATACATCTTTCCATTCAAGATCTACAAAACGAGGGGGCACATTAAACCACTGAAATTTATCAACATTTGATGTCGAGAATTCTACATTATCTTGCATTGTCGATTGCATTGATTCATCATATATCTTGTTTTCTATTATCTTTTCGATATCTTCCGAATGTTGCTCTCCTGTACTTTGCATGGTAATCATCGACATATCCAAATAATCTTGGTTTTCGAACGCAGATGTTGACATCAATATATCGCTATCATTTGTGTCATGTATATCTTCATTTTTTTTATCAACATTGTCACTTGACCTATTTTTGACTTGTTTCGAAATTTCTTCTTCTAATATAGGCTGAAAAATAAAAGAATCTTCGATTGAGTCTTTTATTGGTATATCAGAAGACTTGTGAAATGGATACGTAATAAAATCTATAAGTTCTAAACGTTTTGCTTGTTCATTGGGCTCATCAGATAAAGTACTGCCCTCATTATTATTATCTTGTACCGCATCTTTGATTAAATCGGAAAATTTCAAATCTCGCAAAGTTAAATCTGTATATCCGATTGCATTATCAACAGAATTTTCAAGATTTGAGGTCAGTGCAACATTAAATTCTAAACTTTCGGGATTGTTCGGTGCATCTAATGCATAATTTTCTTGACTTTTTAATATCAAATAATCAGCATCTTTAATGAAATCATTTATGTTTTTGAATTTTTCTAAATCATTAACTACTTTTATTTTACTTGTATCTCGCAGTTTCTGAAGAAATTGTATGTAATAAAGAAAGTTGTTTTTTTTGTAAGTACTAATGTCTTCGTCAGTGAATTCAATCGAAGAAAATTTTTCTGATATCGAGTTTTTCATAAAGTTTTCATTGTGTACTAAATTTCCGGACAATAGTGTCGCTAATAATCTATTTACATCATATATTTGTACTTGTATATTGTCATGTTGTACATTTTCAGAATTTTGAAAATTTGTTTGCATCATATTAGTTGCATCGGTTACAATTGCCTCGTTTTTCATTAAATTTTGGTCTTTCTTCTCAAATTCTGTGCCTTCTAAAAGATTATTTATCTTATCTATAATCTCAGACTTAACAAATATTGCTGGTATTTCTGCAATTGGACGTGACTCCTGTATTTCAGACAGTGATTCAGTTACTGATGGATATTTCTCTAGAGTGATATAAGTAGCTTCATTTTTTATTACTTTGGGAAGATAAATCTGTGAGATCATATAACAACCCCATCCGAAGAATAATATCACTTCTAATAACAATATCAGTTTGAGAAAAAGTATAAATCGCGTGCAACAGTTGGTTTTAAATATAATCCTCTTTATACATTTTTGCTTTCCCTGATACAATCCTTCTTCCAAAAGTTCTATATTATCTGTACAAATTTAAATTTATATTTATTTAGACATTTTATTTATAAAATAATTATGTTTATATTAATAAATATATTAATAAACATATTTATTTAAAGACTCGACTACTAAATGAAAAAATTAAGTATATTTATTTAAATTAAATAAGTATATTATACGTAAAAATCCATATTGTAACTCAACAATTTTTCACATTACAATAAATATTTTGTATGTAAGAAGATTTGTATGTAAGAATAAAATAATAAAATGGTTAGAATAAAAATATATTATCGTATGAAGATCGTAAACTTTTAAACAATGTTTTAATAAATTTTCAATAAACTATAGTAATTATCACTCTTTTACATTTAACATAATGACGCGAATAATATTGCTCACTTTCACTAATGCTCCACTGCTGCTTCATGTTGAGCGAATAATCGTAAACTGAAAGTTTCTCAAAGAAATGACATCATTAAATGTTCAACGCAGAAATATCAACTAATCTTGACCTAGTAAAATAGCAGAAGGTCGAGATAAAAGCTGTCCCCTTCTACATTTTTTAGGTATGAGGAAAATGCTCATCAGGTCATCAATTATCTTTCTCGGGTCAACAAAATTGATGGCTACGTCTTGTTATCAACGGAAACTCACCTCACTAAAAAAAATATATAATATATAGTTGTACAATTTTAAAATAAATTTTCTATATAAAGGCTATGAAAAATTCAAAGAAAAATAGATTGAATCAATTGCATTTATGAAAATTGATTTTGCAAACCAAAAAATTGAAAACAATAAATTTTGTACAAATAATTAGTATCAAATTAATTGCGTATTGTATTTTTTGCTAATTTTTTGATTGCTATTGTCTAAAATTTATTATTAATTCAATTGAATTCAACAATTGCAGTTATTTTCATAATATATCATCACATTTTATAATACAGAGTAATTCCAGTATTTATATCGTATGGAGACGTCATAGAAATTAGAAAAATAGGTATGGTAATTTGCACACAACCACTCTATTATATACTTTTATGTTATATTACTGTATTATAATTTCAGTTTGTTTACTATTAATAAAATTACTGTTAGTTGAATAAATTTGTCAACGTAATAAGTAGCGCAATCATATATTGAAATATGAAATGATATGAAATAATATTTACATCGCATGGAGAGGTCATAGAATTTAGAAAAATAGAAGATGGGGGTAATTTGCACAACCACTCTATTATGTACCTTTGTATTATATTATTGTATAATTTCAGTTTGTTTACTGTTAATGAAATTACTCTTATTATTATATAATTAAATAGATTTGTCAATGTAATAAATAGCGCAATCATATATTATAAAATGATATATGATTGTGCTTTTGTTGATGACTTTTCCACATAAAATTATTACTGTAAGAATTGCAAAAGATTTAATGATTATTTAATAAATATAAGTGTAGAGGGATAGTAAAGAATAGAGTATAGCAAAATATAAGTATTTAACTCTTATATTCTTTGCTTTAGCTTTGTGTATGTAGTAACATATTTACATAAAGAAAATAGAAGATAAATCTGAAAATTTGTTTCTACATGTTTGCATTGATCATATAATTTTTTCCCTAGGGCAGAAACAGAAAAAAATTTGAAAAGTAAAAATTTTTTGTATTATATATGTATATTGTGTATATAGGTCTGATAAAAAAATAAACAAATGATTCGGCAACGGAGTATCCTAGCGGTTTGCACTACAATCGTATTTTATAATCTTCCGAGTAACTGACTTTTCTAAAATTGTTTACATCTCGTTCAGTTTCAGAGTTATTGCTATTTGCAACGTGTTTTAGTATTTGTGGCGATTTTCGCCTCAAACTGAATTTTTATTTTGGGAACTGATTTTAATTTTGGAAATAAGAAAAAGTCGCAGAACAAGATCTGAGACTAGGGAAGGACAAACATCTGATTTTTGATACAAAACTTACGAATTGACAAAGCTGAATGGATAGGCGCATTGTCATGATGAAGGAACCATGAGTTGTTCCGCTACAACTGTGGTTTTTTTTGCGAATTTTTTCGCGCAATTTTTTCAAAACGCCATCATAATAGTGATAGTTGATTGTTTGACCTTGAGGCAAAAATTGCAAAAATTCATTTTGAAGTTAAAATCGCCACGAACACTAAGACATCTTGCACTCAAATAGCAATAATTCTGAAACTAAATGAGATGTAAACAATTTTAAAAAAGCTAGTTACTTGGAAGATTATAACAATTGTAATGCTGCAAATCGCACGTCGCTAAGACGCTCCATTGCCGAGTAATTCAAAAAATTCGCTTATTTTTTTATCAAACTTCGTACATATACATATATCACATACATATATAAAAAAATTTCACTTTTCACATTTCCGCTCTAGAGAAAAAGTTACATAGTTGATATCTAGTTTGTCAAGAATATGTGCATTATAAAAAATGAAAACAACTCTAGTTTGGATAAATTTAAGAAATTAAGAATTAAAAAATTAAGAAATATGATTAAAATAAAAACAAATTGTATTTATATGCATGAAGCTGTAAAATATTTTCCGTAAGATTCTGCTTATTAATGTATTATATAGACATTGAGACGCTATAGAAAAGAATTTCCCGTAATATCAAAGTAAAAGAGAGTAAAGAATAATATTGGAAAATAAAGGACAAAATTGAATTTTGAAGAAACAAATAAATCTAAAGAATAGCTATTTAAAATAAAAACTGGTCTTTATAATAAAGGACGTATGGAAGGTACTGTGTATATATATATATATATATATATATTATATATATATATATATATTTATAATTTTTATTTATATATTTATAATTTTCCCTAATAAAACTATGTAAATATATTTTATAAGTATATTTTATAAGTTGTGTTACTTCTAAGCACTAAGTCTTATTATTATTAAGCACTATATATTTATAAATTTTATGACATTGAAATTTGGTAAAATGATATTTAATATTTGCGTAGCCATTAGTACAGTATTATATCATTGAATGTACAATTGATATTAATTGTAGATACTTTCGATAAAGACACATAATAAATTCATATGTATTTGCGCTAATATTCGAAATCGATAAAATCTTTGGATTTTTGTTTGATATTATTCAAAAAATCTTAGAAAAAAATTAATATATGAATTATAAATAATAATTAATGTAACAATTAATAATAATAGTAAATAAATACATAATAAAAAGCCTTAATGAAACCATAAATATATCTCACTCGTATGTGTGATTTTAAAAAACTTGGATAAGCACTACAGTAATTTATACGACCAACGAGGACTGCAGAGTAGTGAGAAATACCATATGCTGTCCTATTAAATTACTAGAATATGTCGTTGTGACGATGCATATTTCGCATCCAACACCGTATGTATCCCAGAATGTATCCCAGATAATATTAACGTGGCACAATTTTGCAAGTAATGATATTGACGCATTTATATTGATAGAATTTGAAAAGTCCTTTTAAAATAACGGTGTCAGCTATATTCAGAAATCCATTTATTATAAAGAACGACAGAGTTGCACGAAAGACATGGTTGTATCTGAAAATCGCAAATTTCTTAGTAGTAAATGATTTTAGCAAAGAGCCCTAAACTGCATACAATTTTATTCCTTACATAAGTTAAATTAATTTTCTTACAAAAACAATGTAAAATAAACTTGTATGTATATTAACAAATTCTCATAAAATTATATTAATTTTTAATTTTATAATTATATTATATTAATTTTTATTCTATAAGAGAATAAATTTATCAGACATGATGAATACAAGAATTTTGCATTACTGCTTTAGAGCATTCAAACTCATAAATGTTTCCATGTTTTTTAATATTTTGTGTATTTTATCACTTCCGTTCTTATGTTGTTGATATATTTCAAATAACATATATCACTTCAAAGAAATTATTTTCTTGATAACAGAATCAGCACTGTATCATGATATCATTTCCAATCGAAATGCTGTCGATCATATATTTCAAAGAACCAAGTATAAAATGTCTGAACTTATTCTAGTAAGGAACAAATATAAAAAGAGAATGTATACAAAAAAAATAAACTATTGAACGTTTTTTAATACTATATAATATACATATAAGTGTAATTACTACTACTATATAAACGTATACATAAACGTATACACAAAAGATTAAAGATAAAGATAAATTTTCATAATTATTTTAGCTACAAGAATAAAATAAGATAAGCTTTATGAAAAAATATATAAAAATAATTAAACAAAATTTTCTAAAAATATTTAAATTACAATATATAAAAAAAAGATATTAGTAATTATTATCTTCTTAATAATATAAAATAATAATATAAAATTTACAAGATTGAAAATGCCTTTTATATTTCATTTAAGGACGACACTGCTCTTAGATTTGATAAAAGAAATCAGCCTGATTAAACTTCATTATTATTATATATTATGAAGACATTACAATATACACAAGTTTTAAAGATACGACAAATTCAACAAGCTGTATATATTTTTTTGTATTTACATTTTTTTCATCTGCAATGGTAAGTAATATATACAAGATTTGTATTATAATAATAAATTCAATATATTATTACGTTCACAAAAGTCCTACAAAATAATTGTATAAGCGTTTTTTTTATATTAATATATTTTATAATATATAAACATACTATGTAATAAATTATCTTACGTTTAACATCTTAAATGATTTAATATACGGTTTAGTATATAATAAATTATATATGTTAAATTATGTTAAGTATGAAATAAAAATTATTTATTATTAAAACAGAAAATGAAATGTTTTAATGTTTAACATTGATGTTTTATCAAAAAAAAATATTAACAACACAAATGATTTAATGTGGATTAATGAATGGAAATGAATGCAGCTCTAATAATGATATTATTTTCCAATACTTATCATACTTAATTTTATGTGAACAAAGAAATTCATAGTTGCAACGAGATTATATGATACATGCGAGGAAACAGTGCAGTATTCGGCTTACCTTCTAAGTGTATAGTAAATGTCTATGTATGTAGTCCTGGTTACTATATCTGCACGATAGATGTAACCAATACATCGGTGAGCAACTTTTTATTATATTTTTTATAATGTTAAAGATGGAAAACATATAATAAAATATTGTTAATTTGCAGGTTTATTCGAAAAATGCAAGCAAAACATTGATTGCTATGTGAATGCCGATTTCGAAGCAAGTATTTGCGATGAAGAAATTTGCAAATGTAGTCGTGATTTTTATTAGCGCGAATATCGCACTTGTCGAAGAGAGGGAAAAGGTAAAAATCATATTTACAATGACAATACACAGGCTGAATATAGCATTATAATAGAACATTGAAATATTATGTTGTGTAATATATAATATTATTTGCGTAGCCGTCGGCAATGAATGCGACAATTGATATCGATTGTTCTTTCGACAATGCAACGTGTAATAATTTCATATGTGCTATAAAATATGCCAATAAAGCTGTTGAACTTTCGTCTGACATTATATTAATAAAAAAATTTTTGGATAATGGTCAGTATGTAAAAATTATAACAAATATACAATAATTTAAATATATATTCATTTAAATATATACAATAATTTAAATATAAAATATTTAAAAATTCTCATAATAATAAATTGATAAAACTGAAAGCGTCTCTATATATGTGTATGTTTTTATCAGGAACACGAATAGGCAGTAATTGTACGACTGACGAGGACTGCAAAGTAGTGGAAAATGCTATATGCGATCCTGCTGAAACATATCGTTGCGACCGTGCACATTTCGCATCTGACACAGACACCGAATGTATCCCAGGTAATATTAACGTCGCAGACACTATTTTGCAGATGATGATATTCGAGCAGTTATGTCGACAGAAACTTGAGGAATCCTGTCAAAATGACAACGTCAGCTACATCCAGAAATCCATTTGTCGTGAAGGAAGATGGAGTTGTTCGAAATGATTGCTAATCTAAAAATAATCGCGAATATCTTGTCTAGTAAGTAACTTTAATTAAGAGCTAAATTACAATTTTGATAAATTCTTCTTCTTTTTATGTTATAAAATTAATATAAACATGTATATGTAAAAAAATTTCCATTCGCATTAAAATTGATATTTAATATTATCTTATTCAGCGACTAGAGAGTATATCGGAAATTGCCACCTGGACGAACAATGTTATATTTTTGGTCCAGATGCTATATGCAATAATAATAAATGTGTGCAATGAAAATATTTCTTATTATGTAGAGAGTGAACTATTTTGTTGAGGAAATACGGGAATCGGCCAAATTTGTAAACAAGATCGAGACTGTTACGAAAGATTTTAAAAGCAATTTAACATATAACGTTTAACATATAACGTAACATGCTGCTGTCCTGATAGTACACTTGAGCAAAGACAAAATGTAACTAAATTTTATAATCATTAAAAATAACAAAATAATGTTCTCATGATGCAGTAATCAAATTTTAGGTATCAATGCTGATCGCACTGATAATGAAGATTGTGCACTGATGAATTCCATGTGTATTTCAAAGAATTGTTTATATAAACCAAATTATGTGTCTGTTGATTTATGCCAGGTAATCATTTATAATAGTTTAGTATCATAAAGAAAATATTGCTGAAATTTTCATGTTATAAAACATAATAATTTATATTATGTTTTATATTATTAATAATGTATCTTTAACGTTTGCACATTCTAATATATATATTTCTAGTATTTTTGTTTACTGGACTGGCAAGCCGTATTTACTGGACGTTCAATGTTCTGTCATTACATCGGGCGCGATTTATGCAACTAATGAACAGAGCAATGATACTGCAGACATAATGAAATTAACAAGGATAGCAGAAAATAAAGTTTGTAATTGTAGCAAAGAAAACTATTACAGATTCGGAAACTGTTTCAAGAAGAAATGTAAAGAATAATTAATGCCGAATTAACTTCTTTGTAAAAATTATTTATTAAGACATTGACATATTTTCGCAGTTCTCGAAACTTGCATGAATTTAAGAGAATGTTATGAAAGCTGGAATTAAAACAGAATAATTTGCAGAAACGGGAAATACGCATGCAGGGCTACATGACATCGAATGGTATTTGTGTAAAACATCCGCAAAGTTCACAATTTTTTTTGTAAGTAATCTCGACTCGGTTAAGTGTCGGTTAATAGAAAATTTTTTCACTGCATTTTATTTCCGTCTTAAGCAATAGCTTACGTTAAAGCAATATACAATAATGAGAATCTTTCTCGCAAGCGCATAAAAATCTTTTATGTAGCAGAATAATGTACTTGTATTACGAGTCGCGCATTCGCATGACAGAACTATTCGAAAGTTGTATTGTAATTTTTGCGATTAGCATCGATATTTTTGCAATGACATATGGTCATCTATTGAATAGACTTTTTACCGGTATAAAATAAAAAGCATGGAAAGCAGTGCTGTTGAATTGCTATTTATCTAACACACAATCTCGGAAATAAGTTTAATATTGTCATAAATTCTATTAAAATCGCGTTAAAATCGATAATGATAGAAATAGCTCTCACTTTCCAAGCAACATTTTGACTACTAAAATCTATTTCTGTCTAAAATCTCTTTCCATTTTATCAAGGCAACTATAATACAAATATATAACAAATTGATTAAATAATGCTTCTTTCCAGGTGGTGCTAATATTCAGAGGACTCTTTTTAATTACATCTTTTATACTCTCTAGTAAATTATTTTAGATTTATGAAAATTTTAAAAAATATTTATGTAAAAGACACAAATATTGTACAAAATTAAATAAATTGTATTATTTGTTACTTACAAATAACATTTTTTTAATAAAAATGTGTGACAAAAGTTAAATTTCGAAAAATAATTTCTTATTTCTAATCAAAATTAATCTAATCAATAATATCAAATCCAATATCTATATTATATCTGTATTATCATATCAATCAATATTTGTATTATATATAGAAAACTAAAATTTAAAAAAACATTTTAAGAAATGAAAAAGATAGAAAATGTCATTCTGCTTGTATATTTTAGTCTATTAATCGGATTATAATGACCAAACAGCTAATCCATTGTTAATTGCAATTATATAGAAGAAAATCTGATATTGACAGGTTTCCTGAAAAGAACTTCTTTATTTCTCAGAAACTAAACATTACACTTTATCAATACCGATAAAAACATAATCTGTTTAGATGAAGAAGTAAAAACTCATAATTTATATATTTGTGCTTATTTCTATATAAAATTAGTTAAAAATGAATTAGTTAGAAATGAATTCTACAAATGTAAAAATAAAATTCTTACTACTTTCTTTTGCATAATTTAAATAATAGTGGCTATATTTTTTATAATATTACATCGTTGTATATATTTGTAGTTTTCAAAGTGTATTTTATTTGTATTGTACTCTTTCTTATTTCTCTTATAATACGTTTTAAATATAAAATCGGAGTACATCTTAAATCAGCACATTTATCTGAAAAGAGTAGATCAAAAATTAATCTTTATATAGAGTGTTGCGTTACAGTGTAAATAGCCCTATCAGAACTAAAGAAAATTCTGTATTTATAAGAAAAATCCTCTAAAAAAAATTATCGCGTTTGCGTTTTGCAAAACAGAAATATACACATAAATAAAAAAAACGTACGTTTTATATCGAAGATTTCTAGAAATTCTCATTCACTTGTAGGTATTTACAGATATATAAAACGAAAAGAATAGAAATAAATGTGTATTGTTGTCTACTGCGTTTTAGAATCCATTTTATCAGATTTTCACTTTACTTATTTTACGAAAAAGCTAATTATTGCAAAATTGCAAACAATATTATAAAAACTATTACATTATAATCCGATAGAAAACACTTTCTAGTTTATATTTATGTTTCTATTTATGTTTAAAATTTTATTTCAGTTTAGCTTCTGTTTAAGAAATATTGTCCAAAAACAAAGTGATATAACAGTATCAATGATCTTCCTCTATACTGTAACATGATTATCTGATCGTTTATGCGTGATACGAAGGGGACGAAAAAATTAAACTATATGTAGGCAGCGTGTGACTTAAATACGCTATTTCCGACGGTAGAGATTGATTAAAGAAATATTGCGTATTTAAGATTCCGCCAAATGCGTGATAAGGAGACCAACTAGCCGACACGCGAGCCACGTCGCGTCGGCCGTACTCATTACGTATCATTTCTACTGAGCGATCAACGCTCGCTTAAAGTAAGCTTTCGATGATGTCATCGATGTATTTATGGATTGTGACGTCATAAAATGGAAAGAAGAGAGGTCAAGGCATACTATTATTAGATATATATATATATATATATATATATATATATATAATACTACTTACGTTACGGTACGTACGTACCGACCGAACGTAACGTTAACGTTTAAACTTTTAAACTTTAAAGTTAAGTAACGTACCGTCC
>NW_012130065.1:6082504-6097590 GCF_000143395.1 Atta cephalotes
AAGTTAAAGTTAACGTTCTACGTGTATGTCTATACGTAGTTATTTAGTTAGGTAGTTAGTAGTACGTACTAACTAAATAGGAAAGAAGAGAGTAGAGACATACTATTATATATATATATATATATATATATATATATATATATATATATACATCCTTTAGGCGATCGACCAGACGTAGAACTTTTACTAAATTAGTAGACTCCGCCATCACTGAGAGTGACTACATTATTATAAGAAAAACTTTTATTAACTCTCTTCATTAATGATTATCAATAATTAATTTAATAAATTAATAAATCAATAATCAATTTAATAAATTAATAAAAAAGTGTTTGGTACAAACTTTAAAATAAACATATTACATCAATTTATAAAGATTTTTATTTAAACCGTTATGTTTTCAATTTTCTGTCTATAATATGTGATGAATCTATAATATATGATGTGTTTTATAATAAGTTTGCGTAAATTTATAAATAAATTCAGGATACAAAAATAATACAAAAAGTATTTATATAAACATTTGTATTAGCTGACATTATTTCTGAACTACACATTTTCATCAATTCTCATTACAAACTGAGCTAGATACACACATTTTTGTCTTTAGTTAATAGTAAACATCTTAAATTAAACTAATAATAATATCTGAATTGAATCAACTAGGTTCAGTTTGTAATGAAAATTAGTAAACACAAAAATACGAAAATACGAAAACATTGTAACTGATAAGATTGTACAGCTTTTACACGAAGCAAATGTTGTCACGATACGACAGCTCTAGAATACCATATTGGATTAAGAAACGGTAAAGATCTCAATTTAGAAATTTTTTTTGAAATTTTTTTTTGACGTTTTCGACATAAATTCTACCTTTATTCTTAATTCTACATATTGCGTATGCTTTAATCTTGGAAAAAGATTTTTGAATCTATATAAAAAAGGAAAAAAGTAATTGTTATACAAAAATCATATTATGGTTTAGTCAGTAATACAGTCGGCTTTAGGATCCCCTCAAGATTGATCCCATCAAACAAGATGCGCGTAATTTACTTAAACATCAATCTCAATTTATGGATCTACAGTTTGTCATCAAGCATTAAATTATTGGATAATCTTAGTAAGAACACATATAGTTTACGTCTTACTTGGAACTTTTACTCCTTGCAAGTTGTACTGTAATTAATTCAATGCCTATTCAGTATTACATATGATTATTATATTATATTATATTATATAATTACATTATACATTTCACCAATGTACAGAGCTCGTGTTATATTGATATCAGATATTATTACATGCTTTTATCAAGGATTTCAAGATTGCTGGTAAAGGACAAGTTTTCGTTACAGATTGCTCATAGTACTTTCGTCGCCCGGTTAGAAATCAGTTAAAGAAAATTGTATTATATGAAATATACTAACTTGCTCTTTCTATTTGCATATATATTTCTAGTTGCATATATAATGTTTTTTTTCAGTTCGTAAATGCTGAGATTAATAATACCGAAGGCTACTACCATTATCAAAGAGGGAAAGAATATTATTTCGTACAGTGTACTGCATGCATCGTTGACATTACAATTTGAATAGCATTCTACGAACAACCTCGTGATCTTTCATACTCTTCCATACTTGTGCGCAATCTCCATTTATATAACCTGAGCGAAATTACCACCTGCACTATGTAACACAGATACGAAAACAGATTAAGGAAAATTATTTCTAACGATCGCAGGAGCTACTGATATTATCACAATATTTGTTTGACGATTAACTACTTAGATAGATTACTATCTTTCTCCAATTTAATTAATCGCTAGAATAATACAACTTTTTATTCTTTCTAGATATAAGTTCTTTTTGTAGATAATTTTATTTATATATATTGATTAAAAAGGTAGGCACTTTAATTTTAAATTATTTTAAATGTTCCTCGTCCCAATCCTATTTATACTAACTTACAATGAAAAACCTTTGGAAGCTATATAAGCGAAAATGTTATATACAAAATTGTTATATACAAAATTGGATAACTGAATATGGATTTCAAATGATAGTGAGGAACATAACAGTTCCCAATTTATTTCAAAATCTTTGATACAAGAATATCTTTACATGTTAGGAACTAGGAACAGAGAAATTCAATCAGTTACGTAATTGATATTGTCAATCGATCATATTAAGGTGGCACAAGGATATAGATAATGCATATTAGAATCGATAAAGCCATGTAAAATATTTACATAATTTCAAATCGTTTCGTATTGTTACTGGTTGTACAACCGAATATTTTGTATATTACATATTAATATATATCTTTAAATTAGGATTAAAAGCCCTAATTTAATTAAGATTTTTTTAATTAATTAATAAATGGAAAATTTAATTAATTAATTTAAATTTTTTGAATGTTATAATAATAATATTTATTTTAAATTTAATTAATTAATTAGGATTAAATAGAATGTTTTAATATTTTAAATCAATTTTTAAATACTGATAGAGATTATAAACATTTTAATTTTATCAAAATTCCAATTAACCAAATAAATTTTAAGAAATATTTTTACTATTAGATTTGTATATTTATTATAAATTCTACGATATATATTATATACGATATATATTATATTATATATTCTAACAAAATTTTCTTAATTTTTATGTTAATGCTTTTTTATGATAACTCAACGAACACATCATTGCTGTATAATATAAATATACACGTGTTATATGGCATATTATATTATTAATTATGTAATTAATTATAATTGATATGTGTTAAGAATCAGATAAAATTTAAAATTTATCTATTAGTTGTAGCATTAGAAGCATGTTTCGCAAGTGAATACATTGTCGTAGACACAAACACGAAAGTTCAAAGATATAAACTTTGACTTTGTATTCAATACTTCTTATCACATAGATGTGTATATCATCACATCACAAGAAATCGAGCCGCTTATAAATCTTCGAATAAGGTGATTTGATATCGGATATGGTATACAAATGCTTCTCTCTATCAGCCAAAACGTTCCCTCGTTTATCCGTTATTCGCGCATCGCAAACTAACGAAGGGATGCGAAAGGTCACACGCCAACCAGATGGACAGCCGATAGAGACTCGACCTGGCTTCTTTCTTTATAAAATGGGTCAGAACTTGCTCACGCGGATAGGAAGTGACGCTACCACGAAGATCGTAGGCACGGAATTTCAAGTTTCACCACAGTTAAGCTCTTGAATTTTCTAGCATTCTTCGCGATGCATACCTTCGTACTGATTTTTCACTCAAAAATCATATATCAATTTAAAATGTTATAGATAATTAAAATGTTATAGATAATTAAATATAATTTAACAAGAATAATTTAACAAGAGAATAATTTAAGTAAAACTATAATAATTATATATAAAAACTATAATAAATTAAGTATAACTATATGTAAAATATATTGTTAATAATTATATAATAATTATATAATAATTATATTTATAATTATATTGTTTAATAGTAACAAAAAGGATAATATTTCTTTACAATCTTCAAACTTGAAATCATCAACTTTCATTGTCGATTATTTTCTGCAATACTGATTGAGTTCTTTGTGTGTATTATTTTATGTCATAAGAATTATTTTGTCAAAATAATCGTGTTTGAATATGATTTAAAGTAGCTATAAGTAATCAATAATTTTGTTTGTTCAAGGCAAATTTTTTAAATACTTTTGCCTTCAAAATATACATTTCAACTTCAATAAGAGATTTGAATAAATTATTCCTAATATATATAATATATATATTAATATATATAACATATTTTAATAAAAATCGAAGAAATTACAATTTATTTATGAAATAATTATGATATTTTTTTGCTCAAACTTCTAGAAAACATTTAAAAGGCGTAGCCAAGCATTACAATCTCTACAGTATAGTTTTTGATATTATCTATAAGTTACAAAGAAGTTTCACAGCGCGAAGTTCTCGCAGAGGTCACGATTCGGTTTAATAAGTTCGTGTTTCTTGCGCTGCAAAATGTTCTCGCCCATGCATAAGCGTTGTCGGGAACTAATGCAGGAAGAAAATTACGAACGGTCTGAGATCTGATACTGCGGCCCATTGCACCACGTAATTCCCTACATAATTTCAGGCCGACTTGCACAAGCTTGCGCCGATCTAGGACGCCGTAGAAAGTTCGTGTCTGATATCGCTTCGCACACCCGTGACGAAAATCGTCGTTGAGAAAGACGTCAGCGCTGAGGAATGCAAAGAGCTGATGCAATTTGCAGCCGCCATGCTGCGAACACTAGGGTGAGCATAAATCCTCGACTCGGTTCTGTGCTCACCCGCATCTGAAAGAAGTAACGCGGAACGCGCGTGGATTGTGTCGCAACGATTTTCTTGCGACCCGCGTATACTTGCATACCAGATCGCGTGTCCAACATTATCGCCCTTATGTGTCATGCGTTATATGCTGACGGAGGCCAAGGTCATGCCGACCAAACGCGCGAGAATACGCAACGATCCATCAAGCGAGAAAATCGTTTTTGATCGAATTTCTCGATCAAGCAAAACAACATTTTTTCACTAAAGACATTTATTAAAGAAGTTGTAGAGAGGACTATATATAATAATTTTAAAAGGATATTTATTACAAAATTTTTCTATGCGCAATATGTAAAAAAAAAAAAATTAATTAATTTTCTTTTGTAACAATTTATATATACAACAAATATCTAATTTAATATAGTTAAGAAAATAGTTTATCCAATATTTTTCTTATTTGTGATTACGTCTCTTATATCAAATTGTTTACTAAAAAAATTTAATTTATGAAATTTAATTTTATTCAAATATGATACAATCTTTTATATCAAAATTTTTTACTAAAGATTTAATTTAGAAACTTAATTTTATTTAAAAATAATAAAATTAGAAATAAAATTAATTTTAAAAACGCAACTAAATTTTTTACAAGTAAATACATATTACTATAGACGATTTCGTAACTTAATTAGATCTTACAAATATGTTGATAACATATATTACGTGATACTATATATGAAAAGTGAATGTTATGGAAAGAACGGGTTACGTTTAAGTGTTCGTTAAACTTGCGCACTTTTCTTATCAGATTTCGCAGAGCTGCCGCAAAATGTGACGCCCGATCGTATCTGCAGAATAAGTGTTTTTTAACGCGCATGCCTGACGGACATCTCAGATTTATACATATATATGGTCGCAGCGCATTTTATTTTTACGTTTCATAAAATGACGTTCACTACCAGCAATTGCTATTTAAATGAATTTTGTATACCGAGCACGCAGCGTTCCTTTGAATTTATTAGCATCTATTTATGACGAAAAAATTTATACATAACAAAAGATATACGAGGAAATAAGACATCGCGCGACATTTGCGAATATAGTCGAGTTATCTTTCTGCGATGACCTCATTATAAGCATCCGCTTGATTAAGTATTTTCCATCTCCTTCGAAGCAAATAATTATTATTATTACGTATATGTATAATATTCAACGTTTTAGTGTTTAAATATCAATACGATAAAAAAGTCACGTAGAGCTGACTGTCATATGTTCCACGAAAGCTGACATAAATATTCATTATCGTTATACAATTAAAAATTCGCAAAGTTTTACCGACGTATATATGTATGTATATATGTACGTGGTGCATATTTATAAATTGTATTTTATATATGTGAGAAAGAAGTCCGTATTGCCATCTACCAAAAGAATCGCAAACTTACTGTTTCAGTGATTCAGTTATATTATATGAATGTAGTTTTCAAGATTTACACCAAATTATTTATATAACATATTTTATTTAATGCTATTATAGCCAGTAACACTTATAAATTGTATTTAATCTTATTTATAAAAATTATTTTTATTACGAATCAAACAAAAAAAGATTATGACTAAACATAAAAATTTCTTATCATTATAAAAATCATAAATAATTTCTTTAATACTATGGCAAACATAATTATGCATTTGAAACAAAGTTTAATAAATGTTGTTTCAAATGCACAATTATTTTTGTTACATTCTGTATATGCAGACTTTTCATTTATGCGGAATATAATATTTCACTAAGTGCTCTCTACACTTCCTATATCATTTTACTTTACAACATGCAACACGTAGAGAACCCAATTTGGACATGGGCCAGAAATTTTCCAAAACTCAAAGACACACACGTCTCTTGGAACCAATGCAATTACCATTTGCTGATATTCAGACAGATTTGTCTGGAAATTTGTAGAGAGTAACGAATCGTTCCACGAAAATTTGGTCCGATGCATGAAGAACGAATTTTCCTCTTTTCTGCCTCTCCAATATTTTACCGCAAAATTCATCATCTATTTGATGTATGATCGCGCTATTTGAATTTTTATGGTTTCAAAGGTAAAATTTTCATGGTACTAAAATTTGTATGATTTCAAAAAGCACAGAGAAAATACATATAAAGTTAAAAAGCTTATATTTTCAAATCCAAATTTTTAATTTTTAATTCTTGACTATAATTTATTGTGAAATACATAGGGTTAGAAAATATATATATACATATAAGTGGCATAAATATATATGTATATATGTACATATATTCTTATTCTAGCAATATATGTACAACATAAATATAAGTATTTTTTTTTATTTATTTATATTTTTAAGACAAAATTGTAGGATAATGTAAGTGTTCGTAATAAAAAAATATAAAAAATTAATATACATTATTTAAGTTATATATAAATTGTATATATATTTATTTCGTAGGACAAATTTTAATTGTAAAACAACGTCCACACAAAAAATCATATATTTTACTGCAATGTATTTTCTGCATGTACTTATCACGAGCTAAACAAAAATGCTTTAACTTAAGCAGCTGAGCAAGTTATACGTCTACCATGTATTAACCAAGGGTAGCTTCAACTAAAGGGCGAATCGGGAAGGGCGCGATCCGTTCGAGGGGTTGATGCGTAAAGCAGGAATATACGGTTTACCAGCTAGCGACGCCAGTATCGATCAGCCGCACACACGTGTAATTCAGCGGTGTCTGGATTCGACGACGATTCCCGACGATGATTATCTATCTAGTCTATATTTCCAATCTATATTTAGAAAAGGATTCAACGTCAAGGACATAAATAAGGAATATTTTGCTTGCAAATACATATTATATATTTTCTTAAAAATTTTAATTTCTCTAAAAATAATATTTTTATCACAAATAAAACAAAAAAAAAGATTTAAAAAACAAATTTTTTAAGATATCTAATCTTTCTGTTGTAGAGTAACATCTAGAGTTGTATCTAATATACCTATAAAAGTACATAAAATATTACATTTTTTAAAAATAATATTGCGTAATATATAACATATATATTTAGAGTTAAATTGAAAATATAACGCAGTTTTTATCGAACAAACTTATCTGTATTAAAAAAGAGATATAACAAATTCAATTCAGTAAATTTTTTCTTAATGTCTTATCAAAAAATATTTCAAGATTATTGTATCAAGTGCATTAATTAATTTAAAATTATATTTAATACAGTTTATATAAAAATGTATACTTACATTTTTTTAAATTATACAAATGCGAAAACTGTGAACTTTTATTATTCATGTTTCTTTTATTTTCAAGTTGAACACATTTTATTTTTTGGAGTTAAAAACAAAGTTGTTTTATACGTGACATCAATATTCATAGCAATGATGTTAACCAGTGCTTTTATTTATTTATAATGTTTAGATAAATAAATATCTTCATGCTTATTTATTTAAATATTATAAATAAACAAATAATTAAACTGCTAATTTATTCCTTCATTAATCGACAATTAATCACTTTATAAATATATCTCTCTTTCGAAAAATTGTATTACTACTATCAAAACAATCTATAAAATATTTTATTTATTCTTGCAAAAACGTATAATAAACTTACAACGTATAAATGTATATAAATCATATAAAAAATACTATTCTGATTTTTTTTAGAAAAACAGAGTCCAGATACCAATACTATCAATGCAAGTTTAGTATTAATGCAAACGAATATCGGCGGAAATGTTAATTTAACGGACAAAATATGTCCTTCATACCCCCTTAATTTTATTGATAAACGTCGATCATCCGTAATAGTTTGACATGTATATGTGTATTGTTGAAAGATCATACGTGAATAATAGTCTACGTTTTCTATTATATTGCACGTTCGAAAAATAAGAAATTATTGCAAACAAATAGGAATAGAAAAAGACTAAATAAACAGAAACGGCAGGGGAGTAAATCGCAATAAGAAAAGAAAAATATCCAAGTTGCTGAGCTGCAATCTGCATGGATTATTAGGTTCAAAAAGCTTAATGCACAAAGGCCGCTCAAGGCTACTGGTTGCAGAAAAAGCGAATATCAGAAAAAAGAAAAAAAGTACATCTCTAAATAAAAAGATGTGCAACTTTTGAATATAATTTTGAAAATAATAAAAGCGTGAGCTTAATCGCCGGAAATATCATAAATGTTTTTTCTATTTGCTATTTTAGCTATCGATTCATTTATGTAAAGCAACGGATGTCGCTCGATAAAAGAGATTAACGAGCAGCGATGCTTGGTGTACATTCAGAAACATCTTTTATCATTCTGTCTGCTTCGAGACATTCAATCATGACGGCGCTTTGTATAAATTGCATAGTAATGCATGTTCCCTGCATTTATATTGTTAGACACGTTCCATACGTTATACTTTAAATTAAAATATATAGAGAACTGAGAAAGAAACTTAAAATGTAATATTTTTTAGTATATATATATATATATATATATATATATATAATATATATTAAAAAACTAATATGATATATATGAAATTAATAATTAATAATTAATATAAAAATACAACTAATATATTTAAAAATTGGGATTTTTCTGGATAATAATAAAATTTTCTTATATTTTTTTTAGCATATCTTTCTCTTTAAATAATGTAATAATTTTATATTTTAAATATCATCTCGCAAGAAATATCAAAACATTATTATTTCTTGTTATTTACTTAAATTAAACATGATTAAAATATTTTTATATATTGAAAAAAAATTTGGAGTCCATTGTTTCATCTCGATATCATATTTTTTCTTGTTTCAAGCACATTATCATCTATTTTCGGTGTGATCGTGCACGCTTCAAATGAGTTGGGCATTTCTCTTGAGACTTGCAATTTCCAAATGTAATTTCAGAAAATAAAAAGGATACTCTAAACATACGAGAAGTGCAGGCTCTTTTCAAATAATGATTTAAAAAAGATAAAAAATTGCTAGTAAAGTCTAATTAATATTTGTTCACTTTTCAGCTATTACTTTTTTCAAATATTATTTCTTCCTGTTGACATTAAAAAAATTTAATGTAATATAATTGAAAGACAATCTAATTAAAAATTATTTAAATTCTTTTTGAAATTTTCTTTAAAATTTTTAACATTAAAATTTCTTGTGTGATATCATATTTTATTTTTGTTGGAACGACTGCCATTAATAATACATTAAATAGGTCATATTTATTTGTCATGTTATTTGCAATTTCTTCTGTGAATAATGTAATTTTGACAAAGCATTCTTTATTGTTATAGTAAATGTTTTTAATGTTTAAAAAAAAGGATTAGATTATAGAATCTCATTAGGAGAATTAACACGTTAACGTTCTTTTCTTAAAAATGAGTAAGGCTATTTTCTTAATTTTAAATGTAAAAATTATATTATAAGTTATTATTCTGTGCCACATCAATATATTTCGAAACTTTGAAGAAGTTTGTTTTGATGTTAAAGAATACAATATATTTAAAAATATTTATTTAAAAAATATTTATAGACATATTGAGAAACAATAAAAATTTTATTTGTATCTTTTAACTGTAAATATACAGAATACTCACAATCTCACATATTTATTATAAAGATTTTTTTGTAAGAATTATTTTAAAAAATATTTCTGTCATTTAGGATATAAATATTAATAAATTGTTAACTTTAAATATTTATTAAATCTTATTAAATTTATAAATGTCCAATAATTCCGCCTTGATACTTTAGTTGAGTTATCTAAACAGATTAAAAGATAATTAATTATTTAATTAATTAATTAATTACCTTCTTAAATAAGGTATATTATATTGGAAAGCTGTATCATTGATTATTTTTATTATGTAAGATTATAACAAATTGATTAAAAATAACAAGTGTACAAATGATTTTAGAACTTAAATTGAAATTTGAAAAAATCAATTCTATGATACATTCATATTAGTATAATTATTTCAAATACATTTTTATATTAAATAATAACAACGTAATTTAAATACTTACATTTTTCCATTTTTCAATAATAATCATTTTATTTTTCTATGATACATTTTCACTTCAGTGATGATGATGATTATCATGATTATTGTCTTCTTCCGATTCTATTTTGTAAGCAGAAAAATATGTTATGCACCAAATGCAGAAGAATACAAATAGCAGCAACCAAGATATGGAATTGAATCTATTCCATCCGAAAATAATCTGACGGATTGATAGAAATTGATTGCCATTGGATTTCGAGCAACAAATTGTTGCGTTACTCTGGTTATCCGTCATGATGTCAAACACTCTTAAATTATTCGACGAGTGACAAAATATTCGACAAGTATTCAGCGATTGACTTACGTCTGCTTGTCTGATAAATACGTACTATCATTATCAAAATCAATCATGAATGCCTTTAATAAATTAGATTAGATTAGATACTGCTTCTAGACAACCGTCAATTATCTGAGAATATAAAAAGGAATGATTGAAGTACCAAGAATTAATAATAAATAAAGAAATTAATCCGGGACTTATGTGTGTGTTTGTATCTGGATATAAATAATTCATTTTTAACAAAATTTGCTGAGAAAAAAATTTATTAAATTTGAATAAATATTTCTTTGATTAGTTTTAGTGAAATATTTACAGTAAATAAATATTTAGAGATATGAAAAAATAACAGTTGGATCAAACTAATGATTTTTGTATCTAATAAATATATGTTTACATTTAGTAAATATTCCGTTAAAACTGTTCAAAGAAATTGAATTTGTTAAAATTTAGTAAACTTTTTTTTTAATATAACCTATGCACAATTATAGTAGAATATTAGAATATTATATATATATATTATTAACTGATTATTTTAATAGAATAAATAGTTATTTAGAGTAAAATAATTTAGAGTAAAATAATTAATTATTAGCATGTGATTGAAAAATTATCAACTTTAATGTTTAAAAAATGTATTTACGAACAACAATCTGTATTGTCATTATTAGCTTTGTCCCATTGGAACAACCAATATCCAAGAGCTGTTCCAGTTCCGACAGCGATGCAGAGCCAATAGTTGTATGTCATAAAAATAAACATAAGGAAATAGCCAAACACTATTTGGATTACATGCAGAAACGTTTGAAAGAAATGCACTCCGGAAAACAACAATGCACTGTAATAATAAACAACGTAATAAAATATTGTGAACACTTTACGGAAATCATAATTAGTGTTCACACATACTTTCTCGATTTCTTCTGATTCTTTCTGAGAAACGTCGTATGCGCAAAGAGATATTCACTGAAACGTACGATTATGACTCGATTGATAACTTGCACCTTTTTCATGTTTTAATAAATATTTACTCACCGATAAGATTTTAGTCCTTCATATAATGCAGTTAGAAGAATAACGCCGATTACGGAACCAATCATTCCTTGAGCGTTATTTATGCGCCATTCTTCAAACAGAATAGTTTCCGCGACGCCGCCATGAAATGACATCTATAAAAAGTGTTTGATTATAATAATTACGCTTATATTTAATAGAAAAAAGGCATGATAAAAATTTCAGGCTACGTCATCAGCATCCTGCATCTTACCTGCATCTTGTCTTAAGATATTACTACCAGATACTTTCGTAAAAGACAACACGAGCTTTATGATATCGTCGTGCGAATAAGTTTTCAGACTGTTATACATCAGACTGTATCTTTATCAAAGATATCTTATCTCTTATATCTATTTATACTTACGTTAGGAGTTTGAAGAATCAGAAAAATCTATTTGATATAATGGATATTTTAACATTTTATTTATTTCTTATTTAAAAAATTATTTCAAATAAATTATTTCAAATATCCATTATTAAATTTTAAAACAGTTCATAAATTAGTTATTAGTTATTAGTTATAGATTATTAATATATATATATATATATATATATAATCATATATGTAATTATAACAATAAAAAATAAAAAATCTAAGAAAGATAAAGAAAGAAAGAAAATTAAGTTATAATTTTTAAATTGTTCACAAATCATATTCCATTTTACAGAGATTGCGCAAAATGTTGTTTACTTTATAGGGCGTCTAATAATAGTATATTATGTAATCAACGCTACCCCTTTTTTGTATAAAAGAAAAATTGTATCATCTCTTAGAAAAAATCTCAGTAAAAATTTCATATATCAGCAAGAGATAAATATTTTTATATCAGCATCCTCCATCTTGTGGGAGCCTTAAAATGTATACGACGTTACCAGCTGTGTACTATGTACACAGTAGAGTTACTAACTCAAAGAAAACAGATAAAAAGGAAGATACTAAGTATCTGTGTTTCATTACAAAGAGCACTTCTACTTGAAAGGTACTTAATACTTAAGATAATTAATAAATAATGTGCGACTGTAGAAATATCATAAAAATTATTCTACTAAAAGAATTTTGTGAATCTAGGTAAAAACCTAGATTAGAATGACAGTCAAAAGCTGCATGAAAATTATGCATATTGAAACATTTTACGCAATACACTCTGAAAAATCCTTAGGGATTGCTGAAAATGTTTAATAAATTTAACTAATAAATAAAAATATCAATTAATTTAAAAATTAATTAATAAAATATGATAAAGTAGTGCTTGGTTCATAGTTCTTTATTTGTCTTTTTAATATACAATTTAATTCTAGTAATAATATACTCGAACAATTTAATTATAAATTCCTAACATTGCTATTTTATGAAAGCTAGTCCTAAATTAATTTAAATTTTTAATTAAAATGCAATCATGTGCAAAAGCCACATTGATATCACTCGTTTATATTGCACGTTAGTTAAAATCAGTTAAAGTCAGTTAAAATCAACTTGCGAATTCGGTCTTGACAGTGATTAATAAAATATCACACAATCGCCAGTGAGCCAAATCCTCACAATTGTGAAAGAGGCAAAAAGTTCTAGATGTTAAATAAATCGATTTCTCTCGTTTCTCTCCCTCTTTCTCGCCAACTTTTTTCCCCCCGTTTGGATGCATACGCCGCCACTACTACTATCCTTGCTGCTCGACGATCAACCAAGATGCCTGGCCTGCGTGAACGAGACGGGCGCAACCTGTAGCTGATCCTGACCGACGCGCCTCCCTCCGGAAATTTAGCCACGTTCTCAATCCTCAAAGCGCTTCTGTTCAGTGCCATTCTTACCGTGCGGCTGTTTGCATCGTCAGCCTTTTGCCGAGGAAAACCCCGGCCCACCTTGCACAACCTGCGGATTGTCGTCGGCGGCTACGGCAATGTGTGTTGGATGCAGGTATATCGTTGATGCAACGAAAGACAAATCGCGCACGGAACGCCGCGACGCAACCCTTCGGGGGTGACCATGAACGGTGCCGGCTTACCAAGCTATCGCGTCGGGGTGAAACTTTAGTTCTGACGATGTGGCGATTGTAAGCTTAATATATCATCCATGTGCATATTACAAACGGAGATATTAAAAATGCGTGCAGATACTGTCGAGAAAGGAGAGAACAGCTGGACGAGTGAATGAGAACTATGTTTATTGATAAAGGATGTGCGATGAACGACTGTCTGTGATTAGTAATCGTCGACGACGAGGGTTATTCCTTTAAGAAACGAATATCGAATATATTACCGAACGTTGAATGCGATCAGAGAAATGTGAGTATCTCTATTTTCTATAGTTTAAGTATAATCTAATGACAATTTCTCACAATTGCACGCGATAAATATAAAATACGTAATGTTATATGTAAACTCAATAATTATATAGAGGAATAATTCATCAATAAGTAAAACGTTATTCTAAACTTCAAATTGCTTGTATTTCTCCTTTATTCATATTAGTATTTCGCTCATTAGCATTTTCATTAAAACTATATCTCTTGTTAAATGATTGAGTAGGGTCAATGTTCTATTACGAAATGCTTTTTATATATGCATGTTCTTCAATGCATATATACATGTATGATTGTGTATTTGTGCACACAGCATCCAATAAAATTAAAATAAAAATTTCAATTTTATATTGGATGCTATGTATATGAAAATTGAAATAAAAAGTTTCAATTTGACATTAATTTATTTCTTTCAATTTTCTTATTTTCTTATTAAATTTTATAAAATTTTATAAAATTTTATAAAATAGATTTTTATTTCTTACAATTTTTTTATTTCTTGCAAATTTGCAACAAAAATTAAAAAATTTTAATGAAACGTTTATTAAATGTAATGTAGATATAATTATGTAGATATAATTATGTAGATATAATTATGAAAATTAATGAGTGCAAAATATATATATATATGCAAATTAATATACAGTAGATTAAAGAGATTTATTTTGTAAAGATTTATATTTATAGGATTATTATATCCATAAAATATATATATATATATATATATATAAGTAGAAATTTATTTACACATATTTAAGTATTATAAGCAATATTAAAATGTTATTTTCAAATATTATATTAATTAAAAATATTGATTAATTTCCTTATTTTTTAAATTATTGTCTAATAGAAAATGCTTAATTTTATTTAATCTATTTTATTTAATCTAACGTTGCAGTAATTAGTTTAAAATTTTCAATTTTAGTTTAAAAATTTAATATATATATATATGTGTGTGTGTGTGTGTGTGTGTGTGTGTGTGTGTGTGTGTGTGTGTGTGTGTGTGTGTGTGTGTGTGTGTGTGT
>NW_012130065.1:6097610-6127011 GCF_000143395.1 Atta cephalotes
ATATTATTATTATATTATTATTATTATATATTATTATTATTATTATTATTTAAATTATAATTAATTATATTATAAGTTGTTGTTAGTTGTGTGTTGTTGTTGTGTGTGTGTGTGTGTGTGTGTGTGTGTGTGTGTGTGTGTGTGTGTGTGTGTGTGTGTGTGTGTGTGTGTGTGTGTGCGTGTGTGTATGTGTGTGAAAGAAATAGAAAAACATCATTAAAGAAATAATGTTTCGTTAAATGTATTTTTTTTTATAATAATTAACATTTTTAATAATAAAATTTCTTATCAAAATGTCGCACGAACAATGATAATAGCGGATGAAAGCTATTATCATTGCGTGCGTAAATATCGTTCATAATGATCGCTATAAGTCGGATCGTATAATTGCTTTTATGTAGACCTTGAACAGTGATATAGTTCCGTACGTTCCCATCTATGATAACAATTGACAATTTCAGATACTTGTTCTCATAATTTCATTGTTTGCATACATATCGCGCTAATTATGTTCTATGTTTTTACTCATTATGCAATTAAATGGTAAGCGTGTAAATATTTCATATAAATATTAATGCTGCGAATTATGGAAGCGATATTTATGCAAGGAAAAACATAGTCAATAAAAATGAACAAATTGTTTTGCAATAACATAATAAAAAATTAAAAATTACAGCGAGGTACTTACAAAAACATGTTATATATGTTATATAGAAAAATAATAATAAAATTTAAAATTATAAAGAAGCATTTTATAAAATATTTTATTGTAAATATTTTTCCTATTACTTCTAGCTTTTTTATTATGAATAGATCTCCATTCTGAAAGTATTGATCCAACAGTAAAGCTTGACGAGAATAACTCTTACTACCTCTATTAATATCTCTTTTAAACCACAACCTTAGTATACTTGAATAAAAAAATTATAATAGATAATTCTTAATAATATTGCAGATGTAAGTTGATTGAACGTCCAGTAACTTTTGACAAAGAAAAACATATCGTATTTAAAGTTAATCAACGACATGGAGAATACAAAATAGAAGACTGATTAACTGCTGTCTATAATTTATAAAAGTTATCATGAACTTCTTTAATTTGTAATTATTCAGCCTCACACAAAGAAACATATGTTCGATTTATAGAAAAAAGATAAAATCTTCAAGCAGCGACGTTAAAGTATCTATATCTTTCTACTTTGAGTTCAACATGAGATTATATACGAAGAAAGTAATAAAATGTTATTAATTTTTTATTAATTGATGTGCACTACCTTGAAGAAAACGGTTTGATCACGGATCACATTTGTCGATCATTTTTATACAATATCTTTTTCAAATAAAACTGAATGTTTATGCGCAACATATCGTTATATCGGGACCAATGCGAATGCTGTCGACATAAAATATTTGTACATGTATAGATGTACTGTGCCGATGTGTAAATTTAACTGAGACTATCAAAAGAGTAACTCGATATAATTTTTGACATGAACATTACGTCCAATATAGGAAAAGGGCGATCGATACCATCGTGAGATATCGTGAGAATATTTGAAGATGGCAGAAGATCTGTGACTCCGACATTTATTTTTCGAGTATAAAGTAGCGATATAAAGTAGCGATAATTAGCAAAACGTCAATCAGCAACAAACTCGAAGTATGTCATTTGACAAACAAAGCGCTTCAGAAACAAAGAAAAAAGTTTCTTCCGCGCGAAACTCCGATTTTGCCGAATAAAAGATCGGTCGGAGTAGACGAGAAAATAGAAAAGTAAAAATAAAATGCCGAAAGGAAGTCCAGGAAAGGATAGCAGTGAGAATATTCAATTGGAGCCTTTGTCTAGGACGTCTAGGCGACATGAATCTACCGATCCTGCAGAAATAGACGTGAAGGCACCGTTAAGACATGCCGCAAGAAAAACCTGCGATTCAGGTACGTAACATTTTATTATAGGTCTTTTTTTTATTCCTGCACTAGACTGCATTAGAACTCTTTCTCGCTTTCGTTAAATATACCTATATCATGTTTCAAAAGTATATAGGTATTAATTCAGTCTCACAGAAAACAGACCTTTATACTTCGTTAAATTTTTTACTACAAAGTGCTAGATATATTATGTGCTAGATATTTATATAAATTACATTATGCAAAAACATATAGAACATAATATAATCGATAAAAAGATATTTCAGACGAAAAGATAAAAAACGTACAATAAATTTTATTGATTGGCTGCGTGGTTTTTGCGAGAAACTGTTTCAGGTAGAAATTGTGCACGCGCATTTTCATTGATTATACAGAATTTAGATCGTAACGATCCGCATGATATATTTAGGGTATTTACTTAGATTGTCTGTGTACACGTGTTCTGCTCAAATAATTCTTGTGATTTCATATTATTCAAATTTAATAAATTCCATCTTAACGTGAATACTGCTTAGTTAGATGTTTGAGATAACGCTCTCTTGTTCGCGTGACTACATAGATTGCCATACATTTAAAATTTGCAAATTGTTGCCCTTCGTGACTTACTCACGATGCAAATCTTACTTAGGAAAATCTAAAGATAGGTATAGCCTTATATGACTTATAAGGAAGAAAGCTTTCGAATTTACGATCTTCATAGTAGTTTAATACATCTCAATTCTTCTCTTATTTATCGCGTCCGCGTGTTTAGCTAATTACCGGAAGATCCACCACACTAATAATACGTGTTCTGAAAACCGTGTTTCCGAAACCAAATTGACTGAGAAAAAGATCGACGTTTATAACGCTAGCCGATCCTTTCGGGACACGTAACTTCGACGAACATATTGCAGTCGGAAAGGGCATGAATGTTTCAATGCGTTTCGGCCAACGTCGGAATTCGTTTGACCAGATACGACATATATTTTAAAACAACACGAAATTCACTGCGATCACAAAATATCTAAATATCTAAATAACTTATATTATACAACACTTATCTTTTTCGTAGTCGAAGTCTCTCTGGAGCAACGAGAAAAAAATACAAAGGGTCATAAGTTCAAAAGTTCAGCCATTTATAACATTCCTTTTCTCCATATTTGTCAATATCAAAATTAGTCCGCATATTAATTTTATCGATTCACAGATATTTTCGCTAACGTATACTCTTGAAATTCTTCTCATAAAAAATTAATTTACAAAAAAAATATAATTTTATCTAATATTAAATTCAGTAAATATTTTTGTTTGTATCTCTCTTTGAAATTAAATTAATTATATGTCAATATATAGAAATCATATTGCTCAACTATGTCTTCTCTAAAATGATGTTAAACATTTTTTTAATATTTAATTTTTAATTTCTGCTGAATTAAATTGTAAGAATTCGCATCAAAAAAGCTTCTTCTATCTTCAATAGAAGCACAAATGTTATTTCGTAAATGAACGTAATGCGATTGTCAGAGGGGCTGCGTGGAGAAAAGAAAATCGATATGGACCCCTCGAACAAACTGATCCATTTGCGCGATTCTGATCTCAAAAGGGTCACATATCTCATATGGAATTGTAGTTATATACATTTGCTTTCGGTTTATACATTGTGAAAACAGCTTTCTATATGTATAGTTTTGTTATTTATTATAGTTTAATACAAAAGATGAGAGAAATTAATTAAAATTGTATCAATACAAATTTATTAAATATTATTATACAATATTACTGCTTGAATATAATAGGATTCAAATCGTAAATAATTTCTGTTACATTTCGAAATCATAAATTAAGTTCTTGTATTATAAATGACTTAAAATCAGAAAATGTAATAAAATCACATGATCATTACATGTTATAAATACATACATTTTTTTTGTAATCTTGATAAAAAAACATATAAAAAAGAAGCTTTCATGGAATTACACATTTTCTTTAATACACAATAAAATCAACTTTATTAATTTTTCAAAACTCGTATTAACGGGAAAAAGCAATGAAAAGAAATGATAGGTAGTAAATCTTTTCTTTGCTTTTATAAAATCAAAACAAGTATTAACTGAGTATAAACAATTTAAAAGTGTAACATAAAGACATCCTAGCATTGGATCAAACTTTGTAATATCAAACAAAACGAAATAAAAAGCCATAAAGCCCCTGTATTGCTCGGTTGATTGCTTCCACAACTGAGACCAATATTACGATGGGCCACCTACGGAGAGGTTGCAAAGCATAGATCAGGGATGGCGCCACCGTAATGCTAACCACCCCCAACTCACGAGGACCGGCAAAACCACCCCCGTAAAGCAGTCCACTACCAGGGGGTTTGGAAAGCCGCCATTTCTGCCTAACTCCGCAGTAGCTATATCCCACGCCTTTAATGCCAATGAAATGTCAGGGAATGCCGCGCGCTATAGACTCGCCGACGGAGTCGGAACGCTCAGCTTAGGTTTCATAAGCTCGCGGTTCCTCGCGTACTGGCGGTACTGGTTCTTCACGGTAGGGTTGATTGCGGTCGTGCTGCTTGCGGTGGTGTTGCATAAAGTCCGAGTCCCGGTTGTGCTCGGTGCATCCGTTACGCACGAGTCAGCGCGTTTACGCTGAATGAGTGACGTCGGTCGTTCGCGCGTCATTGCTCGTGTTTGATTTCTGATGTTGCCCATTAAATCCCACGCGTATCTCAGAAGCGTGCTATCGATAAAGCGTTGAGATTACTGATCGATCTTATTCAAACGTCTAAAAAAAAAGATAGACGCGACCTAATCTGGTCACATTGCTGCATTTGCGTGTAGCGAATGATAGAGAGACTTAAGCCGATAGTAACTGATACGGCTCGAATGATCGCGGCGGCACACGCGAACCGGCTTCACGGTGAATTAAATTCCAAACGCCGTCTATTAAAGTCGAACTTCTTCCTCGTTGAAGCTTCAAAAGCAATTTTGAGACGACGGTACAGTGGCGAAAGTTCGGTCAAGGGAAAAGCTACGAGGCGACGATCAAGCATCCGCGCAAATACTGGCTGAACAGAGAGAGCCGCTCATAAAAGTCGCCTATGCCTCGAAAGACGGTCAGGTAAAAGAACTCGTTCATCGGAGACCGCCGCCGAATCGGTTCGCGATGAGCGAGCAGGATGTGGACGATGTTGCCTTTCTGACAGGTGAGATCTTCCTGCTGGGTGGCTTGTTGGAGAATAAAATACGATCGCGTGCCTCTGACATTTTTTTATTTGATACATATTTACTATACCTAGATTTCTTTTCTATAAGAACTCGGTTAGATGGCCCACTTACAATCCTCCACGAGTTGCGAATAGACTATAAAGCACGTGTGTGCGATCAATAAAACGAAAGCTCCCTCTGATCTTTCGAATTAAAGCATGCACACTTCGTTCTCACCCACGCGCTTGTATCATAATCATTCATGGCTTTTATTATTGAGGTCTCTATTAAGGTCTTTTTATTGAAGCAGAAATAGACATATAACGAGTTGATGTTATCGATGATTTCATTGATTTCGTTGCATGTATCTATGTATATGCATGTGTAAAAAAATATATTTGCAAAAATATTATACATGTCACAAACGTCATATAATTTATACGAATTATCTGTTTTCAAGTTTTATAGATTTAAAGATTTTATTTGATTGTTATTTAAATTAATAAATTTCAATAAGAATTAAATAAAATAAAGCTAATGTATTGATACTACGCAAAAATCTCTAAGACAAATCTTTATTTAAAAAATATTTATTTTTAGAATAAAATTCCTATATCATAGCTTAAAAATTTGACTACAAAAATAATAAATTAAGATTATCCATATTTTGAACAAAAAAAAAGTATAATTTTAAAAAGATTACAGGAAGCATTAAATGCATATTCCTTAAAAATATTATAATTTTAATATCAAATTTTAAAAAATCTCAAATCTTACAAAAATAAATATATATTTTTTTTTACTATTTTAGATGGAATTATATAACATTCATTTCTATATACAAGTTTACCAGTTTAACATATTTCGTACGTTTGTTAAATTCTAATTACTTTTAATTAAAATATATAAGAAATAAATATTTACATATTTAATTGTCTTAAATATAAATAAAAATTTTAAAATTAAAAACGTTAATATTCAAATTATTAAAAATGTTATTACTTCATTTTTTGCATAAGTTAAGTGCACTAGTTATTCTGCATAGTCAACAATGCAAAATCCAGGTCAAGAGCTTAATCGTGAGGAGTGAACTTTTTATTGTAGTATAAGCATAAAAATATTAAATTAATAACCTTAAATATAATTTGTAAATTAAATTCAGTTAAACAATATGCAAATAATATTTTTTATGTACATATATATGTACATAATGAAATTATTTTTTATAAATTATATGTATATACAAAATAATTAAAATTTGAGAATTTTTATTTAAAATGACTTATTTTTATTTTGTAATTATATTAACTTCTTATTCCGATTTGTTGCGTTGTGAGAATGATACGAAGCTGATAAAGAAAGAAATTTATTTTGATTATATATTAATAGCTATGCAATGAATTTTTTTTTTACTTATCTAATCAATTAAAATTGATTATATTAAAATTATATTAAATTAATTATGTTAATCAATTAAATTAATTATGTTAATTAGCTATAAATTATATATGCGCAATTATAATTACGGCGAATTTATACAAAATTATATGATATTGAAGCGAATTCCTTTTTATAGGATTTTCCTTGTTTCAGGAGATAGCAGCGCAGGATTGCACAGACGTAACTTTTACGAGCGCGCAAATGAAGTCGTTAGATGTTCTGAGAGAAAGACTTACTGCGTACTTTGTATTTGCTGCATGGTACTTCTTGTCACAGCACTTATCATTGCCTTGGCGCCTTTGCGAACTGGTATTTAAATAAAATCTTGAGCGAGCCTCGTATTCTCAAAATTTACAATATTAAACATCATAAATTTAATTTTTACAGATTACGTTTTTCATATTTATTTCATATATTCAAACACATATTATTTCTCTCTTTAGGCTGCGTTTGTTCCGAAGAAGACTCAAATAAAATTATGGATGACGAAAAGGATGCTGTGCCTCGGATGGAGAATGGAGAGGTACGCACATTTAAATACATGTGAAAACATTAATATGATTAATATTATATATTTAAGACGAAAAATTGCATATATCTTGTTTGCTTTTGAAAAATTTTTCTATTTGATTTATTGACAATGGTTATACAATATTTGTTTAATTAAATAATATATTTTTTATATTATATTTTATTAAATAAGCTAATTATGTGTATTTTGTAATATTTGTAATATCGTAAAATTAAAAAAGCTACAAAATATAGAAATTTGGAAAAAAAATTTGCTTTAGAATATGTTTAATTAAAGTAAGGCTAATATACATACCGTACAGGATAATGAAAAATGAATTAGTAGATATAATTATGGCAATAAATATTATATTTTTTATTTATTGAATTTAATAAATAATGAGAAATTTTACAGGTGTTTCCATGGGATAACATAAGATTACCTGCTTTCGCACATCCTACTAGGTATAATATTACCATGCATCCAAATCTTACAACCTTAGAATTTAGAGGTAAATTAAAAAAATTTTGCGTTTCAATAAAAAAATATTTCATTTGTACGTAATAAATAGTTTGCTCTCATTTTTAGGACGAGTCACAATTGAATTCTATGTTGATGAAGAGACCAAATTTATCGTCTTCCATAGTAAAAATTTGACAATAAAGGAGCAAGTAAGTTACGATCACAGTATACAGTACGTGTACAGATTTTACAATGATAGTTTTTGTATAATTTTTCGAGAATTGACTTTTAGATAATGAAAGAGGATCAAGAAGAGCTGAAAATCGCGAAATTACTCGAATATCCGAAGCGTGAGCAGTTATATTTGGAATTGGAGGATTCATCGTTTCGGAAAAAGAATAATTACACGCTATTTTTGAGTTTTAATTCAACATTAAATTCTACTGAACTTAAAGGGTTCTATTTTAGCAGTTACATCACGCCTGAAGGAGATTACAGGTAAAAATTATTATTATTATTATTATTATTATTATTATTATTATTATTATTATTCCCTTTACACAAATAAATATTTTCTCATACGTTGCTTCATAAATAAAATTTAATAAGACTGGGCTTTTTAATTTTTTTTTTAATTTTTTAGATATTTGGCTACAACTCGTTTCGAACCAACATACGCGCGCATGGCCTTTCCATGTTTCGATGAACCACAATTTAAAGCTAAATTTAAGATATCAATATATAGAGATAGATTTCATATTGCGTTATGTAATATGCCTGCGATAAATACTGAGGAGGCTGGATTTTATTTGGGTACAAATCTTGTAAGTACTTTAGTAAGTAAATAAATATGTTATTTAATTAATGTTACTTATTTAATTTAATGTGAAAGCTTCATGATTGACATCTCAAAAAAATCATCTTTTTCCATTTGCTGATCGTAAGCATAACAAATCAGATTATTGCAATTATGGTATTATCTGCGAGTGACCATATTTGCATCAACCTGATTCAGAATAATGTTGCTTTTCAGCTACGCGACGATTTTCAAGAATCTGTAGACATGTCAACGTACTTGGTGGCTTTTGTGGTATGCGATTTTAAAAGAGTTTTCGAATTAACAAAGAGAAACACATCTGTAAGTGTATATGCCGCATCGCATATGCTTCCGCATATGGTATATGCCACGACCACTGCTACTCGTATTATGGATTACTTTGAATCTTTCTTTGGCATACCTTATCCTTTGCCAAAGCAAGGTACGTTTTTCAAACAAAATATGGATACTTATGAAAAAATTATTAATACTTTGTATTTTAATATTTTATAATATATATATATATATTTATATATTTTTTTTTTCTGCGCTTAGATATAATAGCAATTCCTGATTTTGAACCCGTTGCTATGGAAAATTGGGGCCTAATTACTATTCGAGAATCGTTTTTAATGTACGATCCAAAAGAAACACCTACAGAAATACAAGAATATATAGCCGTTATTATGGCTCACGAATTAGCTCATCAATGGTTCGGCAATCTCGTGACAATGAAATGGTGGAATGATCTGTGGCTGAATGAAGGTGCTGCGACGTTTTTTGAATACAAAGGCGTGAATCATATTTTTCCTGAATGGGGCATGATGGATTTATTCATATTACACAAAACGCAACGAGCACTTGAACTCGATGCACTAGCCAATAGTCACCCTGTAAGCGTATTCGTTGAAAACCCCATTGAGATAGAAAGCATATTCGATACGGTTAGCTATTACAAAGGTGCTTCCGTCCTCTATATGTTGGAAATAGTTTTATGCGCGTATGCTTTTCAAAGCGGACTAAATGATTATCTAAATATGCATGCATATGGAAATACGGAGACCAATGATCTGTGGGAGGTTCTCACAAAACATTCTAAAAATTCATCTGTTAGTACAGAACTTGATGTGAAAGTAAGTGAAAATAAGTATGTAAGAATAATTATTTCGCGCGTTTTTACTGCATATATTTAATACAATTAAATTGTATATAGATTATAATGAATACTTGGATCCAACAAATGGGCTTCCCACTTGTTACCATCATTCGTGAAGATAATACTATCACAGCGACCCAAAAAAGGTTCCTTGCTTCACCTCGAGAAGGAGCAAATATTTCGCATCCCAAGTCACCCTTTGACTACAAATGGTATATCCCGTTGCATTGTTATACAGACAAAGATGACTCGACAGAATCTTATATGGAAGTGTGGATGAATATGACCGATGGTAATAATTCAAATTTATGTCTATTCAGAACTTAGACTTATATATATAGAGCGAGCGCTTCTGTTAAAAGCTGATCGAAGGAGAAGGAAGCATGTATACGGGCAATCTCTAGCTTGTTACTGCTGCTCTTAAATCTTCTTTTTTTGCACAAAGATAGCATGTCTATGGACATTGGAAGAACGAAAATAATAGAATATAACTATCCTTCAATACATATAATAAGATATAGCTAGCTTCTCTTCAATCTTATCACGCAAGCTCTTGTGTGAAAGCGCAATCTGTATATGTAAGTTTATGATACAGAAGACACGTACTTTTGCTACATCCGATTTCTACAAATCCTGATTAAGAAATTAAGACTATTATTTCATATTTTATTTAGCAACTTTCGACATATCGAGTGATGTCGATTACATCAAATGCAACATCAACCAAACTGGCTTTTATCGAGTAAATTACCCGAAGGAGATGTGGACTTCGATCATTAAAATTTTGATAAAGAATCATACCAAGTTTAGTCCGGCAGATCGGGCGAATCTCATCGACGATGCATTTGCGCTTTGTGATGCGGGTGAGGTGGATGCTTCAATCCCATTAGAACTTTCGCTTTATCTCGTCAATGAAAAAGATTATGCGCCATGGGCGACCGTACTTCGGTATTTGAACTTTTGGAAAGACAGACTGGCCGAAAGCGCAGCGTATAAAAAATATACCTTATTCTTTCAACAACTGATGGGTCCAATTACAAAATACATTGGCTTGACGGATGAAGGCTCTCACTTGAAAAAGTATCGTATAGTATTTAAAAATCTTGCTAATTTTTATTAGATATTCACTGACTAACAGGATATTAATCCAAGTTTTATTTTAATGTAGATTATTGAGAACAGCAGTACTAAAATCCGCTGTTGAATTAGAAATGGACGATGTAGTGAAATCTGCAAAAAGTCTTTTTCAAGATTGGATATCAAAAGATACACGCATCGCACCCAATATACGGAAAATCGTTTATATGGCAGGTAAAGAAAGGATATACTATTTATATAAAATATTTATATAGTTACGTTTATATAGTTATAGATAATATAATAGCAATATAATTATATAGACTGGTATTCATAGACTGTTCTTATATTTAAAATCATCTTAAATGCACATAAATCAATCATAGCAATATTAGCATCTTAAATCTTAAATCATAAACCAATCGGAACAATATAGCATCTTAAGATATTAATTAAAATAATGTTGAGAAATAAGAACCAACTATGAATATCAGTCTTAGAGAAACGCAAGTAAAATAATTTGTAACACTAATATGCGTATAGGTATCAAGTTCGGAGAAGAGGCTGACTGGCAGCATTGCTGGCAGGTTTATCTTAAAACACAAATTCAGAGTGAAAAATTATTAATGTTGCAAGCTTTAGGCTCGACAATGGATCCTTGGTTACTTAAACGTTATCTTCGACTATCACTGAATCGAAATCTGTTTAAAGCACAAGAAGTTAATACTGTCATAACGTCTATTGCTGCCAATCCACACGGACATTATCTCGCTTGGCGTCACATTAAAGCTTATTGGTCGCAAATAGAAGCCTTATATGCAAATGAATCACTCTCAATAAACAATCTCATACTTAGCGTTGTTCCTGACTACTTCATTACAGAATATGATTATCGCGAAGTAAGAAGAAATCATTTCTTTGAAATTTTAATTTCTCAAAAATAATTGCACTTAATTTTTTAAAATTATACCACAATAAAAATATTTTATAATTTCTTTTTGTAGGTTTCGGAATTCTTCAAGCAACGCGACGTTCGCAGCGCTAACCGCACCCTGCAGCAAAGCTTAGAAATGATAAAATTCAACATTCACTGGGTAAAAATAAATGCGAAAAGCGTAAATGATTGGCTCACTACATATTTCACGAAAATGAATGCAAGTTAACCTTTGATCATTAGGAATGAACTGATCAAAGGTTAACTAACAAAATGAATTGAAATTTAATCGTATATTCAATTGTACCATTATGGCTAATTTTTCTACAATTCTTATTCGTACACCTTTAAGAAATACGTGATATAAATTGCGAAAAGTGAGATTCTCGATTATTTAAAGAGCAAAAAGAATCTCAAACGTCTAGATATAAATTTATCGATCAAAAGTCAACCATTTTTGTCAGTTTCATTATAGGAAATCGTTTCCGCAGGCAAATTGAATTTAAAAGACGATAACTCTTGAACGAGTTTAAATCGTATTTCTTTAGAAAGGCGCTTAAACTTATCCTGTATAAAATTTGTTATAATTTGCTTGCTGGAAAGGATTCTCTAATAAGTCTATAAGAGAGAAGCTGCATTGTTTATATGTAATACATTATACACCGATTTATACACACTTTTGAAAGTATTTATTTAACATGCACGCGGTGCGGGCCAGTCGAATCATTAAGTATAAAAACATAACGAGAAAAAAGACATTGTTGTTCCTAGGATAGTCGTTGATATTCGGCAGATAAGAAATAACGACATATGCCTATTGGCATTAAAAGACCGGCTTCCAGCAATGTAAGATTAATGTTAATCGATTTAACTTACTATTTATCTTTTTGTAATCCTAAGTATTAGAAAAAGATGAACAGGAAGTTAATATTTCTAATTCTAAAAATTAGAGTAAGATACGAGTTAAACCGAGATAAAGTTTATCTTACATTGGAGGAGTCTGGCTAATCTCTCGAGTTTGCTACATTTTAATGTAATAAAAAAAGATAATCATTTTGTCGCAAGCTCGACTCTCCCTGTTAAAGAAAACGCCCCTGTTGAAAAAAACGCTGATTACATATTATATTATTCACGTACATCCTATGCATAAGTCTGCGACGTAGCAGATATTTAGAAGTAATAGAATTATTATCATGACTGTATGAGCAATCGTTCGACACATTTAAGTAGCATATCAGTGTATGACAAAGAGAGGCATAATACGCTAAATCTCTCGGGGTCTATGCCATAAGCACCGTCCAGAGAGATATGGCGGCGTTAAAGATAAATTCGGTTGCGAGAGCCAAGTGGATATATGTCAAATTAATTGTAATTAAAAAAAATCGATGTATATCATGTGTATCGCATATTCGTGTTTGCTAAAGGTTCGCTGGATGCGCAGGATACGTCTTATATGAGATATTCTCCATGCGAAGTATAAATAGAGAATTGAATATTTTATTATGAGAAAATAAATAAATTTGTATAATCTAAACAACGCTTTATATATACATATGGTGTGCATGTATTAATTTATATAAGACAATGTGCCGTGTTTTTCATCGAATGCTTTGTGAAAATCTAAATGCTAACGTAAATAATCAATACTGGATTTATGTAGAATCTTTTCGTCACGGTTTTCAAAGCATTGCGTTTAATTCTGGAAAATTCTGATCAACAGTAATAAATCTTAATTTGAAATAGGAGAAATAAATTTCGCAATGCGAACGACACCTGAAACAAATTCATTATATTTTTGTCTGTTTATCAATCGTATAATTAACTATTTGGACAATAAATACCAGAAAATAATGAGATAAATTTAAAAATATTTAATTATACCTGGAGGAAAAATTTTTACGAAAAATTACACAGATTGAGATAAGATCTTAGAAATTCTTAGTTTTTCATAGATATTTGTAGTGAGACGTAGAATGTTTGTTTGAAAAAGCAAACAATTCTCTGCCCTCAAACAACGTCACTTTATATCCCATTACAAATATCTATGAAGAACTAAGAATTTCTAAAATGTCTCACTCTATGCTTACCGCATAGATTGAGACATCTTAGAAATTGTTTTTCGCCAGGATATTATAGGTCAATTGTTTTAACAATAATATAGATTAAGTTTTTATGTTCTGGAATTAAGTACGTAGGCATCTAATAAAACTGATCACACGGATATAAAGATACGAAGGCTACAAAGTGTCTAATATAGTTATACAGGGAAACAAAATCAATCTACAAACATTCATGTGTTCTCCAATTTTACTCCTTGAATATTTCTTCTGCCGGTGGTTAATTATATCCGAAATTCGTGTGTCCTTGTAAAAATACAGTTGAAATTTAAGCACTTGTTTAAATGAAACACATTATTAGTAATTGTCACGCTCGTTACACACGATGGTTCGGTATTTTTTTACCACAGAATTTCTACTGCCATTTTGCTTGCCATTATCAATGCCCACTACAAAATGGCATTATCTAATATCTTATTGTTAGTGTTTTTATTATTGGATCAATAATGGCACATAATTCATTGCGTTCGCATTTATATGGTTCTATGAGTGAACTGAGGACACGCACATATAAACACTTACACATATAATACATATACAATCCCCGTACATGGAGAAAAATCTGTAAATAATAATCTGTAATAATTGCAGTATGAAATCACTTTTCATTATTCCATTAAGTAGATTTTGATACATTCTCCAAACGGCGAATTAATGAATCGACGCACAATTAGATATCTTACGTGTAAATAGCATATTTTTTCACTAACGGATATTCTCTCTTATTAAAGCGTAAACGAACGGTAAAAGCTTCGGAATTTTTAAGGAAAATGCGAACCAACTGGCCTATTTTCACATTCTTATAATATCCGAAAGTATTCATGTAAATGCATATGTAATGTATGTACAATTATTCCGTAACTTGCATATTCATGGATCAGAATTTTAGCTGCAAATTTAAATTTAATAACAATTCTTCAAATATTTGACATTTTATTTTCTATGATATTTGTATCAGGATTATTATTATTTAATCTTAGATAAATTTATGAAGGCAGATAATGTCAGTTTTTATTTTTTGCTGAGAAGAATTTTATAATATCAAATACTTTGTACACGATACGACACGAAAAAAATGTATTGAAAGTTTGGAGTAATCAAGAATAATCAAGAGTATGTACACTGAAAAAAAAATTATTGATTCAATTAAAGTCTATATTACGGACTATCACTAACATAAGTAATTAATTCATGTATATTTTTATTAACGTAAAAACCTTGATTATTGAAATAATAATTTAATGCCTTTATGCCATGAATTAATCACTTATGTTAGTGACAGTCCATATAGACTTAATTGAATCAACAGCATTTTTTTTCTCAGTGTACTTACATATTTTACGCAGTTAACTCTATTACGTCTTAAGAGAACGAGGCTGTCTCTCATATTATGTGAATGAATTAACATAACAATATATATTGTATACCATTCTCAACTGTATTGTTGTCATAAATATTTTGTTGTATAAAAAATATGAAACATGTACAAGCATATGAATTAATATATTTATGTTTAAAGTACATCAGATATGTATTACCTTAAATTTTATTTTCTGAAATTAACATATACATCTTTTTATCCTTTTTTTTTATAATATAATGTTATAAAATGATATAATGATATAAAATATCACAAAAATGTTAAATGAAATTTATTACGTAAAATTATAACCAATTATAACTGCTGAAAAGTGGAAAAATAATTTTTATTGTAACACAATCGGAGATTTTGAAATTAAGAAAAATTATTAATTTATATTTAAGCATAAAATATTAAAGCATAAATTACATTTTATTGGATTATGAAAAGTATTTTAATATTAATTAATAATAATAATCTACTATGTATGAAATACATTATATGCGAAACAGATATGTTAAATATACTAAATTATTCTTAAAAATTTCATAAATATTCTTCCAATTTTGTTTTTAATATCTATAAAATTGCTGCTTGTTATTGAATTAGTTAATTTTTTTAAATAGTATTTGTTTGCCATCATGCATAGCACATAATTATTCGCTCAGTCAATTTATGCACAATAAACCAACAACATTTTATAATTAAAGTACTTGTTTTAACATTGTATTTATAGGAGATCTAGCCGTAAATCATCATGAATCGCACTAATAAAAAATCTAGATAGAACTAATATCTCCTGACTATATTGATATAATGTTGACATAATGTTGAAATTCTAAGAATTATAGAAAAAGATAAGTAATAGGTCAAATCGAGATTAGAGTTAATCTTACATTGTGGAGCCGGATTTAAGAGTACTAGAATTGTCATTGCAAAAAATTCCCAAAAAATTTAAGTAATTAACATTCAAAGTGACAAAAGCGAAATACAAAACATTAAAGTATCTTTTATCTTTGTCTAAGAATTTGTTATTTATAAAGAATAAATGCTTTCTATTTGGTAACATGTAAGTCGGCACAAGAATTGTTATATCTTTGTTACTTGCTAAATCAATCAGTCAAGAAAGATAGATGATGCTTACGTCGCTTATAGCCAAATGAAAAGCATCTAATATTAAATTGAGAACAAATCGTGAATGTAACGAATAATTGATGTTTTCATGTTTAACAGATATGTCGTAACTGATTTATTTGGTATAGGATTAATTGCAAGATTTGAATTTTCTTTCATTATGTTGCTTGATGTAATATACTCTCAAATGTTAACAGATGTGTGATTTTCTAATTTCTCTTTCTTATATCATTTTTAACCAACGTAAGTTACGTAAAATATTTAAAAATATAGTATTTTAATCTTTTGTAATACTTTACAATTTTTTAAATATAAAATGTCATTATATAACGATAAAAATGTAAGAAGCGTCATGCATAGCGCTTTATATATACATATACAGGGTCTTTAAAAACGGAAACGCTAAAATATCTCGAAAACGATCAACTTAAAAATATATAAAAGCAAAGTTGTAAGACTTCAAAAAAATCTATCTGATGATAAAAGTTTAACCTTGGGTAGACATAGGTTTATATAGTATATATCTTATAGCTTATTTTAAGAGATTTTTAAAACATTATAATAAAATATTTTTTCATTAAGTATTTTTCGAATAATAAGTTACAAATGCCTTGAAAGTTACAGAATCGCCGACATTAGGATTACGCAAGGTATCCGACCGACGGCTAAAACCTCTTGAATATTGTTCAGAATCATGTCCTATATAACATTTGTCAAAATCAAGGCCAATTTATTTTCATTTTTACATAAAAATGAATTTTTAGCGCAAAAATGAAAATAAGAGGAATAATCTCCAATAACCTTGATTTTGACAAATGTTATCCAGAACATGATCCCGAATGACAAAAGGTTTTAGCCTTTGGTTAAACACCTTGCATAATGCTAATGCCAGCGTTACTCTAACTTTCAAGCCTTATAACTCGGAAAGTACTTCATGAAAAATTACTTTATTATAGTGTTTTGCTCTCGAGGCTACAAGAATATGCAATAAAAAATAGGGGGGTTCCATTTAAAAAATTCAACTTGATCTTCATATGACCTTGCAGAGGCTCCATCCAAAGTCAATCTTATCATCATTTAGGTAGATTTTTTGAAGTCCACAACTTTGCTCTAATATATTTTTTGCTAGAATTGATCGTTTTCGAAATATTTTAGCGTTTCTAGACTTTTTGAAGACACACTTATAAGTCCAATTTTGACAAAGCGCTCGTATGCAGAATGGACTAAATCGAAAAGTCCTGTACCATTTTTTTGTAATTTACGAAATAGTCAACGAGATATTTCTAAAGATTGTCGAATAAGTGAGTAAAATCAATACATAAGACTATTTTAAGATTTCTTTCAGAGTTTTTTATAAAATATCTTAATGATTGAATGAATTTTTCTTAAAGAATTCTTAAAGAAGTTTTAAAGTTATTTTATATGTAAATTTTAGATATTCTGGTTATTAGATAACTAAAAACAAAAATTGTGAAAATTGAAATTTTAAAGGAGGACTTTTAGACTTAATTAGTCCGCTCTATCTACACACGAGTGTTTTGTTTCAAAACTTACCAGATACCTTATATATACACAATATTTTTTTTAAAGACGACTATAAATGTACCAACGTATACATCGCGACGTGTATGAATATATATTGTTATTTATAATGAATATTACATATAATTTATTACATATAATTTTACATTTAATTTATGCACGCACACACTCTAAAATAATTTATATTTAGATCAAAATAATTATCAAAACTACGCAGAGGAGGCTCCTAAAACATACATGTATATATAATATATTAGGTGTGGGAAAAAGTTCGTGGCGTTTTTTTAATGCCATCTAACGGGAAAGACGTCACGAACTTTTTCCTACACCTAATATATATAGATTCATTACACAAACTTGACATTTGATATTTTCACGAGTTTCCTGTAATTGTTCTGTTAATTTTAGAATCAACAACAGTAGACGCATTTGACGACTCTGACCCCATATTCTAAGTACTCGGTATGTTATGTTAAACACAATAGATACGATTACAATACGATTAGAATCGATATCACGGATATTTCATATTTTCAACAAATCCTTGTATGATTGGGACCCAGCTTATAGTGAGGAGAACTGCAACTGACGATTGTCATATAAAGTATCAATCGCGATGACGCATTGCGGGGCGTTCCTTCATAAACACAGAAGAATTGTTCACGTTGCATACTCCAGCATGTTTCAACATGTTCTTACCATAGCTCCTACTCACTCTAACGAGCACGTTTGAGTGAGTAGGAGTTATAGTTGAAGGAAGTAAGAGCATGTTGGAGCATGCAACGCTAACAAATGTAGAGACATGTATCGGTCTGGAGAAGTATTATAATAATGAAAGATAAGGAAAAGAGCGTATTCAGCGTTGTTCCAAGAGAAGAAGGCATGTCGCTCGCTGGAGAAGCTATCGCGTTTAACCATGTGCGACCGTACTTAGTCGCCTGGCAACGAATCATCATCGACGAAGGTCATGCGACAAGTGAGAGTGAAGGAACGCGTCGTTCAGTATGCGTAAGCGACACAAATTATATGTATACGCGTTACTATATGCAGAAGACTCGTGGTAAATGGTGCCATGTGTGCTGTCCAACACGGGGTCAAAGTTTGTTGTGGCGAATATTGTCGCGGACGGATGTTGCGACCTCGCCAGAGAGTGGCAATCGAAAGGCATTGATACACAGCTGATGGAGAAATCGTTGTCAACGATCGCATGAATCAAAGGCGCGCGCGGGTTTCTATTGACGAACAATTCAACATCGTAAATTATTATTAGCAAATTATTATTAGAAATCGACCACGCTTTCTTTCTACGAGCACTTCCGGATCTGCTCCGGAAATTGCTTACGCTAAGTACTTTGGTTGGAGGTATATTAAAAATGAGACAATCGCTTCTGTGGGAATTTATCTAATGACAGTAAAACGCGGAGAAAGTAAATTGTTTCGCGAAGGATAGAAATTACATCGCGTATTACGCATGTTTACAAACGCACTAATTGTAAGAAAAAAATTTGCCTTCTGCAAAACTATAATTTAGTCGAGACATTTTTTTAATAGCAAACAAATATTCTGTTTTATATAACAAAAAATTTCTGCAAAATATATTTTTTGTTTTGTAAATAACAAAATAAAACTTGTTTATACGAAGGAAACAGTTTTATTTGGTTATATTAATTAAATATTATTTTGTCGTTATTTTGTCGTTAGTTTTGATTTATAGAATTAAACATTTTTTTCTACATGGTTTGCTGAAATATTTAATTATTATAGTTATAGATACAGATTTGAAATTAGTTTTGTTTTGAACTATCAAAATAACGTTAACAATTACGTAATAACGTTAGGCATAATGAGTAGTGCTACAACCTTCTAGCAATTTGAGTTCTACATAATTATTTTGATGATTTTAAACAAAATTATCTTCAGATCTGTTTAAATTTTTAAGTACTTCAGCAAATTCTTTCTGTGCAGCCATACGGTTAGATAATTGATAATGTAATTTTCAATCCGCGAAATTAAATTTGTAGCGGATTAATAATACTCGATAATTAAATTTATTTATCAAATAACAAATATAAATACGAAGTACTCCTAAGTATAGAAAAATTAAGGAAATTACTACAATTACTTTTATCCGGAAGAGGATGACGCGAACGTTTATTATACCTCGCTATATATTTGCGTAATTATAAAAACGTTGTGCATCACTTCGCTTTGTGACTGACTGGTAATAAGGCCAACGGTCTTTCATCAACGAATCGAACTCGCGCGTAGGAACGTATAAAAACAACGCACGTGTCGTCTATTCATTGGCGCTAGCTTGGCGTTCTATCGCGATCATGCATATGTATTTTAATCGAATACATATAAAGCCGCATGATACACAAATTATAAAGTTCGCATGGAATGTGGGCATATATTCCTTAACGAGTCTCAAAACGATTTTATCTTATTTTTAAATGGGGAGATATCTTCTTTCTATATATAGTTCGAATAATTTAATTAAAATAAATTTCAATTTAGAAAATATAAAACGGTGATGATCTAGACGATCAATATTATTCAATAATAATTTAAAATTGCATAATATAATATCATTGATTGTTTGGAGATTACATTTTAAGACTATTTGTTTTTTGAATTGTTTTAAAGAGGCCATCGATAACGTACAAAATGTTTGACAAAATGTTGGATATTGAATCCAACGAGCTGCTCTTTATATTAAAGTATTATTCATTTCATGGTTTCCAATGTTTAAAACAAGCAACTGTGACTTGACTTGAATTTGTATGAAGACAAAACTATAGATTAATATAATATAACTTGATTTGAATTTTTACAAAAATAATAAGATACTATAAACATAAAAGTTTCTAAAAGTTTCTAGTAGACAAATTTCGCAAGATACGCTACAAAATGTTACGTAACTACGCGTATCATCATAATTACACTTTGTATTGCAAAAATAAATAATATTTGAAAATACAAAAACTCAGTTACATAAACAGAACAAAATTGCAACGTATTCAATCGTTTTGCGTCGCGCTAATGGGACTTTCAATGCCGTGATTGTGCATCTTTATGCGATTCTTATTTGCTCACAATACACCGTATCGCAAGCGAATAATCGAAGTTCGTTTGAAACATTATTAAAAAAAAAAAAATCGCGTGCACGACATAAACAAGCGCTCGTTGACGCATTTGACGTGATGCTCTCTGAAGAAGATACATCTCGTGATTTTGTTTCGATCGAGCATATCGATTTCTACTCTTTTTTTCGTGCTCGGAAGTCGCATGTGTATGCGAGCCTGCAGAAATCGTCAGACGATAACGAAATCGAATTCGGCAGTTTGTTGCCGTTTGTGCAAACGCGCAAAAAAGAATTAACGATAATCAGCGGACGCGCGCGCGATTGAGGAAACGCGCGGGGAAATCAGCAGCGTCGGCGCGGCCCTGACGAGCGTGCGACGTCGCCTAAGCCGCGAGTGCTGAGTCACATTTCGCGAACGATCTCTCCCGGCGAGGTGTTCGACGTTCGCTCGCTCGCTCGTTCGCTCGGACGGTTTCTCCGCGTAACGAAACTCCGTGTCGGGAGGCTAAAGCAGGGTGAAGTGTCGTGCGCGGACGAAAGTGTCATCTCATCGCCGCGCGAAGCTGAGCGTTAAAAGAAGGAAACGCGGCATAACGCTCGACGCGTCGCTCGTCCGCGGACGAACCGCGCGAAGTGCGAACCCGTCTTCGGATTCGAATTATCGTGAGTGATTTTTTTTTTATGCGCCCGCGTCGCTCACGCGGAGGCTGTGTGTACGGCACGGGATCTGTCAGTTACTCTGTTTGCTGTCAGTAATCAGATCGACACCTCTGTTTTGCAGCTTGCTCTGTCTGTTTGCCTCGCGATCGCAGCTGATTCGCGCGTGGAGCCATCGCTGATCACCCAACGAGACTTTCGCAAGTCGCACTGTCACTGATAGTGTCCAAAGGTTTGTCGCTGACGACAAAAGGAGGTGCGGACTGCGGAGCAGTCGCCTGTCAGAGGAGTGTCCGCGAGGCATGCGTGCACGAAATGCGCATGGCTGCACAGGCTGCACTGCGGGTTAATCAGTGGCTCGTGTGCGGTTTTGAGGTTATTTCGGTCTCGTGTAACTGACCTATACCCGGCTAGCTGGGAAAACCGCGGATCTTTTATTTCGACTCCGGCACGCCAAACGATCGGTCGCCTTCACTGTTCGACGGTTCCTCCTCATTTTTTGCAAAAAAATTTCAACGGTTACCGAACATCTCGTCATCACGTTGAACTGTGTACTCTAACCTTAAAAACTAGAGCAGAAACACGCGACTCGTTCCAACTCATTCGTGATGTGTCTCATAGTCAGATGAACGGTCGCTGTTTTTCGGGTAGACTCTTTGTTTACGTGTGACTCTCTTTACGTTTTGGTCACGCGCGATGTCAATGGATATCTTGCGGAATTGCGTCATCTCCTCATGACGCCGAGTCTATTGTTTGTAGGGATAGTCAGGAATAGCTAGGCAGTGTGACAACGTGTCAAGATCTGTAGGACTGTTTTTGAGCAAGATTTAATTCAAGAGAAACGGATCAAGATGTTGTGCATGAAGAAATTGTATCGGGAGGAGTTGCTGCAGCTCGCATTGCTGCTCTCCTTGCTGCGTGTGGATCCTAACTCCTACCTTGGCCTAGATATTCAGACAATCGGCGTGGGATCTCTGGATCTCAACAATGGATCTGGATGGCACACAGATCACACAATTGTCCATCGCCCGATGTTCATCCATCCAAAGAATCCAGACTCTATGCTTCTGAATTACCAAAGGGATCTATTCGAGGAACTCAACTCGTTGGGCAGATACAACAGAATGAATTCTGGTCTCAATGCCATACAGGCCTATCTACTGAATGTCGAAGAATCCAATAGAATGGCAGGCCCCAGTGTACCAGTTTCTACAAACACAACTAGGAATATGACATCTCCTGATCCACCAACTTCCACCCAGAATCCTGCAGAGCCAGTTGGCGCAGCGGAGCTCACTCAAGAGGTAAATCTTTCAATTGATTTTACTAGCAAAGATTATAATATAGAGAATTACTATAGAGATTATAATATAGAGATTATAATATAGAGATTATAATATAGAGAATAAAAATTGATATGTATTACAATGTATAACGTAGACATCTGTGTTATTAAAAAATTGATTTTGCTAGTAGGAATTATGGAGTAAGAGTATTTATATATTTTTACAAAATATATCGTAGGTGTATCCTCATGTTATTAAATAATTTCTAGCAGAGATTATATAATATAGGAAATAGAATAACGAATTAGTATGTGTTACAATATATAAGTATATAACATAGTCTATATTTCTGAATTATATCATATCTCTTAAATAATTGATTTTGCTAGGAATTATATGATATAGGAAACAGAATAAGGATTAGTATGTGTTACAATGTTATTATGTGTTCCAATGTATAACATAGACATATCTGTGTGTTATTATTAAAACTGTTATTTAATTTACTTTGATTGCCATACATAGATTATTTCTTTTTTTACAATATAAAAGCTAATGCTTCTCTTTATTCTTTTGCTCTTATTCTTTTAAACACATAATCATGATCTAACATTTATATTTGAGAATAGTTAAGTATTATTTTAAATGCTGCATAGTTTCAAGTGAAAGTTTCTTTGCTTAATTTATTATTCATTTTAAAATATATAATTTTTTTATAGTTAATAATATCATTTATGACACCACATAATGTAATACTAACGATGAATTACAGAAAGGCACTGATATTTATGTAAATACTGTATCATCATTGTTATTCATAGCATTTTATACTATTTTTTAACAAAGGTACAAAAAAATAATCGATTCTATACGTAAATTCTGGCCGCGTTAAACTGCATGCAACAATCAGATTTAAAAATAATATTTGGCAATGCACATTTGGCGCGTATATCTGGAACATTTTTTTGCTCGATGCAAACATTCAGAAAAATCAGTAATAACTGTGTCGCGTCACGGTCACATTGGTAAGTCAAGATTTGTTGAAAGAAGAACGCAATATCACTCTGACAATAGTATATAATCGTGTAATGTAAATGACCCCACAAGTCCTTGTGACAACCTTGTTGCTTGTAGAGGCGGCCTTCTTCGTCTCTCCATCTTTTCCTCTCTTCTCTTTTTTTCGAAGCACTAAATTGATTCGTATACAATTTCAATCTTTTATTAATATCAATTGAAACACATAGAAATACCTGAAGTACTGAAACGTAAGCAATAAACGAATCGACTGATCAATAATAGAAAACAAGGCAATAACATTAGCATATTCAAAATGTTGATTTGTTCACTGTTTATGTTCATTGGATTCAGAAAGTAGTCAAGAGGGATCATTGGCGCGCGAGCAAAATTTTTATTTCAAATTAAATATGAAAAGAATATTAAATTATTATTTAAATTATTACATTAAAAAAGTATTATTTAAACGTATAATTCGTGAGACATTATTTAAAATTATATTAACACAAACAAAAGAGGAATGATATATAATAAGATGTTTTTTATATTTTGGAATTTCTTGAAATAAAAATTTTTTTTGAAATGTCAAAATTGTGATTAGACGTTTCAGAAATATTAAAAATATATATAACATTTTACTATAAATATTTATATTAAAAAAGGAGGGACCATGCTTGTCTCTCACCAGTGCGTACTCTTATTAGTTAAGTTTTTTTGTATGTCATAATCTTTATTTGTTTTGTGAAAACTTACGCGGTTTATATAACCAATAATTACATTTATGAGTTGAATATAAAACTTTAACGTAGTATTTCAAACGCGTGTTATAAACAATCAAATATAGAATTAGAGATACATTATATAATCTAAACACTCAGTTACTTCTTTTTATTTTTAAGTTTTATTTTTGCTTCTAACATAAGAGGAAATGCAAGTTATAAATTATTCATATTTCAACATAACTATATATAAATGTGTTTATTATCTTCACAATTTAGAAATATATATCTAGCGATATTTAATATTAATTTTGTTTCAAATTGTTTCCGTATCTTTGCCTTATGAAAAAAAGTTACATGTTGCTGATAAAATTCGAAAGAAACTAAGTTTACGATCGGATACCATAAATAATGCCGTGTGATGGAAATAACCGATTGATGATTCATAAACCCACTTTTCTTTGTTGTGTCTGAAAATATGACTGCATTCAATCATTTATAATTCATCTTTTTTTGTGATTTTTTTGTCGAATTTACACGAGAGTCAGTTTTTTCCTTCTGAGTATACAAACGTCCTTGTATGCTCAGGTTATCTATACCTATACTAGTCAATCTAGGTCAATTAATTGCGAATCTGTTCCCAATCATTTAGCGATGACCATTTTTAGCAAATTTAAAAATCCTTCCATCATGTACATATATTGAGTATAATGACGCATTACGATTGATACGTTCATGTATGTGTATGTCTGATAAAGAAAGTACATTATCTTATGCTGATAACACAAAGCTTACGCTTCATAAACAATAATGTACTAATCGTGCGTGATAAATATCATAATTTAGATAATAATGCATAATAAGATACAATATTGTTAGTAAAATTATTTACTATCTTCTAATTCTTTTGAATTTTCTCTCAGAATCTTACATTCGGTTTTTAGCCATTCTGGATTTTAAATAATGATAATATATTCGTAATATATTTTTTATATCCGTGTTAAATTTAAAGTTTATTTATCTCTATTCTAGCTGACATTTGAACCGATGATCTAGAGTTTTAAGAGTGTAGTTCGACCAATTTTATAGTTTAATATCTCTTAAATTATTGAGTGCCTGAGCAAACGGCAAAATACGTCGATTTTTTTTCGATGCACAATCTACTGGGAAAAATTCAGAGTAATCGAGAAAAAAATCTCGCGTCGGTTCCTTGTTAGTGATAAATATATAGATATATAAAATATATTTACACTAAAATATTTAAATACTAAGATGGCTTGGATCGAAAATAGAATTTTTCTTATTTAATTAGATTTATTCTCAATGTCCAATTTTGTGCTATAATTATTGTTTTAATTTAAATTATATGAAACAAAAAAGTTTTGATAGTTTTCCTCGTGAGAGAACATACTTAGATACGCGATTGATTTATTTAAAATAGAATCGTATCAACTGGATTCAGTCATTAATAGAATTCTGCGATCTTTGGTGAACTAAGATCATGCGAGGTTATGATATCACTCGCACACGTCGAAGTATTCTTTTCTGCATTATCTCACTACTTGCGTGAAATTCTTCAGGTGTAATTGCATTGCAAAATCAAGTCACAATGTGTAATAAATGTTTTCACATGTATGTGAATTAATTTTCTATGTAAAAATAACACTATACCTTTAAAACCAATATATGTATAAAGTCCAATATATGAATAAAGTATAATGCAGTATGTTATTTTTATGGAAAATTAAATTACACACACACACACACACACACACACACACACACACACACACACACACACACACACAGAGGCGCGCGCGCGCACGCACGCAGTGAAAAAAATTTACTAAATCTTAATATTTGTTTTAATAAAAAAATTATAATAGTATTAATAATAAATATTAATAATATAAATATTAATAATTAATAATAAATATTTACTCAAAATAAAAAAAATTATAGTTAAGTCAAATTAATGGTTCAAATTAATGTATCAAATAAATATATGTTTAGTAAATATTTACTTAGAACATTTATTCAAACATTTTTTTTAATTTAGCATTTTTTTATCGTATTTATTATACTTGGATTTGCAGTATGAATGCTCATGTTCATAAGGATTGCTAGCTCTAGCGATTTACCGAATGTTTAAAATCTGCATATTTTACGTGCCGTATAATACAGACTAGATTTTTAAAAAATATAGTTTACCGAATGTTTAAAATCTGCATATTTTACGTGCCGTATAATACAGACTAGATTTTTAAAAAATATAGTAAAATATATTATTTTTTATATTCAAATTTTAGATTTCATTTTCGTGAAATAAAAAGTGTATATAAATGTAAAGAATATATACTTAGAAACATAAACAAAAATTTCTCTAAGAATTTTTAAGAAATTATATATAGCTTTAAAGATACTGTTTTTGAATGATAATAGTCACTACTCTGACGCACTATGTTACGAACACAGAATGATGCAATCGGAACAAGAATGTGTCTAATGACTTTTTAAATATATCTATAATTCTTTTAACTGGAGTAATATTTCGTGAAATGCTTATGCATCAAATACGAATGTGCACTGTGATAAGTAAGCAATTCTCATGTCAGAAATATTTCTGAAACAAGCTATAATATCATTCGCAATTTGTAAGTATACTTAAAAGAGTCACGATTAATACGACAAAAAGTGACAGAATAAAACATGTTGATTTTAAAATATCAACGTGTCACGTTTCTTATATTTCTTATTTATTAATTCATTAATTAATGAACATTATTAATTAATGATACAAACAATAATACTGCGATTATTTAAAAAATGTAGTGATATAATATATTATTTTTATTTTCAATTTTTGGACTTCATTTTCGTAACATAAAATGCATGTTGTAGGTATGAAGGATACATTTAGAAACGTAAACAAAAATTTTTTTAAGAAATTGTAAGGAATTTAGTCTTTAACAAGAATTTTTGTATTTATGATATTGCAACAATTAAGACACATATAATCAATCTTTTTCATTAAAAATTTATGTTTATAAATAAAAATAAATAAAAAGGATTGTGTAAAGATATAACTATTTTTGAATGTTACTGAGTATATAACGAAAAACATACGTAAATATATTTTCCGTTATACATTACCGAGAACTGCTTTGTTCCAAATTAGATATCTGGCTTCATTTCAACACGTGAGTGACATCAGTAAATTTATTAGATTTCGAACAGCATTCAGTGCAATATCAATTATTTTGCAAAAAGATAATTTAATTTTTTTTATAGTAATTATAAATATCGTAGCAATAAATCGCGCCGCTTTATTCGAGTAAAACATTTGTGCGAGACATTGCCAAAATTTTTCGTCAGGCTTTTGCGACGGCCTCGATTATAAAAATAATTATATGCAAATACTCCCGTTGAAAACTTAGCGAAAAAAAAGTACGCACGAGAAACAGATGTGACCTCGATTTTCTGAGGATTGATGTAAAACTCTCTGTGCAAATCTCATTTCCAGAACGATATATGCGTCCAGAATTAGAAAACGGTCGAAGGATTTTTAACGCGATCATAAAAAGCTGGTGCTCGTGAAAAAAAACCCTTTTGTCTTTACTTTTGCGTGTTAAGAACGCGTTGAATGATCGAATGCCATGCAAACTCCAAGTTTTACATTTTATGTTTCTGTGAGACTTCATAACACGCGATGTTCAGCACGTATTTATTGATAATCAGAGTACCCTTTTTTTCTTGAAGAGGTGACATTTAGGTATATGGATGTGCAAATTAAACGAAAGAGTGACGTTAACTGCCGTAGTAAATATTGGCGCGTTGAAAATTCTACAGATATCGGCCAAATATAGAACTATGAACGATATAAGTAATATTCTCAACGTAAGCTTTGCGTATGTTTCATAATATTTTGAAATTACAAATTTCTAATATTTGTACCAATAGGCTAGATACAAATAATTTGTACTAATATTAATAATCATATCTCTTCAACGTATTGTACTCTAGGAAACATGGTTTGAATAAATAACACACATTGCATAACTAATTTTATGAAAAAAAATATAAAAATTTTATTTTGCATTTTTTACGTGACTTATTTACAAATAGTGAATACATTATTATATATACATAAAAGTTTATTAAGAAAATTGTATTGTAGATTATATTAATTTATATCATTAAATTTTAAAGACATTTAATCTTATTATAATATTTTTTAAATATTTCTTATTAATCTTTTCGATCTATTTCGAGTCAATTTCTTTTCTTAAATGAATGTTTTTGTATATAAAAATCGAGGATGTCAGACTTTCCCCGATTATAGAAAGATAGCTGCAACCAAGCGTATCTTGAGAGAAATACATAGTATTTTATGTAACGGTGAATACAGATCTTTTTAACGAGTCGAGATTAGCAAATTGTCCTACTCCGATCGAAGTGTATCTTTCATGTACTCTAATGATTACATTATAGTAGATAAATAAAAGACAAAGCTAGGGATATATAACAATGCTTTATTGACAAATACAAGTGATAACAATGTAGTTTATTGGCAAATGTTGATTCTTCAATATACTTATATACATTTCATTTTATAAATAATACGATTTGCAAAACATTTGATAGTATTGCAAAATATTTTTCATATAAATTCTATTTTTAAGAGTGAAAATATAGATAACATAATTTTTGAACATTGTATGTCGGAAAGAAAGGATTTAATTTGTAGTATCATAATTCATATTCATATATAATACATTCATATATAATACACGCACGCACGCACGCACGCACGCACGCACGCACGCACGCACGCACGCACGCACGCACGCACGCACGCACGCACGCACGCACGCACGCACGCTACGCACGCACGCTACGCTACGCACGTCTACGTACTACGTACTACGTACTACGTACTACGTACTAACTAAACGTTACTAACTACTACGTAC
>NW_012130065.1:6127031-6131434 GCF_000143395.1 Atta cephalotes
TAAAAAGTTATCGGCGTAATTCACGTTCTAAGCACATTGTAGAAACGAAGGTCGATGTAACGACAAGATCGAATGTTTTATTTGCCTTTATTTGCTCGTTTTATTTTTTCAATTTATTTTATAATTATTTATACATAATCTCAAATATTTAAATATTAATTTTTTTCCATATATTTTATATTTTCTATATCTCTCATATCTTATATATATCTTCATTTAACATTGAAATTTTTATCTCTTTAAATTGAGAGAGAGAGAGGAGGGGGGGGGGAGAGAAAATATTGCTCGAATTGAATATATTAACAATTTTTTTTAATATTTATAAATATATCATATCATGTATTGTTAACTAATCACTTATTTTTTAGTAACAATTCATGAATTTGGAATTTATTATTAATAGTGGCTCGAGTAGTGGCCTGAATCCAAATTACTGATTGAAAATTAGTGTATTCTAAATTTTTATAACGTTAGCATATTCGATCGTTATTCTATTTTATGATTCGTTATTTTTATGATCTATATAACGAAAATTTGTCCGCTGTTTTATACTGATTGCCCGCCTGCCAAGTTTTAAATCTCGCAACGATGTTGCAACGGATCGACGTCTCGAAGTGACGTACATAAACAGGAAAAACGATCAATTGAGTCAGTTTTTGATTTTTCGTTGTGGAATACTCACAAACAAAGCGAGCAACTATTATATTTATAGCATATTAACTAACGTAAATAAATTTGTCAATTAATGACAGATTCAAGCAGAATTGTTTTATTAAAAAATGTAATTTTATACATATAAAATGTACATTTTATGTTAATAATAGAGAGAATCTAATAATAGAGAGAATCTAGATTCAGAAAATACTATATATTGAGAAATTAGGCAATATTGTACATATTTTTCAGAATTAGAAACTATTGTTATAAATTTGATTTTGATTAATAGGAAATTCAAAACTCTCAAAGCCAATTTCAAAATGTTATAAACTATTAAAATGTAAAATTATTATATATATGAATTTTTATGTTTATATGAATCTGCAATAATTTGAAAATATTAGCTATTATATGCAAGAATTCGAACATACATTTTTAAAATCTATCATTTTAATAATAACTGATTATATAAAAAATTTTTTTACTTTAAAATAAAAAAAAATGTAAAAATTCTCTAAAAAGTTGAATCTTTTGACATTTGACATTTTATACAAAATGATGTAATAAAGCATTTATCTTATCTCAATCGAATTTCTTTGTATCGACACACACTGAGAAAAAAAATGATCGCAATTATCATAATTTAGCTATAATTTATAATAATTTTTATGATAACTATACATATATTTTTATTCATGCAAATATAGTCAATTGTGTTATTAATAATAGTTACAGACACTGTTTAAAAATTTTTAGTTTTTTTAAACATATTTTTTAGTTGTTATTACTACATAAATACTAAGTGAATTTAAGAAAATAATTGTATTTACTGAATAAGAATGTGTATTTTATTTGCTATTTATTAGTATTTTTAGCTAGTATTTTTTTACTATTTATATCTTGATGTTTTATTATATTATTATTTGAAATTATCAATTTAATATATATATAAAATTTTTTCAAATATGAAAAAACTAATATAACTTATAAAAAGATTATAATATTATTACTAACTTTATTATTACTAACTTAAATATTGTTTAGTGGTTTAGTCAGCAGTAATAACTATAAAAATGGAGCTTGTAACCATTGTTTTATTATGCAATTATAATCACAAATACCAAATACTTTTCTTTCAGTGCAAAGTTCACCTCATAATCCGTTGGTTTATAATTATATTATATTAATCAGTCCATCGATACTGTATTGTATCAGCTAGATCGCATCGTGTAGCGAGTTCTTACATTTTTCATCACTTTTTTTATCGCGCGTATACGTTTACAATGTCACACTCGTACAATATTGCGCACGAGTGCAAAGGTTGAGAATATTCAGCCTTCACATGGAATGTGCAGCGATTAAACACGATCGTACACAATGATCTATTACAGAGATTTGATGATTGCAACATGGAGGGTCCTAGAATAAACAATGTAATGATTGAATCTTGAACGAAATCGAATTATTATTCGCTTATGAAACTAACATCAAATCATAATTTGCGTATATTTTAGCTAATTATAGGTTTTTTATCATTAAAACAATCTTATTTTTTAGTAAATGTAATGTGAAAAGTTTATTTGTAAGTCTCCTTTCCTATAAATTTTCTCCTTTTACATTAAATTACTCCGCTCTTTACTGTAGAAATTCGATAACATTGATGATTACATCTCTGATAATTATAGGAATCAATTATTATATTCTTGGTTATTTTATTCTTGAACTCCTATTTGCCTTGAGGTCACACATATTTACTATTTTAATTATTATAATCACATATTTCTTTTATATATTATTACATGAATCATTAACGGTAATAATAATGGTTTTCTATGAACTGTTCAGTTGAATCATGGTCCGACCAGTAAACATAGCACGTAAGAATCGTGCTATATTGGTGCATCCATGCGAAGTGCATATTTATTAACTGTTACAATTGAACTATTAATCCATTGCTCATGGATATTAGAAGAACTTATTGTTCGAAATTACTGACTATCGAATAATATATTGAATATTTACTCCATCATATCTAAGTCTCTTAATATACTTTTCTTTATGACCAAAATACTGACTGAATACTTTATTAAGCTAGCACAGCTACTTCAGAATAATCAAACGATCTATACCACATTTTTTGATATTTTTTTGCTAATTTTTTGCTGTATTCCCGATTTTTTACTCTAGTCAATTCGCTAAAGCTAAGAATAGAACATAGCTACATTCTTGATCGAATTTTTCGACTTAAACAGTGAGCAAAAAATTCCGATTTGCGATATTCTTAGAGCAATTAATTCTACAAACATTTTGAGATCAAAATGAGCTCAGCAATTTAATGCTTTAAGATACTTTATTCTTGTACGTGAGCCAATACAGCTACTCTTGGTCAAATTTTTCGACTTAAACAGTGAGCAAAAAATCGGGAATAGAGCAAAAAATTAGTAAAAAATAGCCCTTTAAGAATATGTATTTGATTTTTCATTTGCTGCTTTTTTCTTTGTAATTGTGCTGATCTTAAGCTAACACAGCCATGGGTTTTAGCAAATCGGTTGGAGCAACAAAATCGGGAATAGAGCAAAAAATTAGCAAAAAAATGTGATATAGATCGCGTTTGATTGTACTAAAGTGGCTGTGCCAACTTAATAAACGTAAAATACTGATACTTGAAAATATTGGAACATATAAATATGATAATATTAGGTTTTAATTGTGACAATTTGTCACAGTTGAGCCAAATCAGTCTTTAATCATGTTTACATTTAATTAAAAAAATTTTGCATGTATAAAATAGACTTTAAAGAAATTTATATCTGCTCTTATGCAATATATAATACTTCCTGGATACTTTTCCATTTATTTATAGATAATAATAATGTTTATTGAATACGAACGATCAACGAATCGCGACCTATTTGATTTTTGCGATTAAGACATTTCGGCAAATTGCAATTTTGTCAATAACTAGAAAGTTTCTCGGTTCACTGCGAGATTTGACGTTCCTTTTAACGAGTTTTATCGTTCGGTAACGAACGCTTCAACGTCGTCGCGTCACGTGTTCATCGAGCGTTCCATAAATTTTCATAAATCAGCATCGCGAACGTATGCAAACGATGACCCTGACGACCCGTCGCGGTTGACGGACGAAAGTTGCCTCGATCCCGAGGTGCGAGCGGCCGGCAGTACGGCGGCACGCCGCGCGACGAATTCAAGTTAGATGCCGCGTGTGTACGCACCACTGGTGCGCGTAATTAATCGGAGCACAGAGATCGCCGTCGTTACGTGGTCGGACGTGTCAAATGGCGCGCAGGAAGAGGAAGCAACCGAGAATGGTCACTGTATTCGTGCCAGTCGATGTACGTGTGTATTTCTTATCTTAGCGAATTAATTCTCCATCGAAAATAGACATACGTCATAAAACATGTACGCTGTTTATTGTTCGCGAATATTTGAAATGTTTGAGAAATGGGAGGGGGGATTATTAGATACTTAAAATGCAAAAGAAACTTGCAATGCTAATGTGTTTTACATTCAACAATATTCTCGACGTTCGAAGTCCAGATAATTCATTTTTAATCTGCTTATAATCTACATTGTGATGAAAAATCGTGAGATATATATATATATATATATATATATATATATATATATATATTATTGTTCTACAGACGACGTAACTTTAAAACTTTAAATTAATTAGTTGGTTCGTTTCTTATTAATAAGTAATTAATTAATTAAATTAATTACTT
>NW_012130065.1:6131454-6136720 GCF_000143395.1 Atta cephalotes
TTATTTATTACTCTTATAATATACTATTAGTAGATAAGTAAATACGTAGATATATATATATATATATATATATATATATATATATATCTATATTGTTCACAGAGACCGATTTAAAAACTTTAATATGTTGGCTTTCATTAGAATAATTATATAAATTATTCATTTATTTAATATAATTTTATTTATTTTTTATATACGATAATCTAAATATTTTATCTATAAACAACGATGTTGGTTTTTTTTTTTTCAGGTATGTATCAATCACATCTCTTCTAGGGCTTTTCCAAGTTTTAAAACTTGCTTCGCGGAAACAGTATTCCTTTGCTATGCAACAGATCTACAACATTTCGTATTAATAACAACTAATAGTAAATAAACAATGTTCCATGTCTTTTGGTAAGTTTAAGTAATATAAAATTTTCATTTTACTTTGTTTTATTCGTGTTGCTCTGACTTTCGTTTATGTCACTCGATTTTACAGATCCTGAACTTGCCTTTTTTAAATCAGTTTAATGATCAATTAGATGTTGTAATATTAAATGTTTTACAAACTTAGAGTGAAATTTTTTTTGATGAAAATTTAATCAAAGGCGAAAAAATATTTTATAATTACAAGAGATTCCATGTTTTCACTACGTATACATTTATTTGATACTGATATCAAATCATTCATGATGAAGTAAATATTCTCTAAATTGTCTGTTTAATACGAGACAAAGATAGAAACTGGAAGTGTTTTGTTACAATAAATTCTCTACGAATGTCGTTTTAGTCAACAAAGATTCCTATGAATCAGAGCAGTCCCACTCTAATAAAGAGTCAATTTACAAACTAACGACCGTCTTTGTTGCATTACTTTGTACCGTTAATGTAAACAACATTGCACTATTTTCGACGTGCGCCTTAAAATTAGCACTGTCGCACATATCTATGAATAAATCGATTGCCAGATAAACAGCGTAGAACGAATTTTTTGCGCATTTCATCGCATCGTTGAGAATATGCGTTTAGGAAAGATGACTACCAAGGTTAGCGAGATCGAGGCAACTTCTGTAAAAATAACCGCGACGTTCAGCAAGAACATTTGTTCATGCTTAAAGAGTGCAGCGATCTTGTAACCTTCGCGGGTTAAACCCACGCGTCTATTTGGCAATCAGGGGAAATCTCGATATCTTTTGTGCTTTTCGTGAAGCTTTGCCGTGCCCAATTGGCTATATCGTAATTGCGCTAAATTATTCGGCGTATACTTTATATTTCACTTGTCGCTTTAACTGTACACATGTAAAGTAATTGTTTTTTATATTTTCTCAATTTTAAAGTATTTTTTAGAGTATTTTTTAGCGACAAATGGAAGTGCTTATTTACAATATTAAAAATATTTTATTAGCTTTTACAAATTAAACTTTTATTAGAAATTCCTGTTAGTAGTCTCATTTGTTTACATTTTTAAAGATTGATTTGTCAAAACGTGTTTTCTTAGTTTATACGCTAAAAATTATTATTTCTCATTGATTTTGAAACAAGCATCATTTTTTATTTCTATAATTGTTGAAAAATTCATAATTAAACGAAGATACGCCGTCGTTTATATGATAATTTTTTTTATTAAAAATATAAGATATATTAGCCATTAGCTAGTTTAGATATACGCTTATTTGACTAAACTATATGCTAAATAGATGACAGCGTAGAGAATAGAAATATGTTATCTAACACTTGACTAGTTCTTCCTAAAGTTCGTGTCAGTTTCTCTATCGATAAAACAGTATAATGAAGTAGTTCAGTCGAAATTGTCGTTTTAATTATTTACCGATTGTTGGTTAAGTAATTCTCTACATTGGATTTTTATGTCCGCCAGCGAGAATTACGTTTGTTGATTTTGTTTAAAACGAGCGTTGATATCAACATAATCAGTTTCTTATAAGAGCTGGAATATATTTTTCTTCTAATAAACACATGCTCTATTGTGATAAAAAACAGCTCATGCGATATGATATATTTGTGACTACGTTTAGGATCGGTCCAGCGCGTTATCTTTGATAAGGAAGCTCTAGCGTTATCATGTTTAATAAAAGTTATAAAGATAAGGTTTCTCATGAACTTTTGCAATAATTAACACATTGATATTTCTAAAAAATGTCAGAACGAATTTTGCATCAGCAGTGATGTAATTGGCGAGGTCGGCAACAGTTAATTGGGAGTAACAATTTTTCTCGGGACGTTAATCGAACCAATTTACGTTATATTGTAAGTATGAGTGATAGGCGAAAAGAAGGACATCCAATCTGTGTGCGAGTAAAATATCATTCTTATTGTTTATTATAAGTAGGAGATTTATTGAATTATTTTTAATTTAGTCTATTCAAGACTAACTTAATAAATTCTGATCAGCGTTATATTATATTATACAAATATTGATCAGCGTTATATCAAAGAAAATATCAAGTAAACAACATTTATTAAATTTTTTAATAAATGAGCTAGTAATATTTTCTATATTTGGTGATGATCTATTTTATTTACTACTCTTATGTATGTAGAAATATTACATTACGTCATAATGGATTAAAAGGGAAAAAAGCATTATCTCAAGATGTTTTATCGAACAAAATTAGCTCACGTTAAAAAATAATTTAAAAATACGTAATATGAAATCTTGAGCTAATATCTAATAGCGAAAAAAATAGTTTAATACTTTAAAAATAAATTTATCAATGAATGAATAATTCTTGACGAAGAATTGTTCATCCATTGATAAAATTATTGAACATTTCTTTTAAAATTGATTCAAACCTCAGCTAAGAAATATCCATAAGCCATTATTACATAAGACCAAATAACCATTCATATACTGTTGTGCAAACATGTCTCATACTTCTCGTCCGAACTCTCAACATTTTTTTGTACGATAATCTGCAATGCAACATCGCATGTTGTCGTAAGCGATTCTTTCTAGGTAAATGATATTTTTGTTAGCAATCGTCATTAATAAGTGTTCATTACACGCAGTAATTACGTGCTCGTATGTTCTATTCATATAGTATTATTATCTAGAATAATCGACGACCTTGATTTCACGAGTGTAGCAGCACGTGTATAATACACGCACAGACCTATGTGATACCTTTGCTTTCTTCAATTTTTTTGCTCTATAAATGTGCATAAAATAAATTTCATTGTCATCATTTTTCTCGACACTTTATTAGACATTTCTGATTTGTTGAGAAGTTACTGAAGTACCGTCCAAAATACACAGTGTTTACTAAAATCTTACGAAAAATTCCTTCCTTCTTTCCAGATTTTTTAAGTATTTTTGTTCAGAATTCAAAAAATAAGTAACAAATTTTTTAATGTATTTTGAAATAAATTGAAGTGCAAATAACGCAAACAAATTAGATATATAATAAATTAATAGAAGAAAAGAGTTTTATTTTTATTATTTTCTACAATTAGAACGCGAACTTATAGGTGTAACGGAAAGACTCACTACAATATTTTCCAGGACACGCTGTGTTACATTGTGTTATACTATGTAAAGTTTTTATTGGAACACAGTTTAGTTTTATATGATGTAACGCCAGAGTGTAACGCACATTAGTCGGGATCTACAATAAGTATAATAGGCCTTAAACCTAAAGAAATTGATCAATCATAGTTGAATCTCTTTCGACTATGATTGATCAATTTCTTAAGACTGATTACATCTATTGTAGGTCTGGACTTACAGTTTTCCATTTTTATTTTTACAAGTATGTTGCGTACCTGTAAGAGACTTATGATTTTAATTTTGAATTAAATTATAAATCTTTCAAGATTGACGGTTTTTAATAATTTTATTATAAAATAAGCGTGACTACCAAATAATTTTTTGAAAAGTTGGTAACACTGATATATTTAACATGTTCTTACTTAACTTTTTATAGTATTGAGCAATGTAACGTTGTTTTACACACACAGTTGAAAAATTTTGTATTGGACACTCATCTGTGTATTTTGTTAGAAAACAGCCAGTATCAGTGAGTTACTCTCTTCTGCTGAATACTTGGCCGAGTATTATCTTTTATCTGTGTGTGTCATCCTGATTTTTCAATAAAAATTCGCAAGACACACACGAGAATACACGTAAATGTGGATGTATGACTTATTGCTAACCGATTGTTGACTTTTTGCATTAAAAAGATGATCAAAGGAATAATGTTTTCAAATAAATGATAAAGTTTAAATTAAAAAAGAAAATTTGAAGAATTTCGTTGAATTCTAATAAAAATCCATGAAAATTCTTGAATTTTTTATCAATTTTTTAATAAAATCTTTTAAAAATTTCAGGTTTTTTTAGGTAGTAAAAACATCTCCTGGAAAGTCCAGATTTTTTTAGGTAGTAAATACATACCCTGAAAATATCGCGAGAACATAATTCTAGCATTCAATTACATTTTTCTCGCGGATGTAGCGATATTATAATTATATATGTGCATTTTTTGCATAAAAAGGAAAAATTAGTTAGTGAGAAAATAAATGATAAGAGAGACTGGAGCAGAGAATGTGGAGAAAGTTCGTTTCAGCGACAGAAAAGATACATAATTCAGTAAATGGACCTGTGCGCCTATGCGATGAATTTATAATTGCAATGAACATTATTAATATGTAAGAAAATATATATTATGTTATTGAATGTCATTAATGTTATATATTGGTGAATGTTATATATTGCTAAAACATATTTATGCAATAGAAATATTTTAATATTCGCTTCAGTAAAATGAAAAGAATAAGATACAATGTAATTATTATTTTCACATACATGCATATTATTACACTCTTTTTTTATTACATTTATGACATAAATGTACGTAGTAGCCGATAATATTTATATCTTATCTTATTTTATTATATCATAGTATTTTTTTCCCGTTATTATATATACTGTAAGTGCAAGTTTTCACAAGTCGCTGACAATTAGGCAAAGTATATATCAATAATATAAGAGCAGATTAGGAATGTAGAATTTAGGAAGAATCACGATGAGTTTGTGAGGAAAATCGAAGTTAATGAATTTATTATATTTTTTTATATATAATCTGATTTATAGAATAATGTTGTAACCGAAAAATCACTATCACGATTCTATCATGAGCATACGAATATGTTGTGTGTGTGTGTGTGTGTGTGTGTGTGTGTGTGTGTGTGTGTGTGTGTGTGTGTGTGTTGTTAGTTTATTTAATTAAACTATACTAACTACTTACTTACATGTACTAACTTTAACGTT
>NW_012130065.1:6136740-6152526 GCF_000143395.1 Atta cephalotes
ATTTATTAATTAATTACTAGTTATTAGTTAATAAATAATTAGTTACGTAAAACGTAAAACTAACTAACTACTACACGTACTACTTACTACTATAGTAGAAATATATGTGTGTGTGTGTGTGTGTGTGTGTGTGTGTGTGTGTGTGTGTGTGTGTGTGTGTGTGTGTGTGTATTTTTTTTAAGAAACATGAACTACATTTACACAATGCAATTTACGTCATTGTTATAACATCAATATTATGAAACTAATCAATCATAGCTACTCTTCTGAAGAATGGAATGATTGTAATTGGTTTTTTAACATCAATGTTATAAACTTCGGCATACATCGAGTCGTGTAAATATAGTCATAAATATAAGTAGAAGACCATGTGCAAATTTTGGGTGATATATCGATAAAGATATCTTATCTTTTGTTCCTGACCACTAGTAACAATTCACGGTTAACTCCGTCAATGGTTGCGTTCAGCAAAAAAACAACTGTTGTAAAATTCTTTAATATGTATGATTAGTATACATTTGCATTCAGAAAGAGGAACAAGATCAATCATATTAATGATTGACTTATTGTTTTTAACAGAGAATTTTCTAATAAAAAAGTAAAGCTGTTTTTTCTGCTGAATGTAGCCCACATCGATTATTGCACGAGAACTCATCTATAATTAAACTTAATCGACAACATTAACTTTTATGCAGTTCTCTATCGATAGTTGCAATAAGAAATGTGTTCAAGGAAATTACTTTTATCTTTTTGTCGAGTGATATCTAATTATCGAGGTATGCGGGCCAGCAAACCTCGATAATTATTTTTATCGCCTTTTACCAATGATCTCTTTCAATTCTGACCTCGGGCAAGGTTGGACGAAACAGTTTTACAATGTTGCGAACACTATATGTTCGCAAGTTCATGCGCGACGTATAGACGTTCTTCATGATTAGCGATACGAATAGCAGCGCGAAAGAGTTGCCCATACGCGTACTCATCGTTATCATCGTGACGCGCGCGTAGAGTAATCTATCCTCGTCGGATGCCATCGCCTCGTCGACGCCGTCGCGCGATCGTCAGTCTCGCGATTGTGAGTGTATAATTCGCAACGACAGTGTGCAACTAGCGCGAAAAAACCGTTCAACAATTCCTCCTTAGTTCAGAGAGTTCATTTCATGTAGCGTGTGAATGAAAAAGTAAAACCTATCAAGATTGTGGATCTTTCATTGCTTGTCGATAGAATACAGTTAATTCGTTAAAAACCCTGTGCTCGCCACGAATTAATCGTCAATCGGTCATTATAATCTTCATGTAAACTACATTTACATTGTCGTGCAATAAACACGTGAATCCTATATATACATTGTATCTCGGAACATACGCGACATTGCAAAAATCCTTGTGCAAAGGCGACATCGAGTCCGCCAAAAATAGCTGTGACGTATTACATTAACGGAATAGAACCAGGAGTCGTGTGGTGATTTCTCTCTTGACCGAAACATTCTCCAAAACTTGAAAGAAGCAATATGAGCCTGGCAGTGGTATCAAACGCGGTAGGTCAATGATATTGCTGTTAACAAATCTCAATAAGATTAGGGAAAAGGAAAGAGAAAGCATTTTCACTTTCGATGTGTCGTAAGAAAGCACGAGATAAAATTTCAGAAAGATATAAAGTTAAAAACAACTAGAATTCTCGATACCATTAAAAAAGACTTGAGAGATTGAAATGATTTTCTCGAAATTATTATGTTTATTATAAGATATGCACGCAATGATCCGCGTATTAAATAATGCAACTTTGTACCAATAGAAATTTTTTCATATATATATTTATATCTTTTCTATTACATCACTACTTCCGACCTTGCGAGGAATTCAAAAACACGTGGGATAATCGAAATGCCCTTTCTGTATACTTGGAGTCCATAGTGCCGGTATAACCGGTCAAACATGTTCTCATCATAGACTTGTATGTGTATATATTAACTAGACTGCTCACACTCCGACGATTTTGCATACAATAGAAAGAGACAGAAGTGTACTCAACCGACATGGCTTGGTCATATATGCGTATATGTGAACACACTGTTGTGAATGGCACCACGTGATCTGAGTGTATGTGTAAGTGCAATACATGTGCAATACATGAAATACATGAAAAGTACTAAGCATATATATGAATACTGCTACATATATATGATCCAAGCAATGATTATCCACATTTTAGTTTCAAAAATGATGACATGAGTCCAGTTAGTATGTAGAAGTTTCTTATATGATGGTTTTTATAAATGATTCGAGTAATTTTTCAGGAATATGGACATTCCGAGTGATGTCACGATTTCTATGAAAAACTTCAGTGTTAGTTAAACCGGACTTCCGTTCCGCGTGCAAAGAACTTTTCTAATTGTCCAAATGTCCGATAACATTATCTGTAATTTATCGAAAGTATCAACAATTGAATGGTAATTATTTATTCCTACAGTAGCTGTTAAAAGAATTTTGACAACTATGACTAAGACAACAATGTTAACATAAAAATTATCTAGATAAAATTAATGGTAAGTTTCCTTGACTCGTGTCTGATAAATGGTACTTTAACCTTCATAAGTAATTATATGAGACCTCATTATTATTATTATTATTATTATTATTATTATTATTGTTATTGTTATTGTTACTATTGTTATTGTTATGTTCTATTTTAATATATCAAAAAGAGACCTACGGTAATTTACATTAAAACCAACTGTGTGTACACATGATCTCTTATATTAAAAATAGTTTTTAAAAGTTTTATTTTAAAAGATCACTTATTTGCCATAAAATTACACGAAAAATATCTATATTGTAATATATAGAAAAAGTAAACTATATTACTTTAAATAGAAATATTTAATTATAAACTGTTATTTTTGAATTTTTAATACTATAATTTATATTTATTATATAATATACATTTTATAAATTTTTTAAATTATTATTTCTTTATTATTTCTTTGTTAGAAAATTGATAAGATATTATAAAATATTTAAATTAAAAGAACAATGGAAGAATAGAGAATGATTGATAAACTCTAATATGTCAATAGTTGACATATTAGAATTTCTATTAACATTGAAACTTACACATATGATCTCGCTTGGCGCCAAAGCCGTGACACTTTCGATGAAGGATAAAGTCTCGGCGCGATTTATAATGATTCTTAATAATACCCAGCAGATAACAATTCACACTCACATGATGCAAGCCAACGCACTGATATGAATACAGTACAATCTGTACAATATATTACTTAACTAACGATAGTTAATAATAATTCAGATCGTTCACATCTGTGTTAGATAAATCGTGTAAATAATCAAGAATAATCAATAGTCGGTTTCATGTTAAATAAATTTTATCGGTGCGAGTTATGAGACAATACTTAATTCGCAGAACATACATTATACATATATATATATATATTTTATGTGAAATTTTGTCACAGACACGAATTTATCTGACATAAAAGCGGATGTTGTATCCTTTAAAATGGGTTTTTTCTTTTGCTTAACTTCCTAGCAACAACTTGCTTATATATCACATGCAAGTTTTTATTCTGTGGAACTTGAAAAATAAATGTTTACTAAAATGTTTATGCTAGATACGATATTTTAAGCATGTCAAGTGACTATTACTGCAAGTGCGCACATATCCACTTATAACATTGTACACTTATATAATTACACTGTATCGTGGCCATTGTATTCTGTACACATGAGTCACAGGTAAATACATAACGATTATGTGATAATAATGCAACTTGATCGAATTCATACGGTAAAATTAAATTTATTATCCGTGCATACATATCGGATTATCATTTTAAAATTTTGTTTTTTCTCTTATCTTCTTTCTGTTAAACTTTGTGTTCATATAACACGAGGTTTTAAGATATTCAAAATATATACAGGGTGCTTTCTGTAACTTGATCATTTAAAATATCTCTGTTCTTTTTGATGATACGAGAAAATATCACAGGGGAAAGTTGTTCGATTCAAAGCGGCACATATTATGATGAAAAAATTCTTTTCAAGGAATTGTATGATTTTTTTTATATATGTTTTATATACTATGATTCCTCTAATTATTCTGTATGTAAAAGTATAAAGATTGAGATATCAAAAAACCATAGAGTTTACGAGTTATTTAACATTTTATGTCAATATGTTCCAGAATAAAGTATATAAAATATTTCGTAAACTGATGGACTTTTATATACAGGATAATTAGAGGAATTATTTGTGTAAAAAAAAAATTATACATATAATTCCATTTGAAAAAGTAGAGATGATTTTAAAGTCTCAAAGAATATGACCTTGAGAAAAATTTTTTGCTCATCATAATGTATACCCCTTGAATCAAACAATTTTTTCCTATGGTATTTTCTGGTATCATCAAAACAAACGGAGATATTTTAAATGATCAAATTACAAGAAACACCCTGTATGCAGAAAATAACTGTAGATGAATCACTAAGTAATTTACGGATACATAAACAATATGCATATTTATCTCAAGAACAACTCACTGCATTCATCTTCTGATTCATGTTTTTCTATTCTAAATAAAATTTAATTTATATTTTAAATTATATTATTCTAAATATGAAACTCCAAATATCAGTTTGAGTTTAATCTAAACATAAAAATCATAATTGTCGAAAAGGAAAGAATCGAAAAGGAAAATATACAATATAAAACTTTGTAGTCGATTTTGAACATATTGATAGAAAAAATTATAAGAAAAATATAAAGATTTGAACTAAAAGTATAATTATTCTCGAAATAAACAAATTCAAACGATTGATATGTTTATATTGTATAAATATTATAGTACAGTATACATATATATTTGATGATATAACATATTAAGCATTTCTTGCAATAGTTATTTAATATTTAAAAAAATACAAATGATTACGTGCTAATTCATATCTATTACTTTTTTATGTCACTTGCGAATGTCATAAACAATGACTTTGCAGCATAAAGTTTTCATCGTATTCAATATTATAACGTATTAAGCTTATCACTTACGTCTACTATACATGTACAATTGAACCTTATCCTATGTGAAAAATGGTATCATCAAAAGATAGATGCAATATATGAATAAATAATACGGCTGTTGTTAGCATAAATTTTTATTATATATATTTATATTACAAAAATATTACATACATAATATTTATTATTTATATACGTAATATCAATATGTAATATATATATATATATATATTTATATTTATATTTATTTATTTATAACAATAGTATATTTTTGGAAGATAGTGCCATTGGAAAAAAGAAAAACATCTATAATAATATAAAAAAATATTCATATAAATCACATTAAAAGAAAGAACTTTTTTTCCTTTTTTTTAAGAACTTTTTTGGTGATGCATCTTTCAAAAATATACTTTCTGGTTTATGAATAGTCGGTATCGCGACTTGAGGCTTTTACCACATTCACCCTTCGTCCGAATGATTTCAGATGGCGCCATAGAATCTCTTGTTGCAGATTTCTGCATTTATACTTTTTTATTTTCTTACAATGTGATGACTGTTAGCAACTCGTGCGATCTAGCACGTGATCATTGATCTCGCGATCGATTATCGTTAAATAATAAAATATGTTCGTTCGATAAAGGTATTATCGTTCGCCGAAGAATTAAGAATGTCTTCTGTCCTGTCTGTCGATCAGTATCCTTTTTAGATCAATCCGATTCGCCTTGACAAATTGTGGTAGCTCGAGATAACAAATCAGATACGCATCACGATTGTAGCGGAGGTGGTCTTGTATCACGTTCTTGTCAATGTGTCAAGTCTTGTTCGCCATGTGGACATTGAAACTACGATATTTTCGCGCACGTGATCGTTGGCGTCGCCCTATGATAATTTTATTTATATATGCACGGTTAGTGTAATGCCGATTGTTTTTCATAATAATCGATGTTATTATTATAATGTTGCAATTGATACTATTATTACAAAAACTATTATTGCTAATTATATATATATTATATGCATATAATAAAATGTTAGAAAATGTTATATAAACATCCATTATTCAAAATGAGGATGAAAATCTATTTCTCACTGTATATCGGATTTTCATTTATAATTTTTATTTTATTCTTCTCTTTAATTGTTTTTTTAGCATTACTGAAAAGATTTTAATCTACTATAGCTAAATACATTGTTGCTAGTCAAGTGCACGTGTACTTTACAAATATTTTAATTTGATCTTTAAAAAACAGAACCTTATATGAAAAAATTCTATATTTTTTACTTATACACTCTATACACGAAAAGTCACCTTCTTTTCCTGATCACGATTTTTGGAACATCCTGCTCATTTTCATTTATTTTATATTATGATATTTTTCCTTCGCCGTGTTATTTCATTTTCGAAACTCATAAATTACAATCTATTTTAATTTGAAAAAGTTGTTTGCGGTAAACCATTTTTAAATCTACTAATTACTTTAGAAAAAAAAAATTTTTTTTTAAATTGGAATGCAGAATAGATTGCGACGAATCCTACATGGATTAAGGCAAACCGATTATTCGTTTTGAAGATTTCAGTCAAAGAACATAAAAAATGATTGTGACAACGGGACACCTTGGGCGGCTCATCGTTTATGGTAAGATTACTATAAACACCTCCGCCGGCGTTTTCTGTGCGGAACAAGTGGTATAATAGTTTTGCGTCCCTTTCGAGTCTCGGAGAAATGTTATTGTGGTGACTAATGACATTAGGTGGAGGTCTATGTGAAAGTATCATGCGGAGAAAGGCAGGGGCGTAGAAACAGGATGCAATCGAATCATCATATTTATCTCTCATGTTAATCTCATCAGGAGACGAATATAAATCTTCCCTCGCTATTCCGTCAAAAATCTTTTTTGATTAATTTGTATTTCATCTTAGAATTTAAAATATTTAATAAGAAATTTAAAATTAATTATTATTCCTATAGGAATCGATTCCAAATTTGACTTGAATATCCTATTATCATTCCTGATCCCTAACGCTTCAATGATCACTTGTATTGCAATCGTACTTTCATACCGAACATATAAGTCTTATCTTTTGCGATCACGAAGTTTCATTGCGTAAGGACGATGGGTCCTTTTGTGCGTAAAAGTGCGAATGACGTGTGCAAGACAGCGATATCTTTATCGACTCATTAACGACGGAGACACTGGCAATGATTGTCACTAGTAATTATCGTGACTGCCACGGAGACAGCGCTATGTAAAAGCCGCGTTCGTGCGCTGCGTAATGATACGTGTCGCGATATTCAAGATTTTATCAGGCTGACGCAGCGGTGTCTCTTTCCGTTGAACAGGCCGTCCATCCGTTCATTCGATTCCTCTCGACCTGTCGACCTATCGAGCTCTCGGTCGGATTCGGCTTGCCTTAACCTTCCTGCCGCCCGTCGACCACATCCGGCTCGTTAACATTTTTTTTCATAATCGACATTATGAGTTCCGTACTAAACAAAGTATAAGTTGCCGCCGCGATGCGCAGTCGATTTGGCGTCGGAGGCTCCTTTTACAGCCATCGAAATTCAAAGGGACGCCGTCCTTTTCATTTGTCAAGCGCCGTCTTCTTCAGCCCTTCTGGACTCTGTGCCTTTTCTATGTACCTTCACCTGAGGATTAAAAAAAGGCAGCTATCTTCCATTTCTCAGCTGCAGGTGCGTCTCGATAAACTCCAAGCCCGTGCCGCGAAGAGAATGAAACGCCCTCGGCGAAAGGAGTTTGATTCTTTTTGAAGTCATCCGATGTCATGAGTCTTATTAGTATTATTAGTTTTGTCAGATATAATTTAAATCAGGAGCTAAAAGAATGTATACAGTTCACATATTTATAATTATAATTCGATTATTTCCAAAATTCGATGTATTTTATATCTTTTGTCTTATGTGATGTTTTTGAATTCATACGTTACTGAGCAATTAAATCGGTACGCAATAATTACATATAATTATATAATTATATGTGCAGTCTTAAAATATTTTGAGATAAGACCGCATCAATGAGCAAACTCACTGCAGAATGGAATTTAAAAAAATGATAGTAATATGATAAAAATTAATAATAATTTAATTTACTAATAATAATTGTAAGGATACTTTGAATAAATTCCTTTTTATTAAATATTAGTATTATTGATAAATATTGTCATATTAATAATTTTTTTACATTTTATAACATTTTGAGTTTGCTCATTGATGACCTTGTTTCTACATATTGCATTGCATGTATAGAGAACCATATTAACGTTTTTAAAAATATATACTATTTTATTTATTTATAACTTATTTTGAAAATATTTTATTTTGAATTTATCTCGTTGACTCACAAATTTTGGCATCAATTGTTGCTTATCTTTGATTAGAAGTATTTGACATTTTAAAAGAAATACATGATGCGTTAAAAATTTTAGTGTGGCAGCGTGAAAATATCGGTAGCCAAGGTTTGTCTATTTTATCTATAAATTCATGTGAAACTGCGTTATAGCCAAGAATATCTCCCTCGAGAAAGGCTTTCTTTAATTTTTCTCGCGGATCATTCCCAGAGAGATAGATTTTGAGGCGATTCCGTTGAATTGAACGATTTCTAGGCTCCCGTCGTGCGGACTGTCTTTGAAAATATTTTGACGTCGGGGAAGATCGTCGTGTGATCGATGCCCGTTCCCTGGAGATTACATCGTGAATTGCATTTTCTCCATATGAACGCACATCGCATGGACTGCAATTCTATGTATGAACGATTCTCACAGAAAACGTAGTGTGCGGTTGGTCGAAAGGCCTTGCCATCTGCTCTGTCGACTTTATAACTTTGCGAATATCTTCTGGAAAATTCTGTAACCGGAGAAATCACAGATATGATAGTTGTGTACAACTGTAATAATCGTTTGATAAAAGAGAAAATTTGAAGCATAGAGTTGAAAGTATTTTTTTTTGAGGCTGTTAATATTTATAAGTAAATTAAATTCGTAAAGTGTTCTATAATTGCGAGAAACATAAGTAGTGAATAAATCTTAACAATTGCTGTTTGCAGAAAAAAAATTCTCAAGGTTAAAATCCAGTGATTAGTTCCGATCGTGTCTTTTAGGATCTTATTTGCATTAATGGCGGTTGTACCTGAGCGAAGGCGTTCATCGTGAAATCGCCAAGCACAAGACCGGTTTTCTTCCAAGCGTAATTATAAGGTTCGAACCAATCGCGCGGTATCTCGAAAAAATTCAGGGCCCATCACTACCATCGGCTTAGTCGCAGACGCCATTTTTCTTCAGTCTTTATACCGTCGAATCTGTCTTTCGCGAAAAAATTTGTATTTTTATTACATCGAAGCGTAGCAATCATTATTGTGAAACCATAAATAAATTTGGAATATATAGCCTTGTTTAAAGTGCACTTTATCTAGATCAAACTCGTCAAGTCTTCATTAGATTATCAGAAGGTAGTCGGAATGAGGAAGACGTGTTAGTAACGCGTTTAATTGATTGCCATTTATGAGACACGCTTGAAGGCGTATAATTTCTTTTTTACTTTGCCAAACCGTAAATATATTCGCCAAAATTGCATCGTAATCCTACTGCAAAGTAGTTTGATACGTGGTTTCTTGCTCGCGACCTGCGTTCATCCGATGTAATTAAGTGATTTTATTTATGTTTATTATGCGTGCTATTAAACTTCTCTCTAGAAGGTAAAGCGTACTGTGTTGCTAGGCGTCGTCCATCGTCTTAACTTAGAAATAGCCATGAATATCGACGTGAATGAAAAGAGAAACATGCAACTCCATATCTGTCTTTAAGTTTTCACTAGCGTAAAATTTCTAGCGTGATTTCCTATAGTGACTATACCTAGAGATTTATGAATAAATGAGTTGTGATTCACATAATGATAATATTAATTATCAGTTGGAAAATTAATATATGTACAATGTGCGAAGGGATTCGAGAATAAATAAAGGAACATGTTGATTTAATGGCTGCAGTGGAACGAAAGAGGCGGACATATAAAAAGAAAATGGTTTGGTTCATGTTCTTGCGACGTTGACCGAGATTGGTTCCGCACTTTCTTCGGCTTATGCCGCGTATGGCAGATAAGGCACGCGCACAGGAAAAGCTCGAAGATGAAGATAAGAATTTTTCTAGTAAAACGGAAGATCTCGTCTGGATCGTACGAAAGAATACATGTATGATAAATGATTTTCTTCAAACTTTCTGCTTTAGGTAAGCAGTCTTCGTCTTAGATTGTCCTCAAATTCTATTCCTCTTTTAAACATAAACTTTGAAGAAGAAAAAGAAACTACTTGCTAATAATAATAATAGCAGTTTAATATATTTTACGCCACTGTTTGGTACTACGTGGATGAGAATAATACTGATCATTTACAGATAGATAATATTACAGAAAATTAATAAAATTTTATGTCTACTTACTATAATATATAATAATAATTTTTTTAATTACTGTATGATTATCAATTTTTATAATAAAACGATTCAATATAATTTCTCTGCAAGAATTGACTTTTTTGTTGATTAGACATACAGAATGTAAAAATAGAATTTGCTTGATTTATTAATGATAAATCGAAGAAATAATAGTAAAAAAAATATTTGATTACTTTTAGAGATACTTGAGCGATTCATATGTTAATAGCTAATTAACATACTTATAAACAGTCCATCGTCGTCATAGACTTAAGAAATTCATTAAATTGATAGGCAGTTACACTTTGTATCGCTGTTTTCTTGTTAATTATCTTCTGAAAACGTTCATGAAATTTTTTCAATTTTACTTGAATGGATTATAAATTGATGAGCTAGAATAGTGTAAGATGATATAATACGCAGTGAATTATTATCTAACAGTGCGTGAAAATAGTATTCTCGTCCGACAGCATGATAAGGAACATTATGCAACATTTTATAATGGATAATATATCGTTATTGTGTACATGATACGCATAAAGAACTTACGTATATTTAACAAGTATCCTTATTAATTCCAAAAGGATTATTTATTTTGATATAGTTTTTACAATGCTTTTCTAATCTAACTTACTAAACACAAGAAGTCACGTTTATTAATGTTATGACTTTATCATGCAGATTGTTACATATACGTTTTTTATTTGTTTTACGTTTGAAAAAAATATCTTTCAAATTTTATATAAAACGTATCAATTAATTCGACGTATCAATTAATATCGATAAATAGAAATCTAGTAGATTATTTTTATACATTATATGCAACAATTGTAAAATAACAGTTGTAAAACATTGTAGAATTCTTGTTCACACAAAATACTGATAAACTTAAATTATCGAGATAAAACTTCAAAGATAAATTCTTTTTTTGTAAAATGTTTATTTTTTTTAAAGAGCCACATTCTTCACTAAATAAAAATAATAAAATTAGTTTCTAAAGATCTCATCTCCATCTTATTCTCTTTTATACTTATATAGCTTTGAATTTTTCAAGTTTCTTTTTACTTTTATATCTCGCCAAAAATCGTGGCCGACGTGTATTTAAGTTGTGACACGAGTGCTGCAAGTCTCTTTTTGAAGTACGCGTAAAAAGTGGCAAATGTAAAATACGTGGGTTTGGCATCGTATCGCGGGGATCGCGACTCCGGGGTTGAGGAGGGAGAATATACGCCCCTGTCGGGGTGAACGATCGTGAGGGCACCGTCGGCGTTCCCTTTGTACACGCACCGCTCCCCACCCCTTTCCATCTCCTCCCCCTTTCCCTCTTGCTGGCTTGGTACCTCTGCGATATATCCCACAACATAAATACACGTCTCTCCCTCCGCAATTCCCTATCCCCCCTCTTTTCTTCCTCTGCAATCCTGCCGGACTCCCCTGTCGGTCGGAGTTGCGTGGATACATTATACGAATTACATTGATGATACGTCGATGGGACACGAGATAGGGGGGTGCTTTGGCTGCACCGATAGCGCCGGAACTATTTTTCATGCTGCCTCTGCCGCCCTCGTCTTACCCGCCTTACCCGCCTTACCGCTTTTACAATCTTACGTCCGCGAGTATTCGTTTCCTTTTTTCTATTTTGCGCGAAAGAAGAAAATAATATGGCTCCGATGGTCTTGATTATGATGCAAATGATCGCATTTCAGTACTCACGCGAGCGTCATGGTCGCTGTGCACTAGGCCGTAATTTCTTATTCGTTAGTTCGCTTAAGGTACTGCGATAATGAGTTTGACCGGACATGCACTGGTGATATTTAAACCAGAAAAATTCAATGAAATTTCTGTGACAAATTGCAATCTGTGGCAATGATTTCTTTAAAATTGATAATAGCCTCATAATTTATTTATTTTTTTATTTATAATTGTAGATTATTTAGATATCAAAATTATAGGAAAGTTTAGTACAATTCATAATTCTTATTTGCTGTATGGCAAGTTATAACCGGTTTTGTTATTGGAATCTTAATCAATCCATGCAATTAGTAATTTTTTTGCAATTTAATGGTTGAGAATACTCTCTTTATGCGTGAATAATTATTACACAAAAAGTAAAAGGATATTACTATGACATTACTATGAAAAAATTTTAGACTTTTTCAAACGATTACAGTTCACTGATTGATTATGAATAAATTTATATGTATAAATTTTATTTTTTTTCTAATTGTGCTCGTTTCATTCTAGAGTATTTTTTAGAATTTTAATTTTTTTTTATCAGTAATAGAAAGATGTGATAAAATGAAATTATTTTCTTTGTATTAGTGAATTGTATTATAGAATCGCGATTTAAATGTACTTTTGACTTATTCGATTAAGTTAATATTTGCTTATATGTCTCTAAAAATAACTGTCGCCATTGCAATGTGAGACGTAGCATTGATCGTTGGAAAAAGCGGATTATGTGACTCCTCCCGCGTAACCCTAAAGTTAACCCCTTTCGCAAAGTCGAGGGTTCCCTAATGACTGATGTTAAGTTTCACCCTTGCTTCAGAAAACTTTAGCCGTAATTAAATCTCCGTTCTTTTCAAGCTTTTTTATTTGCTTTTTTATTTACATTACGTTACATTAGCTCGATCGTAACATTACGAATATACTTACATGCTTTGAATTTACTTCCAATTGGATATTTACGAAGATTATTATTCTTATCGTGTTTTTGTTTCTCTTAATCTTCAGTGATAATGAATGAAAACTGTAATTTTCTTTAAAAAATCGAAAAGTAAAAAGGTCATATATTGTGCATCAATTATGCTTCATATATCCAAAAATATTGTCTGTGTATTCGAATTACGTTTTGGTAGCCTGATCGTTGCTTCGCGGCAAGACAGGCGTCCCCTAGGATACGCTTCCTCCCTCTCCTCCCGTCCCAGATCCCGTAGGATCATTAATCAAATTCCCCTTTAGCCTCGCCTCTCCCTTTATCCCCGCCTTGACCGAAGGTTCGGCCGCCATTACTGTGCGGCTGCATGCACAACGCACTAATTAAAACCAGGAAATTAATGCTTTATTCCTTTACGCCTACTCTCTCGATACGACGCATCGCCAAATGGAAAACTTCGTAATTCAAGATGAAGCTCGATCATTTTATCCAATTGAGACTTTTATTCTAATTAAAGTTGCCTGTTCAAAATTAAAATACTAATGTTAAATATGTGTACTATACACTTTTGATTGGAAAGGAAATAAAAGAATTTAGCATAAAATAATTGTTAATGTGAACAATGAAAATCTTAAGTCAAACTATTTCAACAAAGTATATGAAAAGATATTTTTTGTATTTAGTATATATAAATATGATAAGAAATTTTGTGAAAAAAAAAGGTTATCCCTTGTTGAAAACTTTTTCATTTGAATTGAATATTTTTTTATTTTTATTAATATTTTTATTAATATTTTAATATATAAAGTAAAATTTATTTTATAATAATTTTGCTTATTGTTAGATAAAGAAATAACAAAAATAAAACACCAACATAATGGTTGATATATTAACACCAATATATTATATAGATATCTTATGGATGTTAAATTCACACCGATATTTTTTAGAGCAGCATTCAATAGATATGTTCATATATAGATATCCATTATCTTATCATCCAGAGTATTTTTACCAAATCACTATTATTAATAACATATTATATGCTATTGATTGTTTTTCAATTTATTGGTACTTGAGAACATTTTATATTTAATCATAGTTTTCTGAAAAAAAACGTAAGTAGAAACTAAACAAATATTACATGGAAAAAGCTTAAATTGTCCTGACAGTATTTCTAAAAAATAAAAATTTTAATTAACATAACTTTTTTTATTGCAGATTTTCGCTGCGTAATTACATATTTAAAGATTCATAAAGAAGTTATTAAAAATGAAAAATATATTAAACAATGTCCATATAAAATATTTTACAATTCTCATATTTTTCGCCATTCATTTACAATTTACTGGGATGTAAAGATACCTCAGATGACTATTGCCGGGTTAAATCGGGATCATCTTTGCAGTCAGTTTTTATCTCCATGTCATTAGTAAATATAAGATAAATATAGTTTATGAATAATACGTGATTTATCATTTGCTATGATTTTCAAGAAATCATTTGTTTACACAAAAAGAGAGAAAGCATAAAAAGAGAGTTTTCAAAAAGACAGTTTTCAAAGATTTTTAAGATGAAAATTTTCTCGTTTTTTCTTCAAAAAGAAAGTAGATATTTTATGTAAATTCTGAGATCGTAAATTTGAGTAATATTTGAGTTGATTACATCAAATTTGATTACATCAAAAAACACATGGTAGTGTACCGCGTTTAGTGTAACTAAACGCGATACCGCTTTGTGTCTTTACGTGAGCTTAAATTTATATTACGAATACTATTATAAGTATATAGAAATATTATTAGGCACTAAGATTTAGTAGTAATCGTTTATAAATCTTTTTCCTAAATGAATTTGATGTATTCATTTGACAGTCTAGAAATTATTGTCGTTAAATGATATTTTTCTTAAAATTATATCAGATATATAATCTCTGCAAAAGTAATTATGGAACTAGAACTTTTTATATAAAAATGAATATATACATATGAAACAATACAAAGAGAAAATTATTTTTTGTTTTATATTTCTTAATTTTGATTTAATTTTAAAATTTTATTTAAGAAAAAAATATTTTTAATTTTAATAAGGCAATGCTATAGATATGTAAAGTGTTTGTTGTATATGTACACATAAATAAGTATATATGTATATCTCAAAAACAAATAGAAATATTTATCTATAACAAAAATTGCAACGTATTAGTTTGTTAATTCGTTGAGAAAAGTGTGAAAATTGCGGATAATATCTGGTCAAGCTAACGGTAGAATCATCATTAGGTCTTATCTATTGTCCATAGTCAGGTATATTCTGATGGATTCACTGTTGAACAGCATGATATTCCCAAAGGTTTAATATATAAATGCCAGATTAGAAGAAAGTCAGTGACGTTAAGCGATAATGAGATTAGCAACAAATTTGTAAAGGTCTTTTATATGTTGCTGACAGGACGATGTGGCTTTCTATAATGCGCCATCTACGAAACGCTCGTAATACAATGACTTATATTTTTTACAATATTATCCATTTTTATGTAGTTTTATAAATACCAAGATAAATACTATTTATTGAAATATATTTATTGAAATATATTTTATATATGTGTGTGTGTGTGTGTGTGTGTGTGTGTGTGTGTGTGTGTGTGTAGTGT
>NW_012130065.1:6153228-6165592 GCF_000143395.1 Atta cephalotes
GTGTCGTGTGTGTGTGTGTGTGTGTGTGTGTGTGTGTGTGTGTGTGTGTGTGTGTACGGAGAAGAATTAATAGTATTATCATTCTCGATCATCTTTTTATTAAATAATCAACCGAGATTTTTTTTAGTTGAAAGTTACACAGTTTTTGAGTAAATAATTATAATTAATCCATATATACTCTTTTCCAATAATCATATAATATTGTAATGATACAAGAAGCATTTAAATAGAGAAGAACAGTTTAAATAGAAAAATGAATAAAAAATAGGAGGAGCTCCTTAATGGTAAAATAGCAAAAATAAGAAAAAATATAGGGTGAATTCTAAATTGAAAAATAGATAATTGAAAAATAAATAAAAAAACAACAACGCCAATACGAATTACTTGAACAGTTTAGGAGAGAAACTGTGAATTAGGACAAGTGCATCGACTTGCACGAAAACTAGAAAGCTGCATAGTCATGTTTCGACGATAGTGATTTTGCTTGACGAAGAAAACACTGTCAAGAATCGTCTACGAAGATATAGATTATTGTGTCTCTCTATTATGCCAATTCGGCGAAAATTGTTTTAAAAACATATAGATATTTAATATAAAGTAGCGCTATGAATGTTCATTCTGATTCAATATTACCTCAGAAATCATCTCATATCATGCAATAATTAAAAACGATCATATTTTTTACGACAATTAGCTCAATATTACATTAGATCATATTTTCGAATATGTGTAATTATCTTTATTTTGACAACTTTTACTTTAATTGCGATGATTTCTGAAGTAACATTGGATCAAAATGAACGTAGCGCTACTTTATATTATAAATATCTACATGTTTTTAAAACAATTTGGCAATTATTTGGCAAATATCATTGAATAGAGTAAAGTTTCAGTTTTAAGAATCTGTTTTTTTTTTTAATTGCGATACGATGATTTTTAACGAAGCTAAAAGCAATCAAAATTAAAATGCTCTTTTTATTTAATTCAGAATAATTCAGTAACAAAAACAAATTTTACGTATTTAAAAAATGATTTTATAGGGAAAACTTTAAGTTTTTATATTAAAAAATCGAAAATTTTCATAAGTTTTTTTTTTATACATAACAGGTCCATAAAGTGAGAAGAAAATGTCTCATTTTGTTTATCTCGTAATATTCTATACATAAAAATTATTAAACTCGCAAAAACTCGAAAGATATTTTTCAAAAGTAAAAATTTTGAATGTTACAATCTTTTTTTTACAATTTAAATTTTGTTCATTTTTAAGTTATAGCTACTTGAATTTTGAAGTTTGTAACGCTACAAACGCTTGTTCCGACTCAATACAATCACTGCAAAACATTGTCAAGCTCTATTTATTATTCGCTCGAAGTTGAAAACAAAAAGTTGAACTTGATCTTTTTGGACTTTGCGAGCTGTAATTATATTTACAGTTACAGAGAGTTGAACGTATCGATGCCCGGCCGTAATTACTCGATACGTGCAACGATAACTAAGTAAAGATTCATCTTTACAATGAGAATCGCGGAAATAACGGGAGCGTTGTACCTGTTATGGCTAGACACAAAAACAATCGCTTTTTGCGAGATAACTCACGGAGATACGTTTGGTGCTCGGTGTATCGAAGCCGTTTCGCCATCGCTGTTTCGCGAAACCTATCCGCGACATATCCGATTCAATCGGAGAGATGCTAGATAAACGGTGGTCGACCATTACGAGCCCACCTCATGTAATTACTGATCCTTAGATATATCTTCTGCCTTTGCATTATCGTTTTGTGCCGGGTTGCTCTCACCAGATTTCTCTGATCAAATCGTCTTACTGGCACCCGTTTGTACCCTCAGAATTTTAAGATAATCATTTTTGATCGAATGATATATTCTATTTTTACATGCAAAGAACGATTTTACTGAGGTTTCTAAAAATTTAACTAATTACAGATTTGAAAATAATTTTATTGAACTATCAAAATAATTATCAATTTAAAATGTAATATTTTTTGCAGCTCGTCATATTTGAAATTTTTTACATAATTATTTTAATGGCTCAACAAAAATCTGTATTTAATTAAATATTTAAGTAAATTCAGCAAATTTGTTTTTGACACAGCGATTTAAATTTTCGAATTGTTTTTACCCATGTAAGATCATGAAAGATACGTGACAATTATTCCTTCATACTATATATCATCAGCTCATCATAGCTCTTTTCATTTTGAATACATATATGAATTGAATATAAATTTTTCGCCCGCAGAGGAACATGAGGCTGACTACAATAGCCGACCGTCGTCGGAGATCATTTTGATCGGACAGTCGCGGGCGCGAGTCTTTTTTCAGGACTTCGGTCCCAACCTGCCAATGTAAATCGAATAGAAATTGAGGGCGTCGATATATCGGACTTGAGTGTGCATCCTGCCTCATGGCGTGCATCGTGCATCGTGCATCGTGCATCGCAGCACGGCGCTGCGCTGTATAAAACGTGGGCCGAGCGAGAGGTAACTCTTGACGTCGCGCCGCGGAGCCCAACTGTGGGCGCGGCGGATATCCCGCTGTGTCTCTTCAACATGGCCGACGTCATACGCACACCCACGCCGTGTCTCTCCCTTTGCCTCCCATTGACCATCACCGGTCTCCCCTTTCTCAATTCTCGCCGCATCGAATTACACGGTCAGCGAAGTAATTTACGAAGCTACGCCCGCGCGAGAGCGCGCCGCACGGAATCATATCCGTTACATCCCTCCGCGGTGCGGCAGTCGGCGGCCGCGCGCAAATTCGCGATCACCGATAACGATACCGAGAGATTAATGGCGCCGCGGCCCCTTTGTCTTTGCCCGACTGGGGCACGTCCACAAACATACTCGCTGATTAATTAGGAACGGGCGTGGTAATGGAGGATTGGATGGAAGATGATATTTCGTGATCGAGAAAATCACTACTTTCTCACTTGGCGTTTGCGAGTGATAAATAACGGTTATTGTATACAATAGAAAGAATGATTTTGCTGAAGTAGAATCTAAAAATTTAGCTAAATATAGATCTGAAAATAATTTGACTGGACCATCAAAATATAGAAAGCATGATGAACAATATTGCAAAAAGTTTTAATATTCAAATATCAGCTAATTCAAGTATTTTACATAATTATTTTAGTAGTCCAACAAAATTGTTTTCAGATCTATGTCTAACTAAATTTGTAGATGCTTCAGCAAAATCGTATTTTTAGTATACTTACGTATCGATATACGCATAAAGATTTATATTATATTTGCGTTTTTCTATACATTGAAATAAAATATAAATTTTAATAAATCATTTGTTTGAATAGTGAACCAACTAAATATTTGCTAAATATAAAGATTTTTATGTACTTATTTGATAGAAGAACTATTAATTTGATTAAACAATCATTTTTTATTGAGTTAATATTTACTATAAACAAATGTTTAACTATTCACATAAATATTTATTAAAGTTACATTTTGTCTTAATGTTTTCCACAGTTATAAAATATAGATATATAAAATATAATATAGATATATAAAGCTATATATTTAGGATTTTATAATCGTTTAGCTCAATGTTGGGCCATTACTGATTACTAGAATTCAGGTACTGGCGCAATATTGACAATTACTGATCCAGTACTAGCAGATAGTACTAATTCATTTGTTAGTGATAGCGCAATACTGGTTGACAGTTGACAGAATCTTGATCGTTAGTTGACAGTTGTAGTTGACTTTGGCTTTGATTGATTTCATTGTAACTGCTGGTGACCCTATATGAGTGTGGTGTTACCTTGGAATTTAGACATTAGAGATGTTAAAAATTATTATTCATATTTCATCGAAATTGAAATTGTTTTAAAATTAATTTTGTATAATTTTTAGTGCAAGCTATTTGTACACAATAATTTTATAATGAATTGAAAGACTCCTACTGGCGAAGAATATATTATTATTTATGTACTGTCTTTTTAATAATCCTTAAAAAATGTCTTTTTGATATACGTATCTTGATTTCTCGGGACACATTATCCCTTCGTCAAGAATAAAAGAAAATGGGAAAAAATGATTTTGAATAATGAAGAGACTATTCTGGGACATTAAACAGATCGCGATCGAGTTGCTATGCTTGTTCAACGTGAAAAAATTAAATTTAATCACTTCCTGATTCAATTGTCTATTCAGATATTACGCGAAGAGTCTTGTCCTTTAACGTAACGTTTTTGAGAAGAGTCGCGTTATGAAAGTCGCGGCTTCTTCCTCGAGATGTACATGTCGTACTTATATGCTTGTCGTATGAATAAAGCGTAGTTTCCTGTCTCGCCGATGCTTCGACGAAGAATCGAGTCGTTTTAGCCCACATGCACGTTGCTGACGAAGCGAAAGCTATTGCTACAGTTTCAAGTATCGGCATATTCGCGGTATAGTACCATGTGAGAACGCCCATGAAGTACCGTGTAACGAGTGGTGAATACAATAGAAATACTTGAGCCCTAAATACGCGTTCGCGAATAATTGACGCGGAAGTACCTCGGAAAAAGCCTGCCAAAGACGAAGAACTCGCGTATGTCCCGCTAGTCACTTAATCCGTAAACATGGCGGTTCGAGCAAGCGTTACGCATCCGCGCCGGTTTATCGATAAATGGGGAAACAATGAATAAGCAAAAAGAGTGCGAAAGGTAATACTAATACATTTTCAATAAAGATGTAATTCTTGTTCATATTAAATTGCAATTCAAATTTTTAATAATTGCTTTACATTCAAGATTTAAAATTCCCGTTATGGAGATATAATAAGGATATCTTAAAAAAATAAAAATAAACAATTAAAGCATATTAAATTAATATTAATTCATATTGATATTATATCGTCTATAATTATATATTATAAACATATATTATTGTATTTTATATGAAAAGTTACTTTTTATTGTATGAAATGTGTTTATTTTTCCTAAAATAATTAATACATAGAAACATTGCATCCTCGTTATAGATATTGCTAAAGGTAATATGATCGATATTTTTTAAGTCAACGATTTTCCCACGGTACTTATACAAACTGGTACATAGATCGGCTTCTCTCTGAACATGTTAATCATTTCATGTAGTGTCTCGAGTTCGGAGAGGGTTTTAGATTGGCGAGGAAAATCCGTAGATTGGTTAACGAGGCTCAAAGTACGAACTCGGCGAAATTGGCTCGATTAAAACCCACGGGGCAGCTGCCCCGAGGATTGTGCCCCGTCATGTGATTGGTCCCTTCTCCCGGGTCCTTTCTTCGATCTCCTCCATTTCGAGATGCATCGATACTCGACCATCATTAATCATGCACTTTTGTACACACTCGTCGATGGGACTCCCTGCGAGGGACATCCGAGACGCAACAAAAATGAATCTCGGAGATCGAGACTGGGCCTGAACGGCGATCGAGGCCAGATGTTATTAACTTATGTAAAATAAACATAAACGAAAGCGCCGCGTGCGCAGGGCGTTTCGTTGTGGAAGCATCGGAATATTAATCGTGCGACTTTTAGAAGGATGGTAGCGATATTATGATTACTTCGCGCAAAATTGTAATCGTAAACGCTAATCAGGAGTGCATCGTAAAATTAATGGACACGCGTGTTAATAAGTAAAATTAATTTTAAAATTGATTATCATGACCTTCTTGCAAAAGTCTTCAATTATTTATTATGTATTATGTATTTACCTGTTAAATAATATATATGCATTTTATGTTTTTTTATCTACTCTTTTTAATCAAATGTGCATCTGGTAAAAATTTTATACATGTATATATACTTGAAAGAATTGTGTTAAAATGCCTATTATAACCAAATATAAACAGAAATAATTGTTCATATTAATTTCTTTGGCATAATCAAATAAAAATCGATAATTATAAATATAGATTTAGTATTATTTCTGAGATAAGGATAAGAATACCAAAGAATTAAGTATAAAAACGAAAGAAATTTCCACCCGTATACTCACATTCATTTGCATTTAAAGTGAAACCCGCATGTATTTTATTTCATGTAACTAGATAATGGAGAGGTGAAAATTTATTACAATTACATTTTATTTTAAAGAATTACGCATTGGATTAAAATAAAATAATAAATTAAATTATATTATATTGAAAATAATAAATTATATTATATTCACATTGAAAAAAAGGGGAAAAAATGAAGTAAATAAATATGGACATAGCTGATCTTATACAATAATCATATGCATCCTCGATTTCAGGATATGGATCTGATTGAGGTTCTTTGGAAGCAGGATGTAGACCTGGGATTTACCCTGGTAGAACCGGCTACGGCGCCTACCAAAAAGCCATCTACATCTGAAAAAGAATCAGCAGATGAAATTGAGAAGCTGAAAGCTTTAGAAGCTATTAATGCCACTTATCAAAAGGTACGAAAAAGCTTTTATTTTTTTCCTTCCAATTAGCATATTATGCCATATTTATTTATCGAAAACATACACGATTTCGAATCGTTTCGGGTTCCCAGTCAATGTTTAACAAGTGATTGTCTCTCGAGAATGCGTCGCTTTCTGCTTTCACGCATGTTAGAAGGAAGCGTTTGCTTCCTTGGACTCAATTTAACGTTCGTTTCTCCATATGCCAACGGGCCCATTGATGTCTTCCTGTGTGTCGCCCGGACGATTATCAGAGATAGAAAGCTCCAGACGTGCATCTGTATGTTAAAGAATGCCTTGCGACGTCGCGCATTTTGCGTTCTGCCTCTCGGTAATCATCGACCAATTGGATTGTGCGAATAGGAAGCAACATTCCCTGTGACACTTCAGAAGAAAAAGACTTCCAGATTTGGCTTCCGGGCATTTATGCACATGTTGGACAACATTTCAAGATTATTATTTATAGTTTTTATTTTCTTTCTTGAGTATCATTAAAAATCAGTTTGGTAGTAGATTTAAGGAACATATATTTTGACATTTCAACAAGAATATTAGCTAATCGACAATGAGAATATAAACATCAATAAAATACTTGTCTAGATAGATTCATATCAATTCGTAAAATAGATGAATAAATGATGACACATTGAACAAATGTGACACTACTAGCTCGATTAATACTGGAATTTGATTAATAGTGGATTTTGGAGCATTTGAATTTGATGTTCGAATGGCAATCTCCTTGTCATCTACTTCATCGGATTTATGCCGCATAAAGCTTATTTAGGAAATGCTCATCCGTTTTGAAATATCAACATATCGTGAATCTTTTGTGAATTTAATTTTTTTCGAAAAATTGTATTAAAAAAAATCTCTTATGTCGGCTCTTTAGCGCATGGCTTCTGCGTTCGCGCGTAATCGCTCGTGAATGATCAATCTCTGATCGATAAGAGACACTAAGCCACTTCAAATACATAGCGGCTCTGTTCGGTAGACCCAAAGAGAGATTAGGAATCATCCCACGCGGATGATCTCAACCGATATTCTAAGCCCTGTTCATATCGACCATCGATCTTGTCTTTCTCTAGTATATGCATATCTGAATTAAGGTAGTTTTGTCTCACGGTGTATTATATCTATCTCCGACGTGTGTATTTTTATACAACGACAGAAATGTTGCAATTACTTTTTTTTTATTTATAAATATTTTTTTTATTTGTGAAAAATATTGGTTAATATTTTATTAATGAAGATAAAGATCATGAATTATGTTGCACTTGTTTCGGTACTATCGGAAAAAATGATAATCCTTTCCTCTATTTTATATCTGGAGAATTGATCAAATCTCTGTTATTAAAATATTTAGAATAATATATAAATGAAAATAAATCAAACAAAATATTGTGCTTAACAGATAGATAACAATAGATAAAAACAATTGTACAATTTATTTTCTTGTACTATTATTCTCTAATAATTTCTTTTGTTATTATTTTAAAAGCAACGAGTCTTTTAATTCTGAATCTTGAATATCACCTATAAATAAATTTATTTTAACTTTTCAATCATGAATATAATCTGAATCTATGAAAAATATAAGAAGCTCTTTAGTAGAAATATAAGAGCTATAAAAATATAAGAGCTCTTAGCTCTTTGACTGGATCTCAGTTAATTCTCTCCGTACAAGATAAGTTTTTCGATATTGATGATTTTTCTTCGCTCGCAGCATTTTGGTGGATGGACATGAGGTGCGTTTAAGTATCCGGCAGATTCGAGCCTACGAGATCTCATCCATACGATGGTCACCGACAATGACGGTGCATCGACGTTCTGGGCGGGTAGCCCATCAGACTTCTCGACGTTCTTCGTCTCCCTCTCTGTCTCGTCCTCTCTTCATTCGCTTCTTCGCTTCTCTCTTCTTCTCACGACCTTCAGTAGTCTCAGCGTTTCTTCTTTCTTTATTTCTTTCCCGGCGTCGCTATGCGCTGCTTCGTCTCCATCGGCCTCTTCCTCCGCGAAGATCGCATTGTTCCAGCGGGTTCTATCTTTGTGAGGGCTCGCCGCCGCCTTCAAGAGCCCAATAACACGGGGAAGACCCTCGATCCCGATCGAAAGCCGACACATCGATCCGAGACGCGATCCGCGAACAGTTGAGAACAAAGAAGAGTCCAGTCTCTCGTCTTCTCCCTCTCTATCTTGCAATGCGACAGATTATTGACAAGCATTGTTCCAATGTCTGACCACAGAATTGTTTTAAGTAAAGGCAGGCAATGATTCAAAATCGGCAATGCGCTGTCAGAAGAGAAAATTTGACCACGTATATTCTCTTAAATCATGTATTATACTTCTTTTTCTAAATTTAAAGTTGATGAAATTCTGACAAGTTCAATTTTGAATGTTACAGCTGATATAATATCTATGTCAATACATTGTTTTTGATCTTTGTTTTTAATGGATATAAATAATTGAAATTATATGTGAGACACAGCTGTAGGAAGATTTATAATCATCAGCTTTAAAGTGAATAATACAATGAAAACACTATAAATGATCTTGCTACGTAGAATATTTGTCAACATGTCGTACCATTTGAGAACGACGTTGATGTCACTAGGAAGAAGCTAGGCAAGTGAATTGCTGTAAAGCACGTTGCATGTTTCTGTTGTACAATTATCTCAAGCCGCCGTGACTGGCAGAAATTTTTAATCCAGAGCCAAGATTTAAATGATCGGTGCACGTCGCGGCGACAGGCTCCATTAGAGCGACTCCGTCTCGCTGCGAAACGGGAATGAATTATGGAGGCGTTTAGAGGAACGTCAGTCTAGAAAGTAGGAAAGAGGAAGTTTGATCAAGCGATTCAGGATGGAAAGCATTCGTCGCGAAGACAACAAATTTTTCCATGCTTGACAGACGTGGTCATGGTTCCCTTCCCGTATATCCTATGTCTGTTTTTTCTACGTACGTAGTTCTTGATTGATCTATCTATGCAAAAATATTATCGATATTAATTTAAAAAAATACAAGATGAGTCGATTACATTTAGCAAAGCAACAACAAAAAAAGTTATATTGATATTCCTGTATAAATACTTTATTTGATATCTTGATCGACATTCGCTCTTGATACATGTATCGTTGTGCATTTCATCAGTCTGTGATGATTCGTAATTATTGAGTGAAGACGCCTGCAATAAACACGATACAAAGCCCGATCAATTTCCGCTTACAGAGTCGCTTGCTTCGTTCGAGTTGTTTCAACGCGGATGCGTATCGCGCAAGATGAATCGCTACAAGGCACCTTATTCCCGAATAGTAGGAGATCGCTTTCTCGAGCTGTCGTGACTGACATGAATTTTTAATTCATCGACACGATTCAAATGAAGTGAGTTCTTCTAGGCGACGGGCTCCATTAGGGCGACTCCGTTTCGGTGCCAGGAGCCCGAGAAAGACGGCTCTCCGGGAGAAATGCGATGAGAAGAGGATCGACCCATGCGATGTAGAAGAAGGATCTTGACGAAAACAACAGATCCTCTCGCCCCGTCCTCCATGCTCGCAGAGTATATTCATAAAACCATCAAAATGGCTAGCGTTCATTTGTTCCTGCAATGTATCCGTGAAGCCGGCGGGGTCTGGTAAAATGATAGATGTACGCAACATCCCCCTCGGTACGAGGGGCGCCATCGACGAACCTATCAGAGCGGAAGAGAGACGGGGCCAAAAAGAACGAGAGAGAGAAAGAGAAAGAACGATGTCGATCCATGAGGCGTTTCTGGTGAGAGAAGGAGAGACAGCGTATAAAGTGAGAGGGGACTTCGCGAGCCAGAGAGATTGGAGCACTCTGGGAGGGGTATTCCAAGGGACGTATTGATGGTCCTGGAAATTGAAAACGCGCCCGGCCAGCCGAAGTGGGTTTGGCTTCCTTCTCTTGTCCCGATTGTTTCCGTCGGCTGGAATTTCGTAGCAAAATGGCGCTTGTGCGATGATATCAATGATCTAGGATATTTATCGTGTTTTTAACATCTAATAACTTCCGGAGTAATTTATATATTTTTTTTTCTAACTTACTACAAAGCGACTTTTTGTGTTGTCGCCGTTATTGATATTTTCTTATTACATTTTTATGACCTAGTAAACCTAGTAAAATATTATATATTTTTTTTCTATGAAATTTTGTTTAAATATTTATTTGTTACTAAAAGAAGTATTTTTAAACATTAAAATTTTTATTTAAGATACTTTAATCGTCAAGATAAATCCAGAACAAGTCACAAAATATGAAACGTGTCGCAAGTTACATACTATTCGAGGTAGCGTGACTCGCACCATATCTCCAGCGACCGCGATACCATATTGAATTCGTATTTACTCGCGGCGATCAAGGTGATTTGAATTATGCTTTCTATCCTCTGGTCCTTGTAAGGCGGTTGATCGGGGCAGACAGTCGTAACAGTTCGTAAACGTTAATTGAGAGCTATGCCAGCCATGCAAGTCCGTATCGCTGACAGGACCTCCATTGTCGCATCGAGGGTTGCGTCGTCAAGCGGGACCGACGTTTCCTTCGAGAGTCGAAAGAGATGACGTTGTGGGCCCAAAATAAGGCACACGGCTATACGCGTTCGTGACTCTTCAAAAATATTTTAGGATCACCTTTAGGATGCAAAAATTTTTGAAGTCTACAAAGAATTTCTCACGTTTTGTTAAATATTACACAAATTAGCCTTGCAAGCTTAAATATTAGAAGAGACGTACATTAAGAGAAAAAATTACATCTGTACTGTGCAATAAGCTACAATATCTATTAATAATATGAAAAAAAGATGTTTTAAAAAATACATAACATTTTTAATAGTATATAGTGAAATGCTCGTTTTTGTCTCATGTTAGTTTGATTTTGAGATACTAGGAAAGATTGAATTTTGTATTCATAACTCCGTGCAGCTCAGTGTAACACACCACTCAACAACGATATATCATATCGTCGAATGAAAAAGTGACCAGAGCGTAGGCAGAGAGGGATGAAAGATTCGAGAAAGGATGGCAAGGGAGAGCGACGAGAAAAGAAAGAGAGAAAAAGAGGCATATTTTGGCAGGGGAAAGGAGGATAGATAGAGAGTCGGTGGTTGTAGATGGTTGCTATCAGGGACTTGCTATGATTAATGATCGAGTACAATACTGTTTTCATTAAACTCATTTCACTGCAGCTCGCATATACCGCCGCGCTACAGGCGACCTATGGCCCGGGGCATACGCCCGCCCTTGGGCCCTTTTTCATGTCGGCGGTAGGGTCGCTTGATTATGACGTCTCCATAAGACTCGACCTTGGCCGGTTCGAATAACGCTCGACTGAATTCGGCCATTGTTGCGCGAGCTTCATCTCAAATTCGTCAGCTCCACGGATTCGTAATCATCTTTGTTGAAATTACGTTTTGTGATCGAGCATCGGGTACCGATCACATCTCTCTTCGAGAGCCATACTTCATGAGAGTCGGGTCCTTCACCTCTTCTTGACACCTCTCAGATGCGAGAACGTCGTTAATTACGGTCAGCGCGCTCATTACATCATAGCGCTACTCTTTCAATCTAATTTTCTAGCTAATTTACTGACTCCTCATTACAGTTTATTAATTGATCAATTATAATTAATGCGCGCTAAATATACTTTACTTTTGATAACGAGTTACATTATTACAATATTTTTTGTCTTACAAAATATCTTACTTTTTTGCATGACTTTATCTTTCTTCCAATAATGATTACCGAAATATTATGTGTGTGTGTGTGTGTGTGTGTGTGTGTGTGTGTGTGTGTGTGTGTGTGTGTGTGTGTGTGTGTGTGTGTGTGTGTGTGTGTGTGTGTGTGTGTGTGTGTGTGTGTGTGTGTGTGTGTGTGTGTGTGTGTGTGTGTGTGTGTGTGTGTGTGTGTGTGTGTGTGTGTG
>NW_012130065.1:6167735-6169296 GCF_000143395.1 Atta cephalotes
TTTATTATATATATATATATATATATATATATAAAACATATATATTTATTATATATTTTTATTAAATTTAAAAAGGTAAGAATTTGTTTACATACTATAATTGTAGTACGTCTTTTTTTTATTTCTTTTAGCCGTAATACAATCTGTATATATAGTTTATCCGCTTTTCAAAATAATATTAAAAAATATTAAAAAATATTAAAAAATTAATACTAGCATAAGAGAACTAGTATACGCTCTCTTGTGTTAGTATTAATTTTTTGATTGGTATTCCTTCGTTTACGACGACGAAATGAATTAATCGGACGGTGCGGTAATAACTTTTTGAATAGAGAATGGACCAAGAAGAGCAGCAGAGCTCATTACGCGGTTATCTCGTCGTCGATCAATCGAGATATTCGGCGTATGGCGTATATGATTAATGAGTTACTAGACTAATACATAAGAAATTCTTCCATCATCCTTATTCCGTAGGGTTTGATGGGAGAAAATGGTGGTCCGACATAACATAAAGCAAGAGAACTATGTGAATGCTTCGTGCACTGAAATAGAAATGGCAAGTTGATAACTTGAAATCAATTGTAAAACTAGAAATTTAAAATAGTTGATATGAATTACAATGCAGATCTAAAATTCACACATTTATAAGAATTCGAAAAAATCAACTAATTTTCATTGCAATTATGATATATATGTTTTTACATATTAATTTACTTGATTTAACATATTCGGCTTTGTATTACTTAATTCTTCCGTGATGAATCTAATAAATAAAGTCTTTCTTCGATCAATATTGAAGTTTTATTTTAATATGAATTTCATTTAGAGTTTAATATTTGAAGTTAACAATAAAAATATTTATTTCTAAATGTTGAGTCAGAGAATTTTGATTAATATAATTTGATAATTTGATTATTGATTTTTCTTGTTATTTTTTATATGAAGAGAAATCGGCTTTGAATTATTATAAAATTTATCGTAAAAAAGTTTGTGGCGCTTATAACGTAAGCTACATTAATATTTACATGAAAAATCATTATATATTCACAAAACGAATTTCGTGCCAATCGCGATATTCGCGTGCGAGGTTGGTAGTTTGAAATGAAAAGAAAAGAAGAGAATAGATGAAAGGAGGCAGCATATACGTTACCACCGCAGCGCAAGGTGCTTGTATTGCTTGTACCAATTTGACGAAGCATGATGGATTGTACAGGGGCTTGCATGTGAAAAAATTTACATGTATGGAATAAATTATCATCCCATTGTCTCGAGTGCGAGCGCGTTAGAAACGCTATGTTTTGTTCAACGTGAATGTGTCTCCATTAAATATGAAGCTGATTAATGCATTTTATTCAGTCATTCATTGCACAATTACCGAAAATATTTTAGTTTAAGGTAAACACAGAGAGAGAGAGAGAGAGAGAGAGAGAGAGAGAGAGAGAGAGAGAGAGAGAGAGAGAGAGTAGTAATAATTAATTAATTAATTAATTAATTAATTAATTAATAATATATATATATAGTAGTAGTAGTAGTAGTTATAGTATAATAATAAGTAAGTAAG
>NW_012130065.1:6169316-6174265 GCF_000143395.1 Atta cephalotes
TAAGTAAGTAAGTAAGTAGTAGTAGTAGTAGTAGTAGTAGTAGAGTAGANAGTAGAGANANAGNGAGAGAGAGAGAGAGAGATGTACTAAATTTTAATAAATAATTGTTTAAATAATATTAATATAACATTTATGAATGGAAAGTGAATGTTTGCTAAATGATAAAACAATAGTTAAACGAGTAGTTGAATTATATATATTAATGAATCTTATAGTGATCTTATCATTATCTTGAGCTAGATATTAGATAAAAACGCGTGCAAATAAATTTTATTAATATAATAGATTCGAAACGTTTCGATCCAATGTTTAGACTCCTTCTCAATATATATACAATATATATATACAAGAAAAATTGAAATAACGAAAAGAATGTACAATCATATTGGAATACGACGCAATATTCAGTTATTATTGCACATAGACTTGAGTTTTCGCATTTGATTGGCAGAATGTTAATTAGATGAAGAGAAATTTTTACATAAAAGATTGACTTTAAAAATGATTTTTATTAAAAAAAACAAATGAATATTAAAAGTGATACGAAATTCTTTGACCTATTATATTTAAATTTATTTACAATGACTTGACGTTTCTCTCTTTTTGCTGTCTTTTGGATTTATATTTGCCTCTGTTCTATTACGACTTTTATATTGGTTATATTAGTTAGTTTAAGCGTGCAATATGTTATTTTATAAAACGATTTGTCCAAGATATTTTGATGTAAGTTAATATTATTACTTTTTAAATCGGTATTTTTATTTATTGTATGTGTTTTTAAATTATATTATATGTATAATAAATTAGAGAATTTAATGTATGGACACAACATACTTCTTGTGACAGAAAAGTTTTTATACAATATTACATCTCGTCACAGATTGTACTTTCTTAATTTAGCGTTTAATTCACATGACTCTTACTTAGCGTTGATTTTTGTCATTTTATTTATTTGAAATTCTTTTATATATTGAGAAGGATCAATAAATTAATAATGCCAAATATATATATATATATATATATATATAAAAATCTTACTTGGTGTTCGCGATCGACTGAAATAAACTTAATTTAACTAGTCTGCTCGTGATACTTTTATATTTATTATTACGATATGTCTATACGAACGGAAAGGTTCGAATAATCGCGTAGCCGATTATTAGCACCTTCGATATTGAATAACCTTTATCGAGATCGATGTTACGCCGAGAGATCGGTTTTCGTTACGCCTTATAAGATTCAAGTCGTGTAATGGGCGTTCAGCCTCGAGAACTCCGCCTTCTTAGATATGCCCGCGACATTATCTGCGCACGACTACGGCTGGAAGAGAATAAACTATATAAGATTATCACGAAGAAAGTCTATAGAATCGAAACAATTTGCTAATCAGTTGCATTTATTAAAAAATGCAACTGATTATCAAATTGAGTAATATTTCGCAAAGAACAAAAAATAAGAAATTATTGCAATGAAAAGAATAGTTAATATTAATAAAAAAATAAAATATTATCAAATTAATATTTATCAAAAAATAAAAAAACTAATGCAGATGGTTTTTCTTAATAAAAGATTACAAAGTTTTTTATATTTCTTTAAATAAATCTGCAATGATATTATTTAATTACTACTGGTATTACCACATCAATAAACTTGTTATTGTTTATAAAATTAGATTTCTTCTAAATAGGTGATAATTTGGCTTAAATATATATGGAGAATATTATCCGATTTTATAACTAAATTAAGATTTTATATTCTAATTTTATATTGGAAATGTGCTTCTATCTTCGGTATTAAATAACGAGTAGCAAACTCTATGTTATTCTAAAATTATTTTGAATAATATAATGAAATCACGAAAATTTATAATTATTGATATTACTTATTTGTTGATGATAGATAAATGTGAACAAATGAAATAATTAATATTTCAGTACTTATTGTATTAGTTTGTAAAAGTAATTTATTTTAATATATTTAATGTTACTTTTATTCGTATTTTAACAATTATTTAGGAGCCAGCCAAAAAATTCACGTATATTTATATACGTGAATTTTTATTATTTATATATATATATTTATTTATATATATATTTATATATATATTTATTTATATATATATATAATATAAAAAATAAGCTATCTTGAATTGGTATGATTGAATAACTTTATTTTAGTATAACAAATCCTACATATGTTTTCTACATTATTTTCTAAATATAACCTTTTTATTCCGATTACAAAGAATATTTAAAAACGTATATTGTTACATGAAAATTGATACTTATGCTTCTTTTTGGATGCGATGTAGTCAATGTAAACTCGCATCTCAAAACAGAATTGAATATGAAGTCCGCGAATATTTTGCGTCGTGCTGTAACGAAGAAGCATCCATCTCGTAGTCCAAAAGGCAATGCAATTTCCTCAATATTTTGATGAATCGAGGGAACGAACTGTATACGTAATCTATACGATGAGTTGTAGAGGGACAGTGAAATTGGTGGGATTGGTGGGGACCTCTCGATGGAAACGCATGCGTGAGCGTAAAACTGAACATCTGCCACGTGCGCGGGCGGTGCATAGTGTGTGGATTCGTGCGTGGATGGACTGAAATCACGAGGGGGAAGAGGGATGGAAAGCATGGCCGCATCCGCCATGCGCGGCCGCCGAGGCACGATCAACTAATTTTCTGTCCATTTCCAATTTCGGTATTGGATATCGGAACGTTAATTAAGGAAAAGAACTCGTTAGAGGAGTAAAATAATACGTGTAAAATAAGAGAAGACTTTCGAATTTCATTATATTATATTCGTGAAAAGTTCAGAGGTAAAACGAAACAATCTTCTTTGCAGTAAAATTAATTTTTTTTATTATTTGGTAAATTCATTACAAGTAGTGCGCGAGCTTTTATCTAGTATCTTGAGTATAATTGTCAGGTTTTATATGTGATGAAAGTATTATTTTATGTTATATAATTCTTGTGGTTCATTGCAGAAAAAAAATCTAAACTTTCACAAATTTATTTAACTTATTTATTTTTTTATCCTTTTGAACTACGGAAAATTTTAAAAATTATCAAACTAATTTACTTTGATCGTGAACGCGCGTGAAACACATGAAACCTGAGGCATGTCATTGGTCAATTCATTTATTTCTTACGCAATCATAATCGCAAATTATGTCGCAATTATAATCACGATGCTTTTGTGACGATAAGCGGATTAATAACGGTATACAGTCTCTTCGACAAATACAGAAGAATAATGTGAGGAGAATACAAACGAGAAAATATACAGTCGGTAGCAAGGAACGTTATACGCAATCGATAGACCGCGTTGTATTAATTTCCGTTTCGATTCGTCAAGGATTGCCGGGGGAGAAAAAAATAATATCCGACTATCTCCACGCATGGCAATAGCCGTGACCAATACCTCCCGAAGTGGATTTGGAATTAGACGCGGGAACCCCACTTCAAACCGAACTCCACTCCGGATCGGATGCTCCGCGATTCTCGAAAACTCCTCGTCATTCCTCTCTTCGAATAACTGCAAAAAATCCGGTCCGACTATAATCTTCTCTTTTTCGTGCCCTACTTAATCTCCCTAGAAAAACTAGACATTTCGAGAATTGTAATGGGGAACGAATGCGTAAGGGATCAAAGGATTTTACAATAAGAAAACTTGCTCGAGAGAAAAGTAGTGCCCTAGTTCGCGGGAATTCGTTGTTCAGCGGACAATTTTTGTGAACGTGATTCGATTGCTCGCGACCCGAGAGGGAATCAATATTTGGAGCTGTGCGTGTTCCGCCATGTTAGTTCAGCTATGCCAGCCAACGGCGGCCCCCATGGGGGATGTGTCTGCGAGGGCAGCTGGCGAGGCGTGTATGGGGGTTACAGGGATACTCGGAGCCATGACTTGCCACATCCACCCCTGTAACACGAGCACGCACCATTACTCATATCGCAGCTCGTTGCACGCCACGGATTCGGGACGAATTCAGGAGGGCACTTCCAGGAAGCCTCGGGATGAAAATAGGCGGCAACAATAGCCGCGACGTCATGTCTAGCTTCGTGCCAGCATAATACCTAGCGCAAAAGTATAATCGCGCCAGTACAATATGTAATGCAAAGATAGAATCGTATCCAATTAATTAAAATATTCTGCAAAAGTGTAGCGCTTTGTAAGTAATTTTTATAACGATTCAAATATATGGTAATATATTTAAATATCATTGTAATGATATTTGTTTATATAATTGTAACTATTTGTTAATGAAATTTGTTGTTTAACAATGATAAAGCCTACATATGAAATTATTTATAATCTAAAGCATTTTCTTCTAGAAAGGAGATTTTCATCTGCCTTCAAGCATAGGATTCATAATAATTATAGATGAGAGAAAACGTTCGACTTTTGCGACGTACCGTAATGTGTTTTCGTATATGTGTGAAATACATAGATTCGCGAGGGAAACTAACCAAGTAATTAAACTGAATTCCGTCTTTGGTGAAAACCAGCAATTCTGCGAAACGACAATGCTCAAAATTATCTGGCGAATATCTCGATGGCTCAGAATATACAGACATATCTATAATGAAGGTTGACGTTGATGAAATAATTGTAATAACGTATTATGTTTCACAGTAATCGCAAACCGAATATGAATGCCAATCGCAACGTTCGTAATTATATCTACCCGGATTGGTCAAGCTTACTCCAATCCTCCGTCCGAGCACTTTAATTAATCCCTTCGTTAATCTCATATTAATAAAATGGAATACGGAGAGAGAGACACACACACACAGAGAGAGAGAGAGAGAGAGAGAGAGAGAGAGAGAGAGAGAGAGAGAGAAGAGAAGAAGTACGTACGTACGTAGTACGTACGTACTTAACGTTAACGTTAACCGTACCGGTACGGTACGTACGTCGTACAACCGAAACGGAACGGAC
>NW_012130065.1:6174329-6215796 GCF_000143395.1 Atta cephalotes
GAGAGAGAGAGAACAAGCGAAAGAATCGCTATAGAGCGTCCATTTTAAAGCCGCGTCGACGTGCTCAACAAAAGGGCCAGATTCCTTCTCGACGAGCACGAGCGCTTGCTCCTCCGCTTCTTCGCCACGTCCTTCGTATATCTCAAACGTTTCAATCCTATCGGCGGATTAAAACATTAACATAAAACTCGTATTAGAGTCAAGCTGCACAGAGTGTTGGAGATGACGACAGTCGCCAGTAACGATGAAAAATTAAGTTCGTGGCATCTCCTCCCTTTCCCTCTCTTCCTTTTAGCTTTTCGAAGTTCTCGCCGCCGTACAATAGAGCTTGTCTACAGTCTGTAGAAGTCGTTACCTGGTTGAGATCGTCTCTACGATTTTGTGAGGTTTTTTGCAAATCATGCTAGTTCTATAAGCGACCGGTGTGCCTCGCGTCTCATCGAAACCTCACCGAATTCGACTTTCGACTTTTGCTACCGGATAATAACATAATATCGTATCCTTTTTTCCATTATTTCTAATCGCAGCGATATTTTTCGAACGTTTATTTTTTGTTATTCAAATACTGAAAGAAATATTTTGATTAGATTAACAAAAGGATCCAAGGCAATTTTGTGAGATTTAGAATTTCTTATGTTAACAAAAATTCTATTTGGTCTCATCAATCTGTTCGGGATTTTTTTGTTAGTTTAATTAAAACATTGTTTTCAGTGAAAAAATTGTAAATTACTGAGAACATCAAAGTTTACTAAGACTTGTGCATATCTTTTTTAAATAAATATAACAACATTTGTATTACCGGATAAATCATATTAGAACATAAAGTACTCTTGACTAAGCTGGTTAAAACACGAACTTGAGTACGGAAAAGAATGCAAAGTTAAATATTAAATAAACAAGAGACCGCATTGCTAGTACATTGAGGTGAGGTTCTTCTTGTAGAATCTGATGTTGGTTTAGGATAGATATGTATCAGACCGCGTGGGTTAAGGTCAGCCTGTCACCTCAAGTACCATTAGCCCTTTCTAGACACCTTCTCCGTTCTACCTCCAACCTGTCATTAATGCATCAAGATATTTTTTGTTGACGGACTTTCCTGAGAATCTTTCGCAAGCAATAAAAGGTATAGCTATTTTGTATCAATCAGGCATTGGAATGAACCATGTATATAATAGAAGCAATAATAGTACACATAGATACTCATTTTAAAGACCACTTATTCGCAACTTTAATCACGATATTCATTACAATTAATCGTTATTCTTAGGAAATTTAATAAAGGAAGTATTTGCCAGAAAATAAATCTGCACAAATTACTTCTTGAAATAAATATAATAAGAATGTACATATAGAAGTATAATAAAAAAATATAATGTGAAAATGTAGTGAAAAATATTCTCATTAAATATTCGAAATTTCTCTTAAACTAATTCAGTTAATTAAATAATAAATAAAAAATAATATATTGATTGTACGGCGTATTAATTAGAAAAATTTTTTATGTGAAAATCATTATCTACGTTTTAATAAATTTCTCCACTTGTCTCCAGAAGAGACGAAAGTTCTTTCACATACGAAAAGTATGATAATAGTTAGAGATTGACCGATTTAAAATCTGTTTTGTCATGTGGGTTACTATGTCCCGCGGAAGAATTTGTGCATCACCACAACTTGCAACAAGGAACTTTGGAAGCTAAACCGTTATAAAGCAGCATTTGCGAGTTAGACTAAGAAACAGGTATGGCACAAGATTGCTGTATTAATATACATTAAAATATATACATAAATTAAATATTGTTATCAAGAATAAGCATTTCTGTAATAATTCATATTTTCAGATCAATGGATTTATTAAATTTATCTATAAATTTATGTTAACGAGATGTCTCTCACTCAAATGTCAGTAAAGATTTATGTTAAAAAAACTATCCACAGAATTCAAGTTTTATCCAAAATAATATCAATTTGTACACTGCAATCTTTTAGCACAGAGCACGTTATTTTGAACGTAAAACCATGATAGCATCTGTCTTTTTAGAGCACGTTTCTCGCAAGCAAACGCTCGACTTTGTCCACTTTTGTAAAGTACCTAATAAAACTCGGATTTTATTGGACAAGTGACGCGTGTTACAATAAAATATTCCGTACGGGTTACTCGCTCGGCGCAGTTTGAACGCTAAGGAGCATATCTGAAGGAAACACCGTCGCTTCGTATCTGGTCGGTTAGCAAACGCCTCCAATATGACGGGTTAAGCCGGAAGGAGATAGGTAACGGGAGACGAAGTTTTCGGAAGTCAAAATGAGAAAAAATGCACCTTCTAAGCATGACTCGACTACCGCGTGGTTCTCGTGGTGGACGCGTGGCCATCGAAAAGTGCAAGCTAGACACGAAGAGAAAACGTCATACTATGAGGTGGCAACAATGCTCATTGACGGGCACCACCAGATCGAGAATGACTTGTACGTATGAGGTGTTAGCAAGGTTTCTGACCTCGTTTTCAGAATCTTCCTTGCGTATGAGTATGTCTTGATTACCTTGCTCTTTCTGCCTAGCAAATCGAGAGAATTCGGATTTTTATGATTGTTTGCTTTACATTTAATTTCCGCGATCTCAATTCTTTCTATCTTAATTTCTATTCTTAATTTCATTTAATCGCATTTATCAGTAAAAATTTAATAATTTTTTGTCATTTAATAAATGATAGCTATAAAAGATTCACTTTCATTGATATAATTAATTATTGATAATGCACATTTCTGCTTTTTTAAGTCTGGGTTTAAAAAATCTACCTGAAAAGATGTAAAATTTTGTTAAATATAAATCTGCAATTTTGTTGTAAACTCAAACTGATTGGTAGACTATAAAAAAAATTGTCCAGCGAAATTAATTTCAGATCTGTATTTAGCAAAATCATTTTTTCTGCATTCGGTAATGTAAGATCTAAATATATATCATGCATGCATTTTTATTTCAAGACACACGTGTCTATTAATTTTAACTGTATCTATTACACTGTTTGACGTAGCTCTTCGTGTTTATTTGCACGATTACCGAACCGTATCATGACGTATTCATGGATCTGCAAACTGTTTACTCGAAAAGAGAGGTGTGACATCGTTTTTGTGAACGTACTCTCGATTACGCGGCATGTCCGTTGTCTGAGCGATGACCAACGTTTTTCAACTGCCATTATTCCCTTAATTACGTTATCTTACCGTGAATTTCGCCACCCGACTCCGTTTTATAATTGCCGGTACAATACACATTTCATTGTTAGTCAAGATTCAGGCTATTCGATGTTCGAAACTGGTAAAACTGAAAGCAATAATGAAAATACTTAAACTGTAAACATGCCAAACGCAAAAAATTTTACTGTGATACTTTATTTATCAAAATACTCTCTTTTATAAATAACATGGAAATTTTATGGAAAAAAATTAAAAATTTGAAACTTTGTGTAAAATCAAAATATTACTATTCCGCGGTCAACGATCATTCATGTATTAATCATTACAGGAATGATACTTGAGAGTAATTTGCGCGTAATTTTAATTTCCGACGATAAGAATGATAAAAGAATTTATCATTTTGCACATTGTTGTATTATAAGTGTTACAGGATAATCGCCGAGTCAGATGTATGCTAAAGGAACAGTAAACGGGTTCAGGCCACTTTCCGACGGCATGATGCTATTGAGCGTACTGTTGAATAATAAACTTATATTACGCGTTTGATGAGGAAATGAAGAGAAAAAGTCAAAAGGAGCTGTGTCGGTGTCAGTCGACGTTCCGGAACGAACCTAGAATATTGACGGAATATTGGAAAGCACAACTTCATGCAGCTACTATTATTTATCGGCTGTATAAGGTGTCCTAGACTGCGTTCTTCAGGACAATTCCGCAGGATTGACTGCATATTGTTACGTTACAGTTTTGTCGATGGTCCTATAGTTCATTCGCGGCGGCATACTGGCAGATACAGTGATTTGCACTTATTGGTTAATAAATCAGCTCTATGGTGCTACGTTTGCCATTAGGTGCCGATATTCTTCGACATATTCATGATGAAGTGACGTTGGCATGGTAAATTGAAATAGCGTCACTCTCCTCAATAATCCGGCTCGTTCCACAAAATTGTTTGTAGGAAACGATGCGAAACGTTTAGATCTTGATTATAGAAAGCAGTGATCGCGAATCGAGTTATACTTAACCCTCAACTACAGTTATGAAAACTTTACCTAACAATAAGTTCTAAAGCGTCCTGTTTGAAGTATACAAGTGAACCTTCGCTTTACACCATTTGGTAGAAGGTTCAAAATTTTTTCAATTATAATTTAAAACTTCCGTATCAATCGAATCATACAAATTATACAACCGTATAAAATTTTCGCTTTGGGTCCAAATAATCCGTTGCTGTACTCGAAGATATGATTGTGGCAATATTTGCGTATGGCATGTTTACAATTGTTATTAATAAGTCATACATTCTCTCTTTAGTTTGAATGATTTTTAAAAATATTTTAATAAATGGACAAATGACCTAAGCAATCGACTTCGCATTAGGTCAACTTCAATAAATTCCTTCAATAAATCAAAATCGAACATAATCGAAATTAATTTATACTTGAATCAAAATAATTAAAATGCTGTACGTAATTAATCGCAATTGCTCAAAATTTTGCAGAAGCATTGACCAAAGTGTGCGATGTCAGAGGAATAAAAATCCAAATATACATAGTAGTCGTCGTATTATAAAACATCTCAGAAAGTATGCATAAAAATTGATGATCAGAAGGATTGTCTTAATCGTTTATCGAAAATCTATAGCTATTGTCAAGCTTAGAGTGCGCATAATAAGTATATTGACTGTATCAGTGACAATTATGAAATTATTCCAATATATGCCGGCAGATCTCAAACTATGTTCGAATGAGAGTGACGACACAAGAATAAGGGGTATCAATGGAGAGGGCATTTGACAGGATTTAGATAGCATCTTAACAGGTGATTTACAAGCTTTATCATCCAGTGGTTTTAACCTAGTGACTGGCTCTTAGAGCGGCTAGTCACTGTGAAAACTAAATAGGTATGTTTATACGAATGTATAAAAACAATGCTAATAATAAGTTTTAACAGCAATAGATCTATCTCTGCTTCCACAAATTGCCTCTGTAATTTGTATTTTTCTTCTTTCTATTTATATTTATTATAAATTTATATATAGCACATTTAAATTATATTTCCTAAATTATTTTTTAATGATATTCAGTGACTAGATATTCAGTGACCGCAGGAAAATTGGAACAAAATTTATGAATAATAGAAAATTAACTCTCTTACATATGATAATTTAGTATAAAGTTTTATGTATGTTTATATTTATCTAGTTCTGAGAAAAAATTAAAGTTAAAATAAAATAATAAAATTTCTTCAAAAACACAATATTTTTTGCTTACATTTTCTCAATTAATATCAATCAATACAAATAAAACATTTTTCTTCATAATTTATTATGAACATGCATAAATTAAAACATAACTGTATTGCATAATTTTTTTTTTAAAGATAAAAGATCATATAGATCAGTCTTGCAAGATTCTCATTGCGACCGATGTTACGACAAACGCTATTGGAGCAATTGGCGTTATCCTCAGAGCAAGAGGGAGGGTTGCTAAGTCGGGGGATGACTCGGGGCTATGCCAGGGCAAGATGCACCCCTGACTAAACCCGTAGCAAGGCAACGAGGAGCGGATCAAGCCCGGGTATACGTTCCCGGATCGCAGTGGGGAGCCGGAGAATGGCATTACGGGTAGAGAGACCTTCCCTCTCTTCCCACCTCGCCTCCGCGCCACGTATTGTCTGGCAGCCATATTGGAGTAACAGCCAACCCCGTCGTGATTGGTCCGTTTTTTAACGGAGAGCCCGTGGCTTGGCACAATACTCGACCAGCCCGTGGTTAGGCAATTCCTGGCTACGCGATAGTCTATCAGTCGACTCCATGCTGCGTTCGCTTCGAACTCGTTTGTTGACGGTGCCCGGGTATTATGACTTTCCTCAAGATCGAATCGTATAACGCAAAAGCGATCCACGCCACGGGGCGATAAAGAAAATCCCCTATTCAGTTCGCAATCTAATCTGGTTCAGTCTAGTCCAGTCCCCAGTCCAGTCCGGTCTGTGCGTCGAGCTTTCATAATTTTCCAAAAATCTCTTGGGAATTCCTTGGCTGCCGACGACAACGATGATGATTTAAGGTCATTTTATGGTGACATTGCATAAAATATGTGTAACGTTCAAAGGCGCTAAAGAATGCGCTGAGGATTAGCTTGCATCTTGGGAGTTTTAAGTGCGGATAAGTTCGCGCAAACATTTTGTTTCCCGTCGAAGTTATCTGCTATGAAAAATCGATTTTCCTGGAAAACAACTCTGTTTCAGCAGATTGACACTGTTATTTACGCTACAGATCCGAAATGATGTGTATAGTGCGAAAACTTAGGCTTATCCTAGCACCTGTTTATGATCAATACGAAATAGTTTAGTGACTTAAGTACTGCCACTGTGGTCACTCTTGTGAATGGAATTTTGGATTACTTTCTGGGTTCTTTGACATCCTGGATTAAGACCTAGTAGATACAGGTAGGTGTTAAAAAGCGTTTAGCGACTCGGAATATTGCGTAACACAAGCACGTGTAGTTGCTTTAACGATAATTTGTCTTAAGTATGGCGGTTTGACAACAAATATGCGACGCTTTGATTAATAAGCTTAAAAAAGAATCCAGTTTACACTTGTACTATTAATTGATTCCTCTTAAGCTCGACAATTTGCCTACAGATATTTTAAAAATGTTCTTCGTCTCAACTTTAACATCGATCAATTTGTTGAACAATTAATATTTTTAGATGCATACATACTCTGATAATTATGAAGAATCATTACTAACAAATATCCTAAACGCAATTGGTCTGTGATCATCAAAATGGAATTTAAAAAATTTGCAAGTGCAAGTAATTTTTCAGTAAAAAATTTCGTACAAATTCTATAACGGCTTCATCGTTGCTGATTATATTCTGTTATTTGAAACATAGCATTTTATTTAAAAAATTAACAAGAATATGTTATTTGTTAGACGCTATTGTAGGAAATTTAGTTCGATTTGTACGAAAAGATATTTTAAATCTATGCGGAATAATTTAATAATTTTTAGTAAGAAATATATACGTACCAATTTATATGTTAATATTATTGCTGCGTAGTAGTAGCAACTTCTTCCTTCATATGTTTTCCAAAGTTGAATATTAAAGCTATTAATTATCTTCCCGTTAGAGTTTAATCGCGTTAAATTTTTAATGAACTTCCATGTTTAGCTAAAAAGATCAACTAGAAGCTTTTAAAGAGATAAGCACAAGACACATCGAGGACGCGTCTATCCAATCGACCGACCGGTTCGCACACTCGTTTAACGAAACAAGACACGATGAAACGGTCGACAGTTCGACATTGATCAGCGGCAGAATTGATGATCGCAATTACGATTTATCGTTCACGGCAGGTGACGCGCGACGATTCGCGCGCTCCTTCGACTCCAAATGAGACGTCAAGCTCCGTTCTGAAGTTAACTGGCACCAGACCGGATCGTCACCCTTTGTCGAGGGTACGAATGAGATTAACGCGACATGTATACGTATTGTCACCCCCAGGGGTAGGACAATCGTGCCGACGCATTCGGTTTCGAGGATTCCCTTCCGGTGTTCCATCGGATACGCTGTGAACGAATCGGAAAGAGATCGAATAAGAGAGCGTTCTCTTGGTTCTTGGCATAGGACCGACGGCACCGAAAATTCTGTCGAGTAATGCAAGAATTATTATCCAACCGTTGAAGGGAAAGAAAAAGGAAGAGGGGGGGGGGGCGGAAGAAAATGGTCGTTAAGCGTGCGCGCGAAATATGAGAAATGATCTGTCGACGTTCCCGTGGCCATGGAAAAAGCCGAACGCGGGCTTCAAAGAAGCCGTGGAATTGAAAAAGCCGAAGGGCTATGCCATTAGATGTAGCGTGATAGAGCGAATTCCAGACGACAAGCTTGGTCGAAAGAAAATTTATTCCGACAGCAAAATTTCGAGCATCGCAAACTTTCTTATTTAACTCCTTGAAATGACAATCGTCAGTAATCGCAACAACTTGGTGCGATTGGAAACAAATTTTGAACTCTTAATGATTTGATACAATTTTAAAAGAAAAAATATATCGTATTTTGTATTTAAATTATTTTATATAAAAAATTTGTTAAACGGTGTATTCCTTAACAGTATTTGATAAACAGAAATTTTATGTTCTTATACAAATTGTTCTCATTAATTTCCTAAAACAATAAAGTCATCAAAGAATAACTTAAATCTAAAAAATGAAAAATAATGTGTTCTTATTGTTGAAATTTCCTTGCTAAAAAAATGTTCTTATTTAAAGAAAAGAATAAATAAATTTTCCCATATATTTTTTAACTCAAAAATATTGTAACATTTATTTATAACGTTTTTTATGCATATTTATCTTAGAATTTCTATTTCTTTTTGATTGAAGAATAAAAAAAAATTGTATTTCTATATTTCCAAGCTAATATACGATAAATTTTCATTGCGGGAATAAAGACGTAATAGAAATTACATTTTGTAAATACGTATTATAGAAAAGGAGAAGAAATACGTGATAATAAAAGTGACAAAAAATTATGCTTGTACCAATTACGCGTGGCGCACAGTTCGATATGTGTATGTGAAAGTAATTTCACCTCGTAATTCTACGGGGCTTTAAATAGGCTTTACGTCGAACGAGAAGGGGCTATTCTGACTTCCCTCAAATTATAGACGGCCATTATCGCGCGGTCGGCCTCGCATTTGGGCCAGACAATGGCTGCCACCACTCGTTAATGTAATAGGCATCCAAAAGGTGCGATCTCTCCTTTTACTGGGAGGCACCGGCACTCACCGGTAGGAACCGCGCAGGACGAAAATCCTCCTCTTTCACGGTCAACCTGTTCGTCGTTTCGTCAGGCGGACCTGCCCGGGTTCCAGGCAGCTCCCGAAAGAGAAATTATTATTTTATGAGATTATTATCTCTAATAACATCGCCCGACTACGAGGAGAGAAAGGAGTACGCTTTTGTGTTCGATGGGGAAATGTTTCACACGTAGAAATAGCTCGTTCCAACTGCTCGATATTATCGATGTTTTGTCAAAAGTCCAGGTAGAAATTCTAGAAGCCCTTTTACTTAATGCTCTAATGAAATGTGGAACATCCTGGCAAATGTTAATCATACATACGAACTAAATATGAATCAAAGTTGTTAAAAGTCAAATGTAATATAACATTGTTCGACATATGAACAAAGCATCAATCAATTCCATATTTTATATTTTACACAAATATAGCTTTTTTAAATTACGTTTATTATTAAAATATATGAAGTACGATAAATATATATTCAATTATTTCGTATTAAATATTTACTATGCAAATTAAATTAATTTTATTTATAATATCTTATTTTTATTAAACAGTAAATAATTATAATAATATTAAAATATTAAATATTTTTAATCTCTGATTAAATAGATTAATTAAATCATTTTTATTGAAAACTTTCTCTCCTTATATCTATCTAATCAACGTGCAAAATTATTTTAGAATTTAAAAAAAAAGTAATAGTCTCTCTAACATAGAGCGTTTCTAAAAAAAATGACGATAAATTTTTCCAAGCTTTTATTGTTTGAATATAAAAATGTTATCTGTCTATTCGAGATATATGGAAGTACATTGTTAGTTAATCGTTATGCATTTTGGAAATTTTGAACAATTCGAACAGTTCTGTCCATGTTATCTTTTCATGCGTGCGCAAGGGATGACGCGGTTGCGCGATTGGTTGTAGGGCGGGAACATATGAAGGCTATTAGAACTAGCAGGTGAATCTCCAATAACATTCCTCTTTGTCTCTCAATTAGTTAAGTTTTTTCACTCTCCGTTCCCCTGAAGAATTTTTCCTGCCGATCGCTATCTGCCAGTTTTCGAGCGCCGAAAACTTCGAATCCATTTTTGTCGAATCATAAGTTTATTCGATGCAGTGAAATGTTGTGAATATTTTTTTTCACAATTCATGTAAGTGTAATAAGAAGCTGAATGATTAATCATAATGCTGTTAATTACATTGACAGTGTGGATGCAAGAAAAGCGAAGATATCAAAGACTAACAATTTTATTATATCAATGATAATGATTTTAATATAATTATACAGAACGATACAGTTTTATAAATAAGTGAAAAAATAGAATCGCGATTATTCCTTTATATTATTCTTTAAATATAATTTGATATATGTAAATAAAATCAGTAATTAATGTGTCATAATTACTAGTTTCTAATTTTAGAGATCACATAGATATAAATCTGATTATATCATAGAAACTAATCGTTTTTTGTTTCTTTCATCCTTGATCTGTGATACATAAAAATATGCAAACGACTTACATCATTTAATTTTTAACAATATAATAATTCAAAAATAGAATACAAATTTACAAAGTATTCTATAATGACTACATTGCTGGATGAAAATTATAGAATGTATACAAAGTAACAGTTGTCGATTTCGTGTCAGAACAAAGTTGCATAATAGGACAGATAAGAAACCTGTATAACATTGCAATCAGACAACTAATTAAGTATTCTCGGATGATCTCTGCGTGAACCTTGCGACTACACGCGAACTTGTTTACGCTCGCTTATGTTTCATCGTGCCGCTTCGAAGCATGCATACTTCTCACGATGAATCATATAATATCGGAAACACGTTTTTTTTTCATCAATCGTTCTTTTAATGAAACAATTTAGCTAAGTTTCAATCAAACATTTCGAGCGAATATGTGATTCTTTTTTTACAGGTGAATACATTCTCAGCTCTGGCAATCAAAACGGAAGTGGAAGTAGTATCATCGAAGAGGACGATCCGCTTCTCAACGAAGCATCGTTAGCTTTAGACAATCATCCTTTGGCTGATTTAACTGATGATTCTCTCGGTCTAAACGACACTCTAGGACTTGAGCATGATTTTACTTCAGAATTACTCGGAGGTAGTCTCTTGGAAAGCGCTGGCGTAGAAGGTCTGCTCAGCAACGATACTCTAGGCTTGCCCGACGAATTTAATCTCGAAGAGGCGCTTCAGCTCGTTGGCCTCGATGAAGCTCAATCAGAGGTTTGTGGGATTTCATATCTTCTACTTGGAAGTAACTGCAATTTGACGTTTTGTGAGAAATATGTATAGTATGTTAATATTTTGTTTGTCTTTCAATACCGAGCTAGCCACTTTGCGAAATAAATCGTGAAATTGTATTTACTTTTATTTTATTTTTATAAATATCTTTTGTAATATACTGTTTAATATGCAATTAGTCGAGACATTTTTACTATACAAGCCAAAAATTTGTAGAAAATCAGCACGAATTATTTTGATGTTAATTTCAGCAATAATAGACTTTCTTGTTCAAACCCTATTTAAATATTATATTACATAATAATGATTTAATATAGTGTTTCATTAATATGCCTGACGTTACTTGAATCTCTGTTAATAGAAAGATATTTATAAATATATTGAATGTGTTGGAATACTAAATTTTACATGATTAACGCATTTCACTCCTCGGTGAAGTTACGATATTGTGATCATTATATAAAGATTGATTATTAGGAAACGAAGTCGGACGTAAAGAAGAAGAAGAAAGAAGATACCGCCGAGGAGTCCGCAAGTGTAGAGGGCGACGCAGCCATTACCGCCTCGAGTAACGCCGAGGTCGTGAAGTCATCTTCTAGGTGCGAGGATCCCGAGACCGGCGACATGATTCACACACCGCAGTTTCATCATCCCCATCATCCACACCACCGCTCCTTCCAGGTACGAACGACCCTGATTTCATTGCCTGTAGGTTAGAACCAAGGCCAGTGCCTCTCATTACTGTGTATACAATGTCACTATGATTGCGACAATATAATGATTTATGTACAAAGTACAGAGGCTTCTCCTATCGAACATACATGTCGTGTAAATGAATCAATGAAAAATTATCTTGAGCTATCCGACGGTTTCTAATCGAGTGTCATGGATGTTGAATTATCGTCACTGTAATAATAATCTCCGATGTCGCTTAATACGTCTCAATAATCTTTATGTAAACAAATTGTCAGGGTTTTAATTTTATTTTCAATCATTTTGCATTCAGTAGTTGCTTTGATACAATTGCAATATAAAAAATTGTCCTTGATGTTATGATATAACTAGAATGACTTTTCTACCGTCTTGATATTCTTCATTAAATGCGCTTCATTAAATTGCAGTTTTGAGAGACACTGAAAGAGCTGCGGATGTTGTCGAGAATAACCACGGCAATTTGTGATTTTTCGACATTCCTCATTAATGAGAGGTTCGGAATGGCGCGATGATACCACACGGTATAGCCAGTGATATACGAAGTAGGAAACAAACGTTGGGAAGATAAGAACGGCGCGCAAAGCCGCACGGTTAGAGCAGCGTCGGACCGTTTACGGTCCATAAACGGGACACTCTTTATTTACAACGTTGACTGCAAAAACTCTGCTGTGGCTTCATTCCGGCACTCTCTTTCAAGAGGCCCCTATGATTATATATATATCATAATTATATCTTTTATCATGTAATGAGACAATTGAAAATGGATCACTTCTGTAATCTATGATCACTATTCATAGTCACTTCTTATATTCAAGACTATCTTAAGTTCTGTCTTGAGATATCAATCAGAGGACCGCATTAGTGGTCTTAAGACATTAGTGGTCTTAAGACAGTCGTCTGAAAGATATATGAATATCGACTATGAATATCGGTCTATGTCTTTTACAAAAAAATTTAATTTTGAAAACTTTAATTCTTACAATTATTATAATTATTATATAATTAAAACGATATAACGGAAACAAAAATAATTTGGAGCAAAAGTCTAGTTCAAGAAAAATATATTTAAGATTTTTTTCACAAAACTCTTGATGATACATACTCTTGATGAATATAATACTTTTAATAGGTATTATATTAAAAATTTTTTTAATATGTTTTTATCGCTGTAATTACGTTTCAAGTACGCATTTACTATAGTATCCCATTTTGCAAATTTTAAAATTGCGCGTTTAATTTTCATTAAGAGAACCAAATATTTTCATTAAAAATATCAAAATACCTTGTATATATTAAGCGATTATATTGCCTGAATCTATGTACCGATTCTTATACAAGTTTCATTAAACAACAATCTAAACACGATAATCATAAATGACTGTTACAACTCGTTTTAATAGGAGTATCGTGCTGTCATTTTGGACAGTAAAGTTGTGCTTATATTTAGTGGCAAGCGTTATCGCGGATTTTCGCATTTTTACAGTCGCAAAAGACCAGCTCGTTGACTATAATTATTACTTGTTACTTTGTGCTTGTGTAACTCACTTTATCGCTATATGAAATCTTTCCGGAAGAATTCGTTTATGATTTATTACCAGTGACAATTTGCTCAACGCTATATACTGCAATAGTATACAACAATTTATTTCTTTACAATTTAAAAAATTCTTCAGTCAGTGATAATTAACAACGATAATCATTTTCGAGAAAGGACTCTACTTGCTATAATAAAGTCTTTTATTTTTTAATAATAGCAATATTTTGAATGCCTGTTTCTTAAAAAATTAAAACAATCTTTAAAAAATTACTTTTTACTCCTGAAACTGAACAAGTAATAAGATCTATTCTTATTTTTAGCACTTCATTTATAAAGGATATCGCATGGCATTTAAGACTCTTTCCTCATTATTGCTTTATAGCATTATAGAATTTTATAGCACGCGCAAAACAAGTTTCAGATTCGAATGGATCATACCCATTAGAGAAAGCTACGCGTGTGAACTTGATACTTCTTGAGCCGTCTGTTTATTCGCGACGTATATTTTATATAAAACATAAATTAAATTTTATCATAGATAGTAGCTGGACAATAATACGAATAGCAATTCAATTATAGCTGTATATATAACGTTGTATTATAATCGTTTTCTTATCTTTTCAATAACCAAGAAACGCGAAATCAGGAAACCATTGCTTGCCAAGAGAAGCAATAAATTGAATTACTTTTGATATTTATGAAAAGAATGCAACTATTTTAATACATTTAAATATTCATATACGTTTATAATAAATTTTATCATATTAATACATTTACACGTATATTAATATAGTATATTATTATATGTATCTCTATCAACATTTATATGTATTTCAATATATTTACTCGAATTCTAAATGTAAAGAAAGAACACGTTAGATCCCTAAAATGCATGAGCGAGTTAATGAAATACGCGTAAAACGTAACTCAAGATGAAGTCATGCCGTGAACTCGAAATCATAGCCAGGAATCCTAGAAAGTTGACGTTTCCCTGGAGTTGAATTCCGACGCTGTTGTCGGGGCACATCATACAATGCGTCCCGTCGAGAAATCACATCGTTGTAGGAGAGGACGATCGTGACAATGACCTACCGGGATAGTCCACGGCGAGTCCATCCAGCGAAACGTGACGCAACGCATACGTGTGATTTCTTCGCGTGCACGTGGAGGAACAAGTCTGAAAAGACCCGCCAATGGGAGAGATGGCATGGGTCCCTACTACTATGAACCGCGGTGGACGCGATCGCGATGTTTGTGATCCTGGACGTCGGCGCTGACATTCGCGGACGACACGCGGCTGGAAGTGAACGCTAATCTCACGGAAAAGTCATCTCTAACGATCACTTGAGGGAAGGCGATCTCGTTGGTGAACATCCGCTCCATAGATGGGCGCGATAAACAGTTCCGGAAGGTTTCTTTATAGTCGAGCACGATTCTGCTGATAGTGCGACGTTCAAACGGTTCTCGCAGAAGAAGAAGAAGAAGAAAAAGAAGTTAAGATCTTGAGCTAGGAGACCACGCCTTCAAGGATACCAACCAAGTTTCCCGCCCAGACATCACCGGGAAGACACTTTGTATTGTCAATGAAAAACTGGTTGCAAAATGAGAATGTTGGACTTCCGCGACTGCTCCGTTCCGGCCTTGTACGTTTGACGAGCCGGTGGCTCTACCATCACGAGGTTGATAATTTGCATAAAGTTTCGTACGTTTAATCTCAAGATCTTGAATCGGTGTTACGTGAACAGTAAATTCTACGATGCGTAATACGTTATCGAGACGGAGATTAAACTACGTGAGATATAAGTGTGCGAGTGATAAAGCTACCTAGTACAATGGCTATCTCTATGAAACGCATCACGCTCATTTGTACGAGGCTTGAAGCGATTTGAACGAGGCCAAGAATCCCTTCTCACGTCACTTCGTGAGACCGCCCACGTTGAATACACAAATCTCCTCGTTGTACCTTTCAAAATGATATTTCGTATATCGCAGAATCGCTAATGGACTGAAATATCCGAATGCAGGAATAACATCTTGAAATAACGCAATACAATGCACTAAGAAAAACCGTACCTGATTAAAATTAATTAAAATTTACGTGCCAACGGAATAAATGTGCAATTCTTGTCACAGGATGGAAGTTTTATAAAAAAAAAAAGTACGTGTGAAAAAAGTTGTTACTTTAATAATATTTGATTAATTTAACGTCAGTACCCTTGTGCGTATCTCGTGCCTAATTTATATTTTGAGTGAAAAAGATACACATGAACGACGTGCAGCAACCCCTCGTCAAACCTCATCCGCAGACGAACGAGCACACATATCAAGGAAATACAGAATGTTGGAGTCTGATATTGGACGAAGGTCTTTTGCAGGTAGATTACGTTAATTGCGCAATATTAAGATAATCAAATAAAAATTTATAGTACGATAACACGTACGATAACCCCATCATATATACGTGGAATCGGCGAATAAGGAGGTAAAGATTGGCGCAAGGTCTCGTGAGCAAGGCTTCTTGGATAAAAAAGATGTATCGGAGTTAATAACTAAGAATACTTACCGATGGACTGTGTTCACTGCGATTAATTCTAGAAACGTAACCTGTTTTTCTTACGAGAAAAACTATACTTTTGTATTCATAGATACCAATTCTACTAAACGTAAATTACTCGAAGAGCAAATCACTAGAAATAGATTTAAATATACACAATTGTCTTGCATAAGAATGTTACGTGAAATAATTAAAGGATTAAAATAACTATTTAAAATAGCGTTTATTTTTGCCGAATCTCGATCGCATTTTTGAGGATCGCATTAACTGCATAGCTTTATTCGCGACATGTTAAAAAACGGTTAAGTTTGACGTCTCGCTAAAATTCGCTTCCATAGTAATCATACTCGTACGCGCGTACAAAACACACACACACTCACACTCACGGTCATGCGACCTTGCATCCAGCGCATGTAGAACTGTCATTACACGCAACCGCCGTCGGAGAAGTATTACATACTCCGCGCGCCGCGTCCGCGAGTCTTTCAATACGTAATGAGTACACTAAATTAATGTATTCCTACGGCCGGGACCTTTGCCTACGAAGGAGGATGTATCGTGCGTATTATATGGAAGGCTTACGCAAGAAAACGCGCCGTCGTCGCTTGCGAGCCATATCATTTTTGGAGCTTCTCTCTCACGCGACCGTCATATTAACACTGACCTCAGTCACCTGTAATTGCTACATGTTAGCGTATACACCGAGATACAAACGACGGACACGTAATGCGACCCATTACAGTCGGATGGCACACGTTCCGACGTTATCGTCGGATCCTTTTTTTTATTTCCTTCGCAAGGAGGAAGCTGCTTCTGCGAGAGCGAGAGCCTCGGGTATGTGATACCGCTTCAGCTTCACGCGAATTTTTTTTGCGTATCACAGGTTCATAGTACATCACATGTATCTTAGAAATTATGAATTATTTGTGTTTGAAGATGTAGGAAATCATGCGATCATATTAACTTCATCGAATATGCTTGTAACGTTACGCAAAATACATCAGAAGTTTAATACATCACTAGTATAAAGAAGATGTCCTTGATATATATGTAGATCTCGACTTTTAATTGTTATTCTTTATAAATTATGTAGCCATTTTTTATGAAGTTTATTGAGCTTGTGGTTTCGAAGAACGATTGAATATGTACAGATCGTGCATTACATTGGAAAAAGTATTGAAATCATTTGTTTGAGCGAATCATTACATTAAAATAATTTCATTTGTCATATTTTACAATAGTTTATGTTTTAAAAAAATGACAAATTTTGAAATGCTTAAGGATGAGAAAGGATGGCGCAGAAAAGTTGTTAATCATCTATCTTGTAAACAGCTGGTAAAAGCTTAGGTATTCGGCAGGTACCTGTAGCAGATTTTCCGTTTGAATCTTGCGATCTCGGAAAATCTTAAAAGACCAAAAGTGACCAAAGTTCTGACAACAGTAAGATCTTTCGGAGGGTCTTTCTTTTGTCACAATTAAGTTTAACCATCCCAAAGAAATTATCTTTTATAGACTACCGACAATAGTGACTTTTTATTCAAAATGTAACCGAGACCAATGTCAATCTGTTATTAAGTTACAAGTTTAAAAAATTTTTATTTCGTTGTAAAATGGATTTTTCGAAAGAAGTGTTAATGGTGTTCGCTGAACAAAACTGAAATTCGGGATTGAATGTGATTAATAAATTTTTTTCGAGATTTCAAAATATCAAAATTATTAAATTTTCTCCGTAACTTGAATCTTTATTGCTAAATTATTTAGTAATTTTTTTACGAGAATTTATTTTTCCTTTTCATAATTTTACGAGCGATAATGACGAATAAATTATTCAGAATAATGTAAAAAGCAATAAATAATTGCTATTTTTTATTATTATGTATTATTCGATATATAAAATTTAAAGTTTATTTTTCCACTATTGCAAGATCGACGGAATACATATTTAAATCGCTCAGTACAGTAGAAGGATTAATTATTAAAGAATAATTAGTAATTAAGCATACAAAGCTATAAAGGTAGATGTTCGCCTGCGGGTAACGAGAACTTGGAATGTCTTAGAAGTTCCATGTAAATAATGAGAGAATGAATTCAAATATGTCAAGACGTGATAATAATTACCACTACAACAGGCACCCGCAGGGTCCGACAAACATCAACAGTGTAGGAAGTAACTAACCTGAAATAATTAAAATATCCTTATTACAAAAAGTTTTTAAGGATGGAAATAGTAGATATTCATTTTCATGTAAGAGAGTTGCTGACTATCTCATTCCGTTGCTTGTTTTTGTTGTGTTTGTTCGTTATAAATATTTAATGTAATAAGATAAGTCTATTAACTCTTTGGCCATAATTAGGAAAATATATGTGTACAAAATGTATTACTATTATATGTATATATAAAACGCAGCAGGATTAATCATTTAAGAAGCTATGCATACTTTTCAACAAATGCGACTATTTAGAATAAATTATCTGGCAATATATTATCAGAGACGATAAAAGGAAATTAAACATTGAGTTTGTTTTTTCATCTCTTTTTCTTGATACATAATTACAATAAAGTAGTAAAGATATGCATATTTAAAAAAATATTCCTTCTGCGAAGACTATACTTATACATGTGATTTTTAAATAAAATATTTCTTAACTTATTTTAAGAAGAAAACATACATCCTAAATTGATCGTTTTTAAAATACAGAGTATTATATTTGAGAAAAAAATATGAATATTTCAAAAATCTGAAAAATGCATAGAAAAATAAATTCTAAGAATTTATTCAAGTTTAATGTGCCATACATATAATACTAGAAATCATTTTCTAGTATGAAATGTTTTTACATCCATCAAGGGTGTGCATATGATTAATTTAAAAACTGTATTTTGAAAACGAAACAGTTTAGCCCATATTACATGTACATAGGATCTTTTCTTCCTAAAATAAACCAAGGAATATCTTCCGCCAATTTTTTTACTTACCAAAAAATCACCTTGTGAAATTACATATAAATAATATATTCATATATTTATATTTATGTATATTACTTTGTATATTATGTTTACGAACATGTTTGTATAAATATTTAAAAAAATATTCTTTAATATTAAAAAAATAGATGACGCAATATAGATTGATTGTTATATGGATATTAGATAATTATATGAAGCATAAACAGTCAATCAAGTATCGGCAAATAAATCTGTATTGCCGTCGCACTATTGGATAACGCGGTATCGAGCCTGCGGCTCAGTAATCTCGTAATCGGAGAATCAGAGAACTACCAGCTGACCTTTGGCCGTGATTGACGGGGACTTCTTCGCCGTATATCTTTGCACAAGGATTTGCTAGGCCGTGAGCGGCCGGTAGCATGCTATTTGCCGTGGCACTTGAATATTTGCTTAGAACCTCGAGCGCCGGAGGAGGACCCTCCAGGTATCCTTGGACTGCCGAACAATATTTACGTATAACACCGAGTTACGAATCGAAAGGAAAGAAAGCCGGCGGATGGAGGATCGTGGCAGGGAAAGAGGCGAGTACGGGAGATAAAGGAGCAGAGAAAGAAGATCGTGAGAGAGGGCAATCCGATGGAAACAGAGACGGAGACGAGTGGCGGATTGCGAGCCGGAGAGGCCGTAAGACGAAATTAATAAGAGAAACGAAATGTGTGCTATGGAAATGAGAAAGATGATGGGAGAGACGTGCTGGTCGGACATTAGGATGCACTTGTGGTGATAGTCAGAGAACTTGGCGCGAGCGCAAACCCGCCGGCGCGGCGCGGTCGCGGTAACCCACGCCGACATACATTAATCTGATGACTATGAATCCGAATGAATCATAATTAATATTTTTGCCCATTAGTCGTAAGAGTACACTGGCGACCACAGTAATGCGCACGTTTTTCTCCCGTATCTTTAATTAGTACTTGCGTTTTGTTGATGACGCATTACCGAGATCGCCGTTTCCGGCCGCCCGTCGGTGTGTCTCAGCAAAACGGTGTATCACACATAACATCCGATATTTATCCGAAATTCGTGACATAGTCGACAGTAGAAATCGTCTGTCTATTCACACGCAGAAACATTGTGAAATTTAGCTTCTTCTCTCTCTCTCTCTGTATTGAGATCAATTTAATTCTTAATATCGGTTCCATCAACGTATCGTTTGATATATTATAAATTTATCACAACAATTATCTTTCTATTTCTTCCTTCATTAAAACAGCAATATTAACAAGTTTATCTTATTATTAATTTCTATTAGATTCTATTAGAACATATGCAGATAGTCTCAAGACAATTGTAATTATTTGTTGATTTATTAATTAACTGCAAATGTTGTTTCACTCATACGATAATACGAAATTGCGTTATGGATGTATGTTCGTAAAATCCATGATGCACGTCAATTTCACATAATATCAAAAGTTTCGCGTGAAAGTTAAGTTTTTAGCGCACTTCTGTCGTTCATAAATTCCTTCATACGCGCACCCCGACAAGGCAATTTTCACCAAGAACCAAGAAACGCGACGGGGCGTCACAGTCCGTTCCGTTCGCCAGGATTCCAAGCAGCTGCTGGACTTATGCGCTGTGAAATGCATAATGCGCCTCCGCGACTGGGGCTATCTAGGATGTGTGAAACGAATTTCTGGCTTCGTATGGTCATTGAGGCCACGCGTGGATGCAACAAAGACAGCAGACAATATCGACATCTGTGAATGTTGAACACGACGCTTCAACGTAATTTCCAATGATTTCGCTAATTAATCCTTTGCCAGCGACATAGAGTCTTTAAAGGCATTATCGATATTTTGATGATAAATTCTGTTAGATAAATTTGTAAAAAATAAGTGAAATATAATATCTCTTCTGGATAAAAACTCAGCAGACAATGTTAAAGCTTTGACAAGTAGGATAACTCTCTATTATTGTGTCTGTCGCTATTAGTGTGCTTTTGTATTTAAATAAGCCATAAAAAAAACTGATACAAGTAAATAAGATAAAGTATTTTTGAGTTAAATTATTAATGTATATGATACCAAAGATAATATTCTATTTTTTAACTGTAAAGTATAATCAATGTTTGTAAATATATGTTTCGAAAGACACGGGAAGTTTATGAATTCAGTATATTGCAAGATTTTCACCTTGTTAAGCCTGGTTTTTTTCTGATTAATTTGTGGTTAAACCTAATGTTTCATGCAATAGACTTTATCCATGACATCATCATAGATGAAGCTGATTGAATAAAATATCAGGTTAAGTCTAACAAGTTAATCAGATAATGAAAAATCGGGTGTGCTCTGTATTGAAGCTGAGAGCGTTGTGTTATGAGTGTACATTGAAATTGTAAGTATAATTAAAATAATGATTTATGCAACATTAATTTAAACAATTAGCTTACATCTGTTATCTGTTTTAGTAATTATATGTTAAAATGAATCAATACCGCACACAAATTGGGGGCACATTAAATAATGGGACCATTGCTTTTGGAAAAATACTCTAATGGGAACAAAAATATTTGTTTTTTTTAGATTAAAAAAATATAAGAAAAAGAAATAGTTGGAAAAATCAATATTGATTTCAAGCAGACAAAATTAAAGCAACAATATTTAATAATTAATTCAATAATAAGCAACTTAAAGACACACTGGGACAGATGTTCTACTGATCAGAATTTTTTCAGAATTTTATATAATTTGGAAGAACAAAAAAATTGTTCTGTTTCTCGAAAGGCTTTCTATTGCTAACGGAGGAGTTAAAATTCTATGTTGCCAGTAGAGGATTAAGAATAGTCTCTCGCTGATTAACGCAACCTTGGACGAAATACGATCGAATGGTCCTGTCGTTACAGATACACGTATAATTATATGTATACGAAGGCTTGGGAAAAATTCCTAGCTCGATGAGGAATGAATAAGGTACGCAGACATAAATATATTTTTACCGCGATGTGCATAAAGGGTGAGGGGCTGAATCCGTATCCATCAATATTTTCATTCACAACCTTCGTGACAGAAACGAGCTTTGCCAGCAGTCACGTACGAAAACACACGCGACGTGTTGAGGTGAAAAGTAGGTAACTCGAGGTAACTGATCGAGAACCATAGAGAGACGGTGGGTTAAATGACGGTGATGGCAGGTGTCAAGCGGTCAGTTGATCACTGTCAAATAGATCGAATAGTTTCACTGCAACTCGTACACATTGCGATGTTATAGGCGGAATAAAAACAAAATTGCAGACGACAATCCTGAAAGGAGAGACTGATCGCGTTCTATGGCGTTTTAAAGAGAGGAGACAGAACGAGAAATAGATGAGTATCCAGCATGATGCATTTTCATGAAGCAGATTCAACAGAAAAAATCCATAACGATAAAATTATTAATTTAAACATTCCGCGTACATTGCTTTATTGATAGTTATTGATAATTGATAGATGTTATTGATAATTGATAAAACTGTTCTCATTATTATTAATAGAACTCATTTCAAGATTGTTTTCATTGGAAACGTATTCGAGTAAAGTAGTGCGATGAATGAGAATACAAGTGCAAATACTGGTGATGAATGCGCTTTCTAACGAACTAGAGTAACCATCAGTTTTATACAAATCTCAGAAAACTGTTTCTACGCAAACTGTTGTGATGGATTTGATAAGACATCGGAGATTGTACGATATTAATGAATACCAGAGGAAAAAGAGCACATAGCTGCAAGGGAAAAGGGGGTAAAGAGAAGGAAATAGAAAGAGAGGGAGAGAGAGAGAGAGAGAGAGAGACCTCGGAAGAAATCTCGCGAGTCCTCGACAGCGCGTTTCAAACATCTGCCACCGCAGATATCTTTCCTCGCAATCTCTCGCAGATTCATACGTTCCGCGGCGACTCTGCCGTACACGCAAAGCGAGATCATACACAGACTTGAAATAAGCGCATGTATGTGCACCGTACATGAGGCCGTTCTCGTACTGTATGTGGTACATAAATCATAAGCGCCAGTAGCTGAGGAGGAATGCGTAACGTTCGTTTACCACACACGTATTATAGATACTAAACCAATTTGAGACAGGATTCGTCAGAATGAACGTTATGTCGAGCAGCCCCAACGGCTGTCCGATAAATCACGCATTGTGCATCTAATCGCGAGATTAACAGCCGGCATGTCTTCGTATACGACATCGCGCCCGCATACTTATAATTTCCCCTATAGTTTATAATGCAAGTTGAGCGTATTATTGATGTATTTGCATTGTGGATGAAGGATTAAATAAAATGGCCAATTAAAAGTCCGCAATCGCATCTTTATCTACTTAAAATTAATCCACCGTTCGAAAACTCCGATTTCTACGGTTGCAGCGCGGACGACGTCCGTTAACGATCTTCGTCACGGATTAATCCGCCACGAGCTATAACGAATCTCGAGTATTCCCGACGATGATTGAAAACTGGAAGTTGCGTTCCGGCGGTGCGGCGGAAAGTTGTCGCACTTCGTCGTGTCGCGGACAGTAATCGCGGCCGTTTCTCCAGTCTCCATGGCGGGACAGGAGAGAGAGAGAGAGAGAGAGAGAGAGAGAGAGAGAGAAAGGAGAAAGAGAAGAGGCTTAAACACGGCGCACGCTTTTTTCTTATAACTCAATCACGGCCGTTACGTCGAACCAGGATGAGCCGTAAAGTCCGGCCATTAGAAACGTGCAGTGCGTCGCGCTGCACGACAAATCGCCGTGGAACAAAAGTCCCCCGTCCTACATTTCGCCGCGCCGCGGCCTACACAGCCGGCAGATGCGCTGACAAGCGAGAATCGCCTTAAAGGCGTCGCGCTCGACAGATTGCACTGGCGACTGATTGATGCACCCGTGAACAACAATCCAGCAGGCTCCGGCCGTGCACAGCCAGCCACGGCAGCGCTTCCCTATTCATCTTCTTCTTGCGCTCAGGCGCATTAGCGACAATACCTATGTGCATTAAGGCGCCCGCGCCGCGCCGCCGGTGTGGGTACGTACTTACTACTTATGTAGTACGTACCTAACGTATCCCCGGCAAACACCAACAAGCACTACTACCGCGCTTACGCCGCACCGCGAGAGATGCGATGCAACCTCTCGAACAGCGAGTCTCTCCTTCCCTTCCCTTCCCTTCTCTTCCTCGCCGACTCGAGTCGAGCGGGACAGGAAGAAATTTCGTGAAAGTACACGTGAACGACTATTCTCTCACAATTAGCGAACAAATCGTGATTCTCTTCGCGCGTATGTCGCCAGAGAGATTTTTATACTCTTCAACCATATGAAATTCGCAGATGCTTTTTCCTCGAAAGCGTAAAACGCGCGTTTCGAGAAAAGAATCGAAGATAATTCCATGTTTCCTGTTATTATGCCGCACTGCTAACAAGTATAAGAATGCTAACACGATACTTATTACTTGCCCGTGATATGCGATGTAATGTAATAATTTGTACATCTGTTTCACATATATTTATAATATAAGTATGTATATTTTATATGTATTAACGAAGAATATTGATGATACAAATGAAAAATAAGTATAATTGCATTTTTTGAGCAGAAACATTTATCGTATCATTCCAACGAATGAAACCCCATCGTGGCATAACTTATACTTATTTGGTAGCTACTTATAAATATGCTGCGTTTTTTTAATCATAAATTTCGCCCGTCATAATTTCCGTATTGATTGACAAGCGATCATGATTGACGCATGCCCTTACAAGAGGAAAAGGATACTTTTGACACGTAGTATCGCTGTTATTAATATCCTTTACCGATCTTACGTGCAGCTAACACCTACGCGATCAGCGGGGTTCCTACCTCCTTGGAATCCAAGTGTCTACCTGGTTGACATTTGACAGGCACAACGGCTACGAGATTCCTCTTGTGTGACACTTCGATCGATGGATATTCGATTCTATGATAATAGGATGTACCAGATAATTGTTACGAGGGTTGACGACCGCGTAGAATCTCGTGGATTTAGTTTCAAACGCGAACGAATGATCAACATGTCGGGAATTCAATGAAATTGCGATATTGATCATATAAAGTCTTTGCTGCAAAATTTTATTTTTGCAATATAGTGTAAAACATATTCTGGAAGGTTTTAAAAATGCTCAAATTATTAATTATTAATTATTATTTATTACATGAGACGCATTAAAATCATTCAACTTTTATGAATATAATTTTAAAAGAATCGAACTTTTTTATTTTCAGGGTCGCATGCCGTTCATGCGAGCGATGAGCATGGAACAGCGGTGGCAAGATCTTGCGTCTCTTTTATCTCTGCCAGGAGCACCGGATCACTTCGCACATCCAGCGCATCCTGGATATCCAGGACACGGTATAAGTCACAGCCATTACGAGGCGCAACGTAACGTATTGCTCCATAATCCTACCTTAGCGCCTCCGGTCGGGGATCTCAATTCAACGGGACCTTACCACAATGTGGGTGAGTATTGCCTAAAGTTGTGTTCCCATTTTATATAATATATCTCTTTCTCTCTGATGTAATGAAATTTCGCAATATGAATTATTGAATTTCATTAGTATCATTGAGATAATTGAACATTACGCGATATATGCATCAGAAACATACCAAATCCAATCTTCAATTAAAATATTTTTTATACTTGCGGCAAGTCCAATACATAAGTTATATATTGTAATAATCTAATTCTACAGCAATTTTACAGCAATAATTGACAATTTTACAACAATAATTCACATTCAATTTAATTCACATTTAATAATTTTACATTTAATAATTTCTTATTCACGCACTCATACTCTTAAAAACTTCGACTAATGATATATATTAATTTTTATAAAAAAAAGAGAATAGGAGAAATGCAGTAAATTAAAGTACCATCTAAGAAATTTCATTGTCTGAACTAAGTTGCTCACTGTTACAGGTGGGTCGTCGAATTTGGGTTCAGCTGTGGCAACATCAATGAATTTGACAAACAGTAGTGAACCAATGGGTGCAGAGAGTGGCGCAAGTTATAAGTCTGAACCTAACGATATGATGTATTATCATACCCCGACGACAGATTCCATCAACCAAACCACTGACGGATTTCTTTCGTCTCTACTCAATGATGAGGACTTGCACCTAATGGACATGGCCATGAACGACGGTAAGTATTACCATCGCAGCATTGTTATAAGTGTACATTCTTCTCCTAATATTAAAATCCTCTCACTCATTCATGTGTTAATAATTAATTAATAAAATTTAAAGAATATAGATATTTAAAAAAAATATAATAGAGAAGTATCAGTTTTAAGAATTTTCATTAAAATCTCTTGATAATATATTTTAACGATTTTTAATTATAAGAAATTGCAGAAAATTAAAAATTAAAAAATTGATAATTTCTTGAAGATTTCTTAAACTCTTTTATGCATGTTAAGTTTTTTTTGGTTGTGTATGTGTATATATATATATAATTTGCTAATCTATATATAGTAAAAATTAGGCTGAATTTAAAAAACAAGATTATAGCATTTTCTTAACATAACTTTCATTTGTGGACCCACTTCATACACTATCCTTCCCATATATATTTAATTATCCTAATTAATAATATATTAATTTCACTGTCATGTCTGAATATGTTAGAATGTATTAAAATCAACTTATTATTGAAGAATTTATTCTAAAAATGCAATAGTTTTTTTATAACCAAAAATTTTATTATAAAAGTATAAAACTATATTAGATGTATTTATTATAACGTATAAAAATATAACATCAAGAAACAAAATAGAATTGTATAAAATAAATCATGAAATATGAATAAATTTTTAATTTTTCGACAATCGTATGGGAGATATAGAATATATACTTTTTGGTTTATATTCTCATATCGCGCTATTAATTTCAGGTAAACTTTTTAAAAATTGTTTAACATTTTTAAAGATTGACATTAAAGTAAGAAGTATGTGAAAACGATGGAAAAAAAATCATTAATTATAGATTCTATATTTTATATAGTTATATATTCTCCCACGCGATTATATATTTTGAAATATAATATCACTAACAAGAATGACTCATCAATGGTACACTTTCAATGTCAAATCAAATTAAGATAATAATATTTTAATTAAAGCAAAAGAAAGAGAAACTATCAAATCATAAATCTTAAATCTACAATCCAAAATTATAATTTTTTTGTTCAATAGCCTACAATTTATACAATGTAAACAGTTAAGTGTATGTGTAATCTAAAAAAAATCTTGTGTAATTTAAAACTTTATTACTGAAAGTAACTTAATTCTATATCCTGAGATAGCAATATAAATTTAAATGCATCTTGCATTTTTTTCTCACTTTTAAGGAACGCAGTAATAAAAGTATATCACATAATAAACTAAAGAAAAAAAGTAGTAACAAAAACCAATTGTTACTTCTAAGCAGATAATGTTCCATGAAAGCTATTATACTTTTTAAAATTAAAGAAAGCAAAGTAGTATTTTACACATTGTGTAAAATAAATATGAAGCTTCTAATCTCTACCATTCTTCTTCCGGTTCTGCTTGTGTAGGAGGTGCATAACCAGCGTCTTCATACGTCTCATCACCATATGCATTCTTGTTCTGCACAGAGAGAAAAATTTATATTTATTTATACCATAGGTTTACGAATAATTTATATTATAGATTTAAAAGCTCTAGTGTGATCAATTCTTTTCTGTTATTTAAAAACGACATATAATATATAATTTTTACTATTCAATGGCAAGATATTAAAAATATAATAGAAATGAATTATTAACATTCGATAAACAAATTTAAATTGCAGTATTACTTACGCCTCTAATATCTTCCCCGCCGAATCTCCTTCCCTTTCCTGGCATGAAAGTTCTGCTCCCGCTCCCGCCACCGGATTCTAACCAGTCAGGTACCGGTTGACCAGCTTGTTTCAAAATTTTCATCAAATCATCAGTGAGAGGCATATCAGTACTTGAATCAAAAAATGAAGTTGCTTTGCCGCGATTTCCAACCCGACCAGTTCGTCCGATTCTATGAACATATTCGTCGATCGTCTTCGGTAAATCGAAGTTAATTACATGCGAGACATTTTTAATATCCAAGCCTCGCGCAGCAACTGCCGTTGCTACTAAAATCAACATTTTTCCTCGTTTAAAATCATATAGAGCTTCTTCTCGTTCTCTTTGTAATCTATCACCATGTATACTGGTTGTTGGAAAATTGCTCTCCGACAAGAAGGCTGCGATAAAGTCTGTATGCCTTTTCTGCTCAACGAATACTAAAGTACCTTCTATATTTCCTAGTTGATGTTGTTTTTCTATCAATTCTTTCAGCAATTTTCGCTTTTCAGACTGACCAGATGCTTGATAAAAGTTCTGTTGTACATCAGCGCAAGCACCGCCGACAATCCCAACTGCGAGGAATAAATAATTTCGTAAGAATCGACCCGCGAGTTCTTGTATTTCATTTGGAAATGTAGCGGAAAACATAAGAGTCTGCCTTTCTTCTGCAGGTGCCATTGTTTCGTGATCTATTAACTTTTCAATATCAGGCAAAAAACCCATATCAAGCATTCTATCAGCTTCATCCAATACAAGAAAACGTAAGGAAGAAAGTCGAATCTTGCCTCGTCCCATAAAATCTAACAATCTACCTGGAGTTGCAACTAGAATATGGCAACCATTAAGCACTCTATTTGATTGATGCATAACCGATGTTCCTCCATAAGCAAGCTCTGCACGTATGACGGAACCTAAAGAAAATTTCTTGACTTGCTGATGAATCTGTGATGTAAGTTCGCGTGTAGGCGATATAATAATTACATGTGGTTCGCAGAAAGTGGACGTTTTAATTAAATCTTTTGGATCTTCTAACAGAGTGTGTAAGATAGGAACTACAAACGCCGCAGTTTTTCCTGAACCTGTTTGCGCGCAAGCCATCAAATCCCGGCCACTCATTATAATCGGAATGGCGTATTTTTGAACAGGAGTAGGTTTTGTATAACCGGATTTTTTGATATTTTCCAATAGGATAGTTCTGAGGCCAGATTGATCGAAGGATTGTATTGGACGTGGTGCATTCTCACCGCTTACTTTTACTTCAATATCATCATATTTATTGAAGTTTATTCCCATTGTTACATCGTTTCCAAATAAGGAATTTTCGTCATCAGGTTGCTCTGGTGGAATATAAATCTCTCTCTTCTTTGGTTCTTCTTTATCATCACCTTCTTTGGATCCAACATCATTTCTTCTGCGTCTCCTGTTTTCGCCATCATTATCATCGTCACCTCTGTTTCTACCGTAACCACCTCTTCCACCTCTGTCATTATCATCGCCATCCCTACTTTTACCGTAATCACCACCTCTTCCACTTCTATCATTATCACCACCATCTCTGTTTCTGCCATAACCGCCACCTCTTCCACTTTTATTTTCATCTCTATCTCTCCTGAGTCTGTCCTTTCTACCGTTCTGATAACTTCCGTTGAAGCCATTATCTTCAGTTTCATTATCATCCCTATTTCGCCTATTGCTCCTATCCTTATTGCCTTGCCGCCTACGATCATTGTCACCTCTGTTATTTCCATAACGTCTATCGTTGTCTTGTCTGTTGTCTCCTTCAAATTTATTATTATCGCCATTATATCTATTATTTTCAGTATTTTCGTTGTAGGTATTATTATAGTTTTCTTCATTTGTTTGTTTACTATTACAAGAGCCTCCTACATTGTAATCTGTGTTATTGTTATTGTACAATATTGCGCCTCGTCCTTTACCACGGCAAGGGGCGCGTCCTTCTTCAAACTATTAAAACAATATCGATATTAATGATTATTTATTGTTTTATTTTTACGATATATACTAAAAAAAAAAAGATTTAAATGCACATATCCTTACAGAAGACATATTAACTGGTGCTTGACTAAAATCCAACGTGTCATCAATTCCCCACTGTTCTTCCATTTTTACCTATAGAAAAAAATTGCACATTAAATACACATATAACATATAGTTATATTCAATACAATAATAAATATTTAAATAATAAAATATATAATTAAATAGGAAATTTTTGTATTCGACGATATAAATCATACTATAATACAAATAATGTTTAAAATTACAAGATGATAAAGTTATCAAATTTAATAAAATAAATTTATATATTTAATGATAAACGTATTATTAAATATATAAATTGAAAAATGATAGATAAAATTGTAAATAAACTGATAAGACGATTATTGTAACACAATGGACTAACGAAAAATGGAAAAATAATTTTATTCTTCATAGAATGAGGAACATTATGGATATAATCCAAGACATTAAAAATTGAAAATTCTGTTAAAATTGTACTCAATCAATAATTCATAAATATTAACATTATAAAAAATTACATACAATAAGAAGTCTGTTTTCTGTGCTAATACTTTTGAATTTTTTGGAACTTACTGAGATAAACGTACGTTTGATATTCGTTTAAAGCGAGAGATTTCTAGAACAGCTTAGTGCAGGAACAGAAAACAGATCGAAGATTAAGATGTAATACAGATCAAGATGTAATACAAAATTTTCTAAATAATTTTTTTCGGAATAACTGTTCAATAAAAAATATAATTTAGACCCAGTTGCATCAATGTTACTTTAAGCGAGACTTAACTTGATCTCGTTTTAAAGTCGAAAAGAAAGATAGAGTTTTAAGCCTCACTTAAAATCAAATTAACGTTGGTACAATCGGGCCTTCTAAAACCGATTGGTAATTGATAAATAATGTTGGATAGACTACATTAATGCTTGAGATATTGCTTGTTTTTTGCTTAGAAATAAACATTGAGGAAAAGATGAGAATAGAATAGAAAAAAAATATGGTCAACAAGCAAATAAATTTAAGGGTGATATTTCATTTGTGCGTTTTTGTCCTTCGACGTGATGAAATATCACCCTAAGATACAATCACTGTTTATTTCTATTTCTGTCTTACCAATGTAGAGAAACTTATCTCGGTTCAACTTTTGTAGTTCTAAGGCCCAGTTCCACAACTCACGATTAACTTTCAACCGAGATAATTCAATTTATTTCCCTCATTTCTTTCCAATTCTAGAATTGAAAACAGGAATAAGTTGAAATTCAATTAAAAGTAAATCGTGAGTTGTGAAACTGGTGGTAAGAATTAGAAAAAGAATAAGTTAAACCGAGATTAAAATTAATCTACATTAATAGAAATGGATGTAATCTCAAATATATTTTATTCTAATAATCTAAGATCTGTTCTTTTTAGCTAAATTCTTGTACATCTTTTCTCCATTTCTCTCCACATTGGAGAAAAGACATCACAAGTTTAGCTAAAAAAGAACAGATCTATACATATATATTTCATGTTAACAATACAGTTTCTCTTTCTAATAATATACACATATATTTCATATTGGCTGCATTTGGAAAGCCGAAAAAAACAACGACGCATTTTATCGTGGTCATGTCGACTCAGCACTGTTTTATTATCGATTGTTCACGTGATTACACATTATATGCATCGTAATTATGTATGCGGTGATATATTGTCTTCCGATAATCGAAACCAGTTCTTTGTGAAAAGTAGATGCCGCTTGATAAAAGACACCTTGACAGAGTATAATTCCAACAAAACCTGAGAAAGTCGATACGCGCGTTTTTTTTTATTGGTGAAATTTTGTTGGCAACGTGTGTATAGAATTTGAAGGACTTTTGATCAACACTCGTTCTTTCGTCAATTATTCCATCGTAAACATTACAATGAAAGAAAATGTATCATATAAGAAAATTGATTTTCAATTAAAAGAAACTTACAAATTTATTTTCGAAACTAGAACGAAGTTATCAGAATATAAAATGATTTAATAAATGATTTTCACGGAAAGTATTGCTGAGTCGACATGGCCGCGATAAAATGCGTTGTTGCTTTTGTCAATACCGGCTGGCTCACGTACCTCTCTGTGACACTCTGTGTCTTGATGTGTCGTCACCTTGTCGGAATTTCTCTATCTTTTTTTGATATCCCAGAATACCAAACGAGTAGTTTTTGAAGTGGTCAGCAACTGGCGTCGTATGTCGAGATAATCGTAACCCTACACATACCAAAGAAAACCAAGCTATCCGTGACGCTCGAGCGAACTGTAAGATCTGCGCTCAGAGCCCAGATCAGCACCGTGCTGCCTCTGTTGCGCCGTTCCTTGTAGTTTCTCAACGAATCAGGTATTTCGAGGACTGGCGCGCGCGACGCGCGCATGCGTGTTGCTCAGTTCGTCCCCAGCCAGAATCTCTCGAGTCACGCCGTTGTGGCGCCGCCGCCGGCCGCCGGCTCGGCTAGCCTGAGTCGGCAAAACTGAACCTTATATAGTTTCCATTCTTTTGTTTGTCAATAGGTCTGTTCGCGTTGCTTGTACTTTTTTGTACGCAGCGTCACGCAACGTCTTCACTTTTTCTTTCTTTAACGTCTGTATATATACTTATAAATGAAACATTTTTTCGGGACTTCAAATAATGAGACGGATTTAATAATAATCGACGTATTTCAGAAATAAAACAGATAGTACGAGTTTACAAGTAAAAAATGAAAAGAACTATTGAACAAAAAAATCCGAATTTATTTTTAAGTAGACAAATCCTCTCTAGCGAAATAAAAATCTATAAATTTTCTAGAAAAGACTTGCCTATATTATTTATACCGGGTATCTCAAAACTCCCATCTGTCCTTTCAACCCTCTACTCGTGTTCATATCATATATATATATTAATCATGTTTAAAACGTGATCTTTTTGTTTACTGTAATATCACAAAAACTTCTTAAAAACGCTCAGATCCAAAAAGATTCGAACACGATTAGGTCTTAGAATATCGGAGAATTCATTCTTAAAAGGTAACGTGGACTCTCTCTCTCTCTCTCTCTCTCTCTCTCTGCGTGCGTGCATGCGCGCGCGCGTGTGTGTGTGTGTGCGTGTGCGTGCGTGCGTGCGTGCAATATGCACAATAGTATAATAATATAGATAACAATTTTATTAAAAAATTGAAGACAAAGTTTATAAATTAATCCCACATACACAGTTAGATTATTATATCGGATACTCAAAACAATCATATTCGTGCAAAATTAAAATAATTAATAAAAATATTGTCTTCAATCTTTTAATAAAATTGTTATCTGTAGATTATTATAGATACTATTCTTTATATATATATACAGATTATATCGTTCTAAGATATATAAAGAAAAAATAAATACGTTTTTATTATATAATTGAAATCTCGATTGCAAAATCTTTCAATCCGTTATTGATGAGATAATCCAAGATTCCCAATTGATGATCCTCGGTTGCTGTTTTCTATGTATTACTTGGCACATGTCTCTTAATAGATTTTATTTATTCTTTAAGAATCTACTATTATTTCAATAATTTATCATGAGATCAATCGAAATTGCATTAGACAATAAATTTATATTGTAATAAATATAAAAGAATGTTCTTGTTCGATTAAATGAAATGTATTTGTATTCGTTAGTTTCCAAATTCTGTAAGATTAAGATTTCTTGTGTATGAGATCGAAATTTTGATCCATGAGATTGAGATTTTATTTTAAAACAAACAATTGAACGAACTATTGAATGAAAACGATTGAAAAAAACTCAGTCTCATTTATTATTTTATATATATAATAATATTATGTTTAATATATGAAATAATATTACGTTTTTGTTTAGTTGTCTAAATGTCTACGTATAAATCAACATATTTAGGCCCAGTTCATGAGGTTCAATTTGTTTCTTATCTCTTTCCAAATTGGAAAGAGACATTGAATAAAAACCTCGGTTAAGAGTTATATTCACAAGAGTTATATTCACCGTGAGTGTAGAACTGGATCTTAGATCCATATACAGCATCGATATTATTTTATTTACAAATGGGAAAGATTTCTTTTTTATACATAAATATTTACATTTATTCCTTATTTGATTCCTTATAAATGAATTAAATAATTGAATGAAGTTGCTAATATTTCATTATTATATAAATTATTACCTTATTAATTGTACAAAACGTTATTGATTTGTAGCAGCGGTAATTAAGGTCGTATTTATTTTTTAAGGCGATAAATAATACATTTATGGCAATACGTCGAGTTAATTTCTCGAATAAAATCAAATAAAAATCTATCAATAAAATGATAAAATGAAATAAAATAAAATTTTATTATTACTCGACGATTCCAACTAATTTTTCAACTATTTTTGAATGTTACAGAGTTATAGAGACATGCAACAAAATAATATTATAAAATATTATGCAAAATGATATTATGAAATTATAAAATAACAAAATGATTTATTCACATTTTACTTTAAAAATTAATAATGCTAAAAACTTATATTTTGTGTTTTCGTCTTTGATATCGCCTAGAAAGTTTTGTCTCTTATAAATTTGGATGAGATGTTTGTCGGCTTATAAAAATGTATTACCCCAACTTCGACAGTGAAATATAGCGTAATAGCGTCTGGTTTATGTCAACAGTCAGTATTGTAAAGGACACAAATGAAATCATGTGGCACTATATAGTGGAGAAAAAAAACAGGACGTTTTCTTCGTTAAGAGATTTTGTGTTTACGCGGTTGAAAGATATATCTAATATTACTTTAGTCTTCATGAGTGTTTACATAACACGTTCGCGAGAACATTTTCTGAATTCCTCAATAAAAAAAGAGGCGGCAAAAAAATAAATAATAAAGAGATGTGATTTTAACTAATAATTTAATATTGTTTTTTCAACACAATATATCGACAACGTTAATATTATTATTATTAATTTATAATTAATTAATTTATCAATAAATTAATATAAACATACAAACAAGAACAATATAAATTTCTAAAATTGGAAAAAGTAAATTACTTATAAGTAATGAGACAATAATTATACATAATTATGTACAATTATTACTTGTAATTATTCATTACTCTTAACATTTATTTATTTAGTTTTTCTAATTTTACAAGTTTATATTTTATATCTTTATGTTCTTGTTTGTATGTTTATACAAAACATCAAACATACAACATCATATATAACACGATATATATCATTGGAAAACATTAATTATGCGGAGATATTTATAATATATCATAATTCAGTACATATTATTTTAATGTACACCAAATCAGGCCTGTGCGAATATTTTTTGTCATTATTGTTTTAACTTTGCGCTGAGGTATAAAAAGTTCGCACATACGCAACTGACACTAATCTGTAAACGCTGAGTCACTCCGTATCGCATCGAGTTTCGTATTATTCTCAAAGCACCTTTGTTCATGACACGAATATAAACGCGATAAAAGATCAAATCGGCAATATGGAAAACTATCTATTTTATACATTTAAAACGTGTTTTTAGAGTGCACGTAAATACATGATACAAATCTAGAGTCCAATGTTCATATGTCTGTATAAAATCAATTGTGTGAATAATTTGTAATTATTGCAACTATTTAATTTTTTTTTCGTTTGTTACATTATTTCTTTAATATATTTTAACGAATTTCTCATGTACTCACTTTTCAATAGTGATTTTAACTCGCACTTTTTACAAAAAAGAAACATGATAGGCAGAAATATATTTGAAATATCTGAAAAACTTTGTTAGATGATATAATGACGTTATTTATATTTAAATTATATATAAGCACACAATAGATATATTTTTTTATATTGACTATATATTGGCATATATTAAATTTAACGTTGCATGTGTTGATGAAATCACAGTGACACCGATTTCTCACATTTCCATACAATGGCAGTCAAACTTATAAGAGGCGCTTCATCATTTTTCCTTCCTGTGGCAATGCCCCTATGTCAGTGAAAGCTCATGAATTGTTATTCTTAAACGAGTACTACTTCTTATTATACGGAAAGAACAATTTTACTGAAAGAAGTATTTAAAAACTTTGCTAGATCTGAAAATAATTTTGTTGGATCATTAAAATAATTACAAATAATTAATTAAAAATCTCAAACATAATGAGTAAAAAGTTTTGAGTTTTGAGTACTCTAGGAACTAGCTTGAGTGTCCTACATAATTATTTTAATAAATATTAATTTTTCACACTTCACAGCAGAATCTTTCCATTTACACATATATATATATATACAACAATTTTCTATGTTCGATAATTAATTTACACGTAATTCGCTTTAATAGTTCTGCTCGTCTCCTGACCTCTCTTACTCTAAATCAGTTTTATAATTTTATCATTGATAGATCGCAATATCAGTATTGGTAATCCTGATTTGAGCTCTGCCTTGATAATTATTTTGAAAGCGTTGCGTTCTTCGATGTGGATAATGAAACGAAAAAAATTGGATAATCGCAACGCGGTGCGAGCTGCATCATCGATACGAACAAACTGCGATATTCCCATTCGTATTCCCGACGTTATCAGAGTTACACCGTCATTCGCCACGAGGATGTATACGTAAGCGTGTATGCGAGTGATACGCACAGCCGCCCACACAACGCACGCGTGAAATACTTCAGTGTAGATGTCTCGGTGCAAGGAAAGGAAAGAAAGAGGAAGAAGAGAAACGTGTGTATATCTTTCGTCGCTGTGCGGAACGATAGGGGCCCAGTTTCCAGTAACGTGCCGTCCGCCCGAAGTTTCGCGACACGCTCGCGCGACGTCCCGACGTCGTGTCGGGGAAACGCAGTCCCCAATTATATTATTATCGTCTTCGTCACCACCGCGCGCGACGTCCTCGCGGTTAGAAAAATGTTCGGATGGTAGAATAGTGGTGCGACACATGACTTGTTTCGCGCATTTCCTCCCTATAGCTACCTATATCGGTATTCAATAAACCGGAAATTATAAATTTTATTTCTAACAATAAACTTTTATTTCCAATCTATTTGACTTAATTTGCGATAATATCTAATTATCACTCGATCGCGTGATACGCGTTAACACATGTAAATGAAGGTTTTGCATCACAAATGGAAACAAAGTACATGATAAAAGCTTCATTCGATAGTAATTAAACACAGCTGATTGATCTTCTTTTTCCGAGAAAATTTCGAGGACTCATTGGTCACTGCATTCTCGTCATTGGTCATTTTTGACTCGCTCACCAAATGCTGTCGAAAACAGCTGTATCCTACGACTTCCTGCATCGTATATTTTAAAAAATATCAATGTGGATTTAACACCATATGGTTAATATTAACATCAACACGAGAATTATATAGACATCAGATGGTGTTAAATCCACGCTATTTTTTTATAATTGTAACTATATAATTCTCACTAGGTATTAATATTAATATATATACGTCGCGTGATACTGAATACTTTTTAGAATGTATTTTTGTAAAAATTGAGATCTAGAGTCAAGCGAACGTTTGCAGGAATCGTGGAATTTCCAATCAGCAACGCACAGCACGCAGTTCGTTTGAAACCGTTGTGCGCAGACAAACATGCGGATATTGGATACTTGATCAATTCATTCGGAATTCGGACCAGTGCAGGCATTCGCGTTTGAAAAATACGTGACCGAGTGTGACGAATACTACGGAATATATACGACGGATAACAGAAGCGGTATTACACAAAGTATGATTTTCATTTGTGATTTATTACTATTTTAACCGCCTCCAACGTTCCGTATATCTCCTATACAACCCGGATCGTGCGCAGTATAAGTCACGTGACTGCTTTGACTGTGGATGCAATAAATTTTACGACCTTCAACTGCACATATTTCTTGGAATATTTGCACGAATGAGCAATAGAGCGTATCGAAAATAAAATTGACACGTCTTTTATATAACAGAGGAAATCGCGATATGATTCCGGAAATGCAATTCACTTTCCCATACGTGTAATCTTTGTCTTTTTTGATGAGGGAAAATCTTTGATTATGAGCACATTTTCTAATTTCGCTTTTGATGTTTTTCAATTTTCGATCGTTTATGATTCAAAGATCATTTGCAGTTTAATATCAAATTAATATATTTTATTATACACGGATAGAACAGTTTTGCTAAAATATTTAAAAGCCAAAATATTTAAAATATTTAAAGCTAGGTATATCTGAAATAATTTTGTTCAACTGTCAAAATAATTATGTAGAACGCTCAAGTTAATTCCTAGAAAATCAAAATTTTTTTATAGTATTATATCATGCTTGAGATTTCTGTATAATTATTTTGACAGTTGAACGACTATAAACAATCTATAAACAATCGTCTATAAACAAAATTATTTTCAGATCTGTATCCATTCTTAGATATTTCAGCAAAATTGTTCTTTCTCTGTACTTTTGTTTGTATTGAATTATTTCACTACGCTTTGAAAGAAAACGCACGGGATTCTTAAAACATCTTGTATATCAACTATGACTAATAGTCACATGAATCGGACGAGTCGCATTTGCGCATCTCTTTATAATGCTCGATAGATGAATGACAGGATCTTTTCGGCAGGATGATGAAAGCGTGCGATAATGTAATTTCACGTGTCATTTGTGCTAACAGTTTTTCTAACAGTTTTAATTTTCTGAGAGGACGCATTTTTGAAAAATACTTAATGCAACTATTCACCTTTTTGCCACCGTTTGTGAATGTACAATTAAACGAATCAACTTTACACAAGAAAAACAAAGTTCGTGCTACGTCGAACGCGTGCCGCCGTTTGTAAATATTCATGGCACATGAATCGGCAACTTTGGAGCAATATCACGACCGACCGGCGCTAAATCTACGCGTCTTTCATGTGTGCGTTAGACGCTCACGTGCAGTGTATGGTGATCAGGATTTTAAATTGCGAAAGTGAACGCTAATGTTTGAATCACCTCGTGTCGTAGAATAAAAATCGATACAGTAAATGAACAAATTTATTAGAGTATCTTTACGTATACAGAATAAACAAAATATAGAATTATTTTAATTAAATGTTGATTAAGAAAATCATTCTCTTTTTATATGGAATCTATTATATATTAACGAAAATTAAAATTTTTATAATTTTTATAATTTTTAAATCAGTGAATTATTGATATCAGCCTCAAGTGTGCTATTGAGTAATCAGTGAATTTACGGTGAAATTCAACTAAAAAAACGATGCATCATAGAATTCTTAAACTAGCTAATCTTGCTCTAGTATATACATTCAGTATGGTATTGCTAGAGAGAACTCTGATATTGTTGTATTGAGACATGCAAATATCGATAATTATATAATACTGAATCTTCCTTTCTTTTTCAATTAAATTTTATTACCTAATGGTAATACTTGGGACTGATATCAGTAATTATTCAATGATTTAGATTTAGAGAGTATCAAAATTAAATATGCAATCGAAGTGCTTGTTTAAAAGTTGTTTAAAAGTTGTTAAAAGAGATATCCGCTTGCCATGTGTGTGTGTGTTTTGATTTAATCGAGAATGCTATAATGTCAACAATGAAAGATATGTGCGTGAATTTTTGAAAGCGATTATATGTGCGGAAACGTGACTATATTATTTCACTAATTTGAAGAAATGGGTCTAGATATCTCCACAGCATTCTATCGTATTAATGGTAAGACTGTCTATTATTGAGATCTTTTACTTATTAATTTCTTTAATTTATTAATGGATTACAAACAGGCTCATATTTTACATATAATTAATTTCGAAACATACAATACCATTATAATGATGATGACTCGCTTTTTTTAGAAAGCGATAGCGACCAAATTCAATTAAAGAGAAAATGCATTAAATTTAAGACATTTTACATGTCAAAATTATTTAGTTAATTTAACATAAAACCAATATAAAAGACCAATAGAAAATAACATAAATATTTGTAAAAAATTAACATAAGAAACGTAACTCAATTTATAAATAATCATATTCTTTATTAAAATTGACACATTTAATAAAATACATTTTATTTTATTTACCTTAGAATTTACGTTTTAAAATACATTTTTTAATATTATTTGTTCACTTACTTATAAGTTGTGTTATTTGAACACTAAGAAATGTTAAATATCAATTTAAAATATTTAGTTACAAGTAATTTAGTTACATTTTATTATATTAAATTAACACTGGGATTAAAAATCAATAAAATTTTAACAAGGACTTGAGTGTATCGTTTCTAATACAAGTATACATTTTTCTATTTTTATTATATATTTGAGATATAAGATAAAAAAATGTGTTAATCTTACAATTTTTACATTTTTATGAGCGTCATGACTGCGCGCATTTTTAAGCTGTTCTGTCTACCACGTGGAACTAAGAAATATGCCCAAGGCCAGTTGCAGAATGAAAAGTAAAAGATAAATAACGCGATAGTGCTCTGGCACTCTCTTTGTATAACGCATTGTCGACTGCCGTTTCTCAAATATTGGCTGCAGTCGCATTTAATTACAAACGCATCGCATATAACGAGTAAGAAGGAAAAGATGATGGTACTTCATCGAAACGATTATACGCGTCAGCTGATCTAGAGAAACAGTTACGATACGTGTTATGCAAGTCTCTTATATCAGCGATTCCCAACTTGCATGAAACATTTCGCAATTGAGATACTTTGCATTGTAATTTATATAATTTTATAATAATAAACTAACAACAATGTACTCACGCGAAAAGAATGACTAATGTCTCATCGAAATATGAATATTCATTAATAGAAATCAAATGAAAGTGGTGGAATTTTAATAATATTTTTGAGAAATTGGTTGTATTTCATCTTTCAATATGGAATTTATTTCACCATCACAAGCGTGTTACGTATGAAAAAATTGGAAAGTCGAAGCGAATTGGGAACCGCTGTTCTACGCCAACGCGAGAAAAAAGAGAAACTCATACGCATTTAACGTAAACGCGCAAGTCTCTCTCGCGCGTGCATGTAAACGCGACTGTTTGCCCGGAACATGATTTGCATCATTCACTTAGGCGATGAGTAATGAAGGAGAGAAGCGGCGATTGCAGCTAGTGATCGCAGCGCTCACGCCTTCCTCTCTTCGCGAGCGCGGAACTGAGAACGCGCACGTGCGCACACACACACACACACACACACACACACACACACACACACACACACACACGTACAACTCGGCAAAGTGAGTCATCTCCCTTCTTTCGCTGTTACATCTCGTCAGCCCGATCGTAATAATAGAACGAAATTGATTCACCCGAGGAGCGTCGACGAGATGTGTTTCGATCTCCTCTTCACAGGTTGACATTCGACGCGTATTCGTTGATGATACTACGTGTCACACTGTTAGTCTCCTGCTCTGTATCAAAAAACTCTCTGAACTGATGCACACGGTGTAATAAATTGAAGTAAAAACTCTATTTATATATATATATATATATAT
>NW_012130065.1:6217095-6220310 GCF_000143395.1 Atta cephalotes
ATATATATATGTATAACATAAGAATAGGCTTATTGATTCGCATACATGCACCGCGTATATGCGAGAATTTATAACGATGATACTGTATCGATAACGGCTGCATTAATTATCTTGCAGATCGAAACATTATTATCATTGCAAATATCATTGCAACCAGTATTTTATAATCTTAGTTAAGATAACATTGCCAGAGTGTGATCAGAGTGAAGAGTATAATATTGGCAATAAATACATACAATCTTCAATTATTTCAAAAAATTATTCAGTTATCTCCGCAATTGCTTTTCTTGCTTTTTTTATCTTCAATGAAGAAGTCTAATTGAAATTAATTAATACGATTTACGTTAAAGAGTGATATAATGTAATAATTTAATATTATATAATAATTTACTTATAACTTTATATTTAATTTTAGTGAAATGAAAATATGTCAGAGACTCTTTAATAATATTGCTCATAATTGTTGTTATTATTTAACATCAATACAGCGTCAAAGTATTCAGAACTTTAACAGCCACAAAATATTTCTCAGTTACATAAAAAAAAATTTTCCGTACGCTCCATGAATCGAGGGAGAAACGATGCAACGTTGCTTCGTGTGGCATTATCTTGCAATAGAAATTGCAGCTACTCACATTACAGCTACGAAATCGCGCGTTCAAGAATTCGCCTACCTCGGCGTGAGATTCGAGACGAATAGCGAGCTGCTACAAAAAAAAAAGCAGCTTCTAAATGATTCATTTGTAATGAATCAAATGTTTGCACTTATATAATAAGTTTATCGCGCTATTTCATATAATGAGAAGAACGATGAGTAAATGAAGCATGTTACATTAAAATTTTAAATTAATCGCATAATACAATGAATCAAATTTTGATTTTTTTTAGAAAAATAAAGGTACTATGATCTATATAATGTTCTGTTATTATGTAAGAGAAAAATAATCTACCTTAATTTGATTCTTTAATCTGGAAATAACGAGGTGTTTTATACTCTACAAAATGAAAAAAATGTGAAACGTTAAATATCGTTTTGAAAATATTTTTTAACATATTTTTTCTCGTAAAACTGTAAAACTTTTTTATCTTTGCGCAATTTAATTAATGAAAAAATATTTTTATATTAATTGATATCTTTATTTTAAAAATATCTACTGTCATAGTAAGCTTTGTCTTTATTCTGTTTAATATTTGTTTAATTTCTTTTTTTCAGAAAATTGTAATTAAATCTGTATAATGTTCTCTAAATACTAATAAATCAGATTACAACACTGTTAGATATCAAAGGAGCAATGATAATCTAATTTCTTGAGTTAAATGACATTTTGTTATTTTTAATTTCCATACGTGTCAAAATATAAATCCATTTCTGTAATTAGTTTCAAAGTAAACAACGTTCATATTAACGTATGCAATATGTTAAATTCGAGTCAAATTCAATACATTTTCTTAAATTAAATTATTTAACTCCATTTGTTTTAGTTAAATTAACGTCGTATTGAGTAAAAATAGTGACCTATAAAAATAACTAAAAATAACTCAAATTAGGACAATTTAACATTATGAATTTAACAATAATATAATATACAATATGTTATCAATACAATGATTTTAATTGGAGTATAAAAACACCCTAGGTGAGGTCATTCTTGTAAAGAAAATCAGGTGACTACTTCGAATTAAATAAATCCCAGATATGATATCTCTCTTTCGTCTATATTAATTTTTACGATATTCCGTTCACACGCTTTTGCAACTCAAAGTTCGCCTCAGCGAACGAGTGAATGAGCGAACAAACGAGTCTTTTAGAACCGACTGGAGAGGATTTTCGAGTCCATCGATTTTCTAGAGGGCTATCCAATATACGCATCCGTTTAAATTCCATTTGCTCGGTCGATTTAGTTGTGCGGCTTCGCGCATTTATACTCAAATCGGGTCCGATTTGAATATCGGCTTACCGCGTTTTGTTACCGCTATTTCCGTTACGGTTTTTTGCTGCTACGTTAAAATCGCAGTGGAACGTATCGCGGAACTGATACTACCGGCCATAATGTCTGACATTATCACCGATGTATTCCTATATATTTTGATAGTCGCATGTAGTTTTCCGACGACGACTATGTCGGGATAGCGCGATGTGTTTATAACACTGTGCTTATCGTCGACTCTTAGAACCGGCGACACATGAGCTGACATCAATGTTGATCTACCTTCGTGCTCGCTTACACTCGCCGACCCTGACCGAGGATACTGCTCTCGCAACCGGCTTGTCGCTACCGCCTGTGATTTTTGCAAAGCTTCTTTGTAGCTCGGATATGTGACAGCGTGGCGGTTTCTTCAAATCCGCTTACCTGCCTGCTTATCTGCTTGCTTATCTGCTTGTTTACCTGCTTGCTGTCGCTCGCGCAGCTCGCGTTTTTGCTGTCGCATAAAATAGCACCTGAAATTCGGAAGTGGTATTTGTTGTCGCTACAATGTCGCATATCGTCCTTGAATCTGATTAAATGTCGAATATTTTTGGATTATATAAAAGAGAGGTTAAGCAAGATAGATGACAACTGAGAACGTATAAAATTACGCAAATGATGCTATGTTTAAAGTCTGTGATGGCACAAGAAAACAATTTATATTATAATAATATAATAAATAACATAGTAAACAAAAAAAAGGAGATGACAAAACATTTCATCGAATAATAAAGCTGTTTCTTTTTTTTTAACGATAGATTTATATTCTTATATGAGCAAAATAAAAGAATATACACTTAACATACATGCAGTATACGATCAGAGATTCAGTTAGTAACTTAAAATATTTAAAAATGATGTAATCAATTTTATCTACAGTAGAAGATTGAATTGAACTTAAAAGCATTAGTTGAAAAACAGTTTATCCTTTTATACAGAATATTCCAGAAATTATGATACAATCAGATAAAAAGTGATTCCTCATGTTCTTCAAAATTCTTCAAAAATATAAGATACATTCTTTTCATATGAGGCACTTTTTTCAAGGAAAATCGAAATTTGAATACAGCCTTCAATTAAGAGATGATATCGTAGAGGCGGAGAGAGAGAGAGAGAGAGAGAGAGAGAGAGAGAGAGAGAGAGAGAGAGAGAGAGAGAGAGAGAGAAGAAGAGTAAGTAAGTAAGTAGTAATAGTAAGTAAGTAGTTAACGTAGTAAGTTAGTATTAAGTTAAGTACGTTAACGTTAA
>NW_012130065.1:6220481-6236110 GCF_000143395.1 Atta cephalotes
GTAGTAGTAGTAGTAGTAGTAGTAGTAGAGAGTAGTAGAGAGAGAGTAGAGTAGAGTAGAGAGTAGAGAGAGAGAGAGAGAGAGAGAGAGNGAGAGAGAGAGAGAGAGAATAAAAGAATTTATACATGCTACTATCGATCTAGTAATGTGTCTTTAATTTGCCAAGCGAGAATTTGTTTGTGATATGAAAGACGACATTTTTAACAATTATTCAATTAACAAAATAAATGCATTATTGAATATTTAATATAATACAATAATTTATTAAATTATTATTTTATTTTAAATTATATTTAAATTATACCAAAAATAGATTGATACAAAAATAGCGATAAATGATCCAATGGATGAACCAAGCAAATTATGACTAGTCAAGTACATAATGATTATTCAAATTTGATTTTCTTGAAAACAAAACTCTGTACGAAAATATTTTATTCTGTATTTTCGATTCACTTTTTAGATGGAGGAATGACTTCTTTTCTGGTTGTAATTTTTGGAACATTCTGTATATAGACATTATTTTATAAATAGTATAAATTAATAAATATATTTTTTGTATAATAAAGTGTTTGTATCCGCGAAAGCTTAAATGTGAAATAATTGATCATAAAGAAGCATGAGATCATCTCATTCACATAAATGAGATCTTGTGCAGGAAAAAACAACCGACCACGATCTTCTTATAGCGAACTTTATTATCATCGACGATTGCGAGCGATGTTTCTTTATACAATACGATAACGCGACGCATTCTGCTTCTCGGCTCCAAGTCACGTTCGTGACGAATAAAACCGCTAATCCGTCACTTGGCCGTTCGAGTTGCACAATTATCGGCGTCTTCGAGAACGATGCTCCATCATGCGGAGATGCTTCACTATGCTACTTTCATAACATTGTTTTATCTTTGCACATATATAAATATGTATATGGACATGTGCGTGCTTCGTAATCGAATATTCGACGCAAACTTCTTTCAAATATTGACTCTATCCGTCATAATAAGTGTCGACTGCTGCTTCCACCGTGTACGTCACGCAGATGTTCTACCCGCAATATTTCAATCGATTACGCATCGAGTAATTTCAGGTCGCTGGAAGTAGTTATCGCTCCAGGCGAGCGAAGCTTTTTTTCCGTGTGCTCTATTTGCATAATTCTAAGAAATGCTTGTAATTTAACTACAGAAGTAGAATTAACCAGGAGTGTCATTCGAGCAATATGTTTGCTCAATTGAATCGGCTGGTATTCATTGTAATACAATGCAATTATTCATGTTTATTTGATATTTATCAGTAATGCGTTTAAAATAATGCAAATAATATAAACAACTCTACAGTATGTATTGCATATACATATTGACAGACTGTCTGTTTTCTTAAATTCTGTTGTTTATAAAATTAATTGTGATGAACATGAGGCGTCGTATGTGAGTTCGGCAGATTTTTAAAAATCAGAATTAAAGAGCATCGATGTTATTAACATTATTATTGAATATAGAGTAAATTCAGGCACAATTTTGATTAGGACAATTATATATTAAGATCTAAGGAAAACATTGAACGAAAGAATCATTTCGGAAATGATTTTTATTCAGAAATAAAAGCAAAGTTTAAATTTTAAAAAAGATATTGAATTATTGAATCCCTTATATCTCGATCTTTTTATTGATCCCTGTATCTTTTATTCATTATATTTATTTATTATTCTAATACATACAGAAAAATATTATTCTATTGCCAAGAAAAGCAATTATTCATTTTATTTTTCTTCTTTTAAGTAACGGTTACTTTCAATAAAGAATATTTTCTCGCTAGTAGTCTTAAAATGTATTCATCCCAAGTTTTAGAAATACTCAAAATAAGAATTTATTCTCTTTTGAAGTATATTATAAAATTTTATCGAAGAAAAATCAGATGTGATTAATTTGATATTTAATAATATATTGATATAAGAAAATTTATTTGGTCAGAAAAATGTGGTATATTTCTTTCAATTCTATACAACAGGAAAAGTGAATAGTTAATTTAGAAACAAGAACTTTTTTTCTTGTTTGAAGTAATTCATATTTTCAATTTAAATAAATATTTATTTTGGGATCAAATTGTGCATGCAATATGATGCAACATGACTTTTATATTGTATATTGTGTATTATATTGTATATTATGTATTTCCATAATGGTGTTTTATAATATTTATCTTAATTATTTTTAATTAATAAATATTATTTCATTTCCATGTAATCTCACCAAATAATAATATGAAATGTCATCATGAAATTAAGAATGGTTACAGTAGGAAATATACCGTTGGCAATGACTCGATCACAAGCGTGGCGATTAGCTCAGCGTAAATGTATTAGGCTTACCTACAGTAGGTTCAAATCTTGCCGGCGATGCGATGCGTTTTTCAATAATTATTTATAGTTAATAAGACAGAATATGAGTATGCGATACAGTAAAAATATAAATTAAACTGGAAAAATAAAAAGTAATTTTTATTTTGTTATTAAAAATAACAAAAAAATTACTTTTTTTCGTTAAGATATCATTGTAATTTTCTTATTACAAATAAATATGGTATTTGATTCAAGTAAAGGATTCTTCTTAAGTAACTCGAACTTTTTATTTAATTTGATATTCTTGATTGAGAAGTAGATTTAGTAGAAGTAGTTAGATTTTCTAGAATTCAGAATATTTATAATTATATATTTTGAATAAATCGGATATTTGTGATGAACTTATAATAAATTTGCAGATATATGAATTTTTGAAATACTTGGAAGAAGTCATTATTACTTGCGTACAGTATATTATTATATTTTTCTGCGTGTAGTTATAAACATACGTTCACTTTTATCTTGGCATTCTTTTATTAGTAAATAATATCTCGCAATGAATGCTTTATCGTACATATACGTACGCTTTCATGGAAAAAAAATTAATTGGGTGATACAGCAAATCTACAATTTACTATGCGAATTCAACATCGATAGCTAAAAAGTTTGATGGTTTGATAGAACAAATCACTAATGTTATTCAGCTGTCAACTTTGCTATTTTAACATAGAAAATTGAATGTTTATATGTTACGACTGTAGATTTGCTGAATCAGTGAAGTTTTTAGTTGCTTTTGTTGATTTGATAATTCGTAAGATCTTTTATTATAATGTAAATTTTTAAACAATTTGTTATCCAAGCTGAGATATTTTATCGGTTGATATTTTGGTTTTAATATCTGAATATTGAATTATGTATTCTGCCAAATACAATAAACAGTTGATGATCTTATTTCTGGACTATTATTTTAGATTTTAAACTCGTGACATACTTATCTCCGATTCTACAAAACGCCTCGATTACACTCTCTTATTGTAGCAAATTGTAATTATATAATGTTGAATACTTAATTTTGTCAATCTTATGATTTTATACTTAAACTGTAGAAGATGACTTAAACTGTATAAGTCGAAATATTTGTTACTTATTATTATTAATATTAATATCTACATGTTTTACACCCTACTATCCTGTGTCGGCTGTTGCATTTTTTTTTATAAAATACTGCATGTATTCAAATTGAAATGGTAATTGTGAGATAATCATCTAGATTTTATGTTTTGTTTGATATTATGTTTTTTTCATTTTTCGACGATTGTCCGGAGATACAAGAAATATGCTTTTATCCCAAAACAGAATCCTGGATAAAAACATTGCGTCGGCACTTCGGCTCAACTCGGAAACCATACAGTTATAAATAGTTTCGTGCACGGCCGCATGTTCTTTATTATCACTCGATGAGGTTGGCGAACAGATATCGCATCCATATTTGAAACGCTTAGTCACGCGACCTCGGTGACTTAAAAGGCTTCTCTACTAGTTCTCCAATTAACTTTTGAAAAATATTGCCCTAGATGCCCGAAATGCGCGCTTCAGAAATCATCGCGTGCATTGTTATTAAAGAAAAGGGGAAAAAAACAGGAAACCTCCAGGATTTCTTCAGACTCGAATTGTTCCGCATGAATTCGTCTAGCTAAAGAGATCTAGATAAATTTTCCGCTCTATCACGCGAAACATGAGTTCTTCAGAGTATTTTTATATCATAGTTCGCACGGGACAAGGACGACAATTTTTGCAAATTGTTCTAGAATAAAAAGATGCTTCTCTTAACTAGTGAGCAGCTTTTAGTCTCTGATAAAATAATATTTTTAATAGGCTAAATATTAGATATATTAAATAGAATAAATATTATTATAAACAGTGAATTTGTAAGAAATATTAATTTTTTGAGATGCAAAGAAATGAAATACGCTGCATTGAAAATATTAATTGTAGGAATAATTTATTGTATATAAGCTAAGCTTTTGAAAACTTGCTGAAGATATTAATAGATTTATATTTACATCATGTAAATTGTGTAGCTTTAGTTTCCACGTATAAATAGAATCACAAGTTCTTTGCAGTGTTTTAAGATATCTATTTATTTGCTGCATTCGTTATTAAATTCGACGATCGCAATGAAAATTTGTGGCATTATTATTTTAATTTCGGTTTATGATTGCGCTTTCATCAGTAATCGGTGTAGTTATATAATTGAAAGATATTTCAAATTTACATATAAATATTATTAGGCACTGAGATTTAGCTTCGACTAATTGATTGTATTTGGTTCCTTATATGGAAAGAACATTCTCTAAATTTATTAGAATGAATTTCATTTTAAAAAAGTGAAAATTAAGCCAGTCTTCAAATAGAGTGGTACAATTTTCAATCTTTAAGAGTGAGATTCAGTTTAAAAGTTTTAGAGTCGATTTTCCGCCTACGGATAAATTATGTGATAATTTACCTATTGGATAAAAAGTAAAAGAGTAAAAGACAATGAGCTGAAGTTTATCGACAAGTGGAAAAACCCAGTCTTACAGAGCAATTTGTTGAAGTATCTAAATATTTAGAAACAGATCTGAAAATAATTTTATTGAACAACAAAATAATTATGTATTATCAAAATTTTTTTGAATCATTGCTCATCATGTTTTATCCGATATAATTATTTTGATGATCGAACAAAATTATTTTTATTTGTTTCTAACTAAATTAAATGTTGTATCAAAACCATTCTCTTTATGTACTTATTTGATTTAATCACGCAAATGTTAATTGAAATTATCTGCTGTTTCAATAATTCTCTCTTGTTGTTTCCATTTTTAAAAGTAATGAAATCAATTAATTCTCGCTTGATATTAACTTAATAATATTTACGGGAATGGAGTGTAAGTGTCGCAAGTGGCGCACTCACACCTCTTTTGGAATGAAACGCATTCACGCGTTACTCACGTATACAGTATATCAGCTATTACGGGAACCACACATTTATGAACAGATAATCATCAAAAGATCGTTCCAATTAACATCTTAATTTCGCTTTACGTACCAACTGTACTCTCTCAACCTATAAGGATTATTAACGCGGCGGAGGTTTTACGCGCTCCACCCATTCGTCGCGCACCACGGCGAGATATAATTACACGCATGCACGCGAAACAACATCGCGATTTACACCCACGACGGACGGTGAAAGTACAAATGACCGCCGCCTGCATACTTATGCAGTTACGTTCCCTCGTCGGCTCTTACATCGCGCGATTATCGTACCGAACTCTCTCACGTTACATTCGCGCGTTACATGCGTTAATACTAAATAAAGCGCCGATAAGTATCGGCATCTATACTCCAAGACACGCCGCATTCTTTTGCTGTCGGTTATTGTGCAGTCGTATAATCGAATTGACAAGTATGTCGAAATGAATGCGGTCCCTTCTTTCCGAGAAAATATTAATATGCGCGCTCTGTGTACGCCAGGGACTTTGTATGTAAAACTTTGCGAAATGGTATTGCCTCATGTCATTGTAATGTCGCTTCCTAGCTTACGAGATTTACAACCTCGCAGAGAGACCACTGTAATCATTGTGTGCACAATACTACATAATAATGTTAATTTATTGACATTTATTTCCGTAGAATGATCTAATAATAGTAATATGATATATGGGTATTGCATGTACTGGTTAATTCACATTTTCATACCTTTCTTTCCATAATAATGAGAATATTTAAAAATATTCATGTACATTACATTCATTCATTAGAGATCAAAGTACATAAATTTAAATAAACAATAATAATAATGATAAAAAATAAATCTTATGATTAAATATAAATAATTCTGAAATTTACAAGTTCACAGGATGACAGTGCACATTTTGAGATAGTGATGAATCGACAATTATCGCACCATAATTATAGCGAACCCATATCACGTTGCGCTGCATATCGTGCGGATGTACATGCATGTTTTCCTCGGTTATCAAGAATGGTCATTTTCAGACTTGCCAATTTGTTGATAAAAGAAAGAAACATCGATCATATCACTGATTATGGCATTGATTTTCTGAATTTGAAGATGTATTGATATATTGTTGATATATTAAAGATATATTGATATATTGATATATTATTATTCTTTCTTTTATCGAATAAATACTGTTATTGATTGATTATCGCGTTTTATTTAAGAAATACGATACGCTTCATACGCAAAAAAATTGTGTCACGTAACCTTACGGGATCATTTTCGAAATTTGAAACTTTTTGTTTAGCAAAGATAAAAAGAGCATCATACACAGAAAGAATAGAATTTTGCTGAGTATTTAAAAATTTAGTTAGATATAGATCTAAAAATGATATTGTTAGACCATCAAAATAATAATGTAGGACGCTCAAGCTGATTACAAAAATATTAAAAATATTAAAATTTTTTGTAACATTGCTCATTACTTATGCATTCTATATTTTTATTTTAATAGTCCATCGAAATTATTTTCGGATCTGTAACTAAATTTTTAAATATTTCAGTAAAATCGTTCTTTCCATGTAGATTTAAACAAAAACATCATTCATAAACAATCATATTATGCATTCGTATCGGTATTACGAGAGGGTAAAGCGAAATAAATACACGACAGGAAGAAAAACACGGAATTAAAAACATTCAAACTTATTTTCTGGAAAATAATTTTTTGTTTTCTGAATAGCTTATAATAAATATACAGAGTGATATCAGAGTGATATCATATGTATATTGTATATACAAAAAGAATAGTTTTGCTGATGTATCTAAAAATTTAACATAGATATAGATCTAAAAATAATTTTGTTAGACTATCAAAATTATAATTAGACTCTTTAAATTTCTTGGAGTGAAATCTCACTTCAAAAGAGTTAAAATATTGTCACTATTAAGAGTGAAAAATTTGCACACTTGAATAAGTATGCAGATGCAGTGACAGATATTCACTCTTTTTTTTGAAGTGAAATTCATTCAAATGAAATTCAAAGGCAAAGGAAAGAAATCTCATTCCAAAAAGGAGTAAAAATTTGTCATTCTTATTTAAGAGTGCAAATTTTTCACTCTTTTTCAATAGTTAGTATTACAGCTCTTTTGGAGTGAGATTTCACTCCAAGAAATTTAGAGAACGTTCAAATTGCTAAGTTGCTAAGTCAAAACTTTTTGTAACATCGTTTATTAAACTTGAGATTCCTACAAAATTATTTCCATGATTCAAGAAAATTATTTTCAGATCAGAATATTTAACTAAATTTTTAAATACTTCAGTCACCATTTTTTTGCGTATAGATTCTGAGGAAATTGATAATCAGGGATTACTACGTGCGGATCGATGATCGCTGAACCGATCTTTCGTCGTACTAAGCGCGCGCGCCTAATAACAGTTACAATATCGAACGTGCTAATGATTCATGAAACAGTCGCGACCCGTAGTACTTGGCGCGGCGAAATTATACTATACGTATACTATAATTATAGTGCGCAGTCAGCAACGGTGCTCCCACCGCGTGGCCGGGCGCCGTCCAATGCCGCAGTGAAAAGTGACATTAGTCGCCAGCCTCTCCGAACGAGTGGTTACGCCCCGTGCAGGGTCAGACTCGCGGATCCGCGCCGCGAGTACCTAGTTATGTTTACGCGACCAGCGTGAATACCAGGCTGAGAACGTCGTCATCGTCGTCGACGTCGTCGTCGTCGTCGTCGTCGTCGTCGTCGCGCGCGTGTCCGTTCCTCCGGAACCAATCGCCACATTGAACAAGTTGCCGCGGTGGCTTCGATTCTTATCTGCACGACGAATAACTTAACAACTCCTCGTTTGAACAACGGTGCTTGCCGCGTGCATTTTCCACGCCGTGTTACGTGACATACGCACGTACGTGCGTTAATCACGAATATAATAAGACATCCGGTGCGGAGAACGCGCGAGGAACAGAGGAACTTGGTGAAGTGGACACAGAGTGTTGACTATTTATCACGATCTAATACCAGCTTGTATTCGCTGTTCTTCGGATTTACCATTCGTCCAATCGTTTGTGAAAATATTGAGAGCGATAGCGTTCTATCAACAGATGCTTTCTGCGATCTGACGCAGTTCGCGGGAGTTCGGATATGTTATCGCGAAAACGTAACATTTCGATAGAGGTATTATCAGTCGCAGATTCGGCGCTCGTATTGTCGCAACGCTACTCGATTACATGCATCTGACGTGATAAATGCGTAGTTTTTTTCACTGTTTAAAGAAAACACACACATAACGGTACTGTTGAATGTTTTTTTCTACGAGACAGAAGAATATCTTCCATTCTCGGCCACTTTATCCCATAAACGATATCGCGTATACGATAGTAGTTCCTGGTGAAAAAGTGTACGGTCACGTTACGTTGCGAGAGGATCTTAGAAGTGTTGATTTTGTTAGCCGAGACGCGGCGAGCATGTTAGCTTTCATTAGCTGGCCGTAATTAATATGCGCTAGCGCGAGAGGTAAAGCCGAGAGGGACCCTCGGTGACTATTGTGAAAGAGAGAAAGGAACATCTGGCGGAGGTGCTAAACATTTTGCCGCAAACTCTAAGAGCAGAGCTCGATCTCGTCCATGTGTCTTCACGGACTTCGTCAAGTCACGAAGATCCTGAATTTATAGACTTTGCGAGAAGCAGTTTGTAAGCGACTTTTACTCTTTTTCATGAATGCTCCACCAATGTTAAAACGAATAGAAGCAACGCAATTATTTCAACGCTGTAAGACCGAAGAGGATTAAGTCGAGACTCTTCGCAAAACCATCAAGCTCTTCGATGAGCTTGAATGGCGACGATGGGAGTTATCGTATATATTCCAAGTAGGTAATTTCGCTTCACGGTACATTTAATTCTTGCGTATTCTTGTTATTCCATTTCATTCGAAAACTCAAGCGTACACTGGAATTATTTTTTTAAATATCTTTTACATTTGCCAGAATGATATTAAAATACCAAATATCTGAGAAAAATATTAATTAAAGCAACAAAATGATGAACAATATTCTAGTTGAACTCTTCTGTTAGTTTGACGGAACATTTTTCTTATAATGTTAGTATAATATTTCCGATAAGAGGACTTGAAAAAAAAAAGAAACGATATCGTCGACAATGCGATTTTCGAAAAATATTTCACGTATTTTCCTACCGCTTATCTATCCCGCGGCGTAAACGTTCACTCAATATCCGGCCAGTAGAAATAAAACGAAAATTGCAACGTCACTCGAATTTTCATGCCGCGATCGCGTTGCATGTTTATCGACCCTGACTTCCACGACCAGGAAATCAGAAAAATATGGATAGGTTCTCTCAATCCGTGCTTTATGAAAAAGATAGCACATGATATACATATGTATTTACATTAACCGATCATACGATCTACGTCATCGGTGCGATACGCCGACCTATATGACAACTCGATTAACTTACACGCACCGCTAATAAAATCATCTTGAGAATAATAAAATTAGAATGAGGATTAAATGAGCGTCTAATGAGTTTAGATGAATAAAAACAAGTGTTACGTAATATAACATCGAATTAAATGTAGGCTGATCCTTGAAAAGTAACGCTTGACGATGTGACAACGTATTGTCTGTGTCATGCTGAGTCATGATAATTTGGTACCTGATACATATATACGTATATTTGACTTACAAATTGATTAAGAATAATATGAGATATTTTTTATAATTTTAGAAGTAATATAACGAATTTGTGAAAAATGTATAAATAATAAAATAAAATATAAGATTTTTTATGGATAGAATTATTTTCTCTAAAGAGCATCTTTTGATAAATTCTCAAATAATATAAAATATTTAAACAATGTATAGTACTATAAAGACTGTTAACTACTAATTTATATAAAAATATTATATAAAAATATTATATAAAAAAATGTAAATGTACACGCAATAACTAATATCATTTATAAGAAATTTGAATATGTGCCAAATTAAATTGAAAAGGCAAAATAGAAGAAGGAAGGAAATTATAAAGTTCGATAAAATCTACAATATTGCGAATGTAATTCTAGGAAGTTCGCTCTTATCATCTTATTTACAAAAGACGGAAATGAGAGTAATATCTCTCGCTAACATCTATCGTTTGAAAGCATGATAAGAACGATTTATCTCATATGTAATATTTAGTAATCAATGGCAGATAGCATTTTGTTACAAATTTATGCTTGAAAGTTTTACTGGATTGATTAGAATCATATATTTAATTAAATTATATTATCATAAACCAAAAATAAATTATGTTTCATAATACATCTTGTGATTAAGATATCGTGAAATTGCGAGCATCTATATATTTTTATTTGTTTACATAAATATTTTCATGAACTAAATAAAGAATAAATATTAACCACGCAATATGCAGAAGAGCAAGTTAAAAAGAATGTGGCGCATTTTCTTTCTCGCAACTAGTTGATAATAAAGATTTAAACCTGGAACTAGTCACGTACAGTTCGGTGTTACTTGGTCACGCTGACTGCTTCCGAGAACATTGTATCAGCTGCATTGTATCTAGACGCGTATTCTGTGTCATTTTAAGACGCACGTGTACTATTATGAAAATGAAGAATTTCTCGGATAATTTCGTCTTTTGTTATGCAAGCCGTAAAATAATAAAAATCATGGCACTATTATTATAAATAAATAGCGATTAAATGCAAATTTATATGATATAAACAAGTTTTTCTTTAATGTTAAATGATGATGACTTAAATAAAATAATTAATTCATAATTGTGTGTGTGTGTGTTATGATTATAGTTTTGCAGATAGTATCAAACTAAACTTGATTGTGAATTTAAAAAAGTTTAGAATGATTATTCATAATTATATTTTATGTTTATTTTAAGTAAAAATAATTTTTATGAGGTACGATGATAGTTTAATAATAGAATTGGGCACAAATGAAGATATTTAAAATATTAAAAATATTTAATATCTAAAAGATTCAAAAATTAAGAATTTCTACTCATCGAAAGATGACTTATCTTTAATTGACTTTATTGACAATTTGCGAAAATAATCTGACAAAATAAATAATTATAAATAAAACTGTTGAATTTTATTATGTATATATCTATCGATATTTACTTATAAAAATGATAGGATTTTATTTATTTATATAATGAAACAAAAATCAATCATCTATTTCAAAATAATCGTTCATAGGTCAGTAAAGAGCTTGCAGTAATTTTATTTCTTATAACTAGAACAACATTGTTTGCAACAATGATAATCTGCTGATAACAGGATTTATATGCCAATGTATCTTTCTTATATGTTTACATACGTCTTTTTCTTGTCAATTTTATTTCACACAATCACTATGGACTTTAAATCCGATTGATATTAATAGCATGTTTACATGTTTGACGAATGATATATCCAATATTTTTTTATTATTTTGAGTCATCAAACCCTCTCATATGTTATGTGAAATTTTTTTTTAAATATATGTATTCTAATAATAAATTCGTATTTTTATATATAAAAGTAATTAAATTTGATTAATTAAATTTGACATAAAGTAAATTAAAATTCTGTTACACATATACATTATAAAATGCATAAGTTACATTAAAATGATATTTCTTTGGTTAATAATGAGACAATCTATATAAGTAATAATTTTTTTTCTTTTTACATTAACGAAGAATATTCCACAGATATTGTACTGGTAGTCGTAAAACTTGCGTATGTAAATAGTAGTCCGTGCAAAAACCGGTTGTAGCAAATGTCATGTTTGCGAAGAAGTGTTTGCTATTGAAAGGCCCGAATACCGATGTATCAGAAATTGCATTCGTTCATCTGTAAAATGCTTTTTGTAGACACGTTAAACTTGGCGTAAACACGATGTTTGTGAGTGAACGTTACGTCTCCGAAGAATTTTCACGCAAAATATAGACGATGGCCTACTTCAGTACGCATGCTTTTAGGATTGTAGACACAAAGCTATATTTACAAAGATAAGAAATGATTATATCAAATAAAAGTACTTAAATATTCTTGCACTGTACCTCGAAAGTATCATGTTAATCGTAATAGCTAATGTGGAATAAACACCATGATATAAACATGTGAAATTGTTAAAATATGCTTTCAATTATTGTGTACAAAATAATGAATAGAATAAAAATCTCTAATTTATTATATTTGTATTATTTTCTATTCCAGGCATGTATACCATGCGTATGTTGGACAATGGTAGCAACAATGCATCCGGACCCACCGGTGCAACGGCTTTATCGGGTGTTCAGACGACTGGCGGCACAACTTCGACGGCTACGGGTGTTACGACTTTACCTGGTGTAGCCGACGAAAGGATGGATGCTTCAAGCGATAGTGCTGTTAGTAGTATGGGTAGCGAACGCGTACCATCTCTGTCGGACGGCGAATGGATGGAAACTGGATCCAATTCCAGCCATACTCAAGCCGACTCCCATTACACTATGGATTACGCGAGGTAAATAATATCATAAATGCGTTATTCATAACAAAGATTAGAAATAAGAAGACGACAATTTCTTCTTTGATTAATTGTGAATAATAACTGATATAATAATACATATAACGTAATATGTATCAGTGTGAATAAATATCAATTAAAGTTCAATTAAAGTATAATAGTCTATTTCTCCAAGCGGAATAACATTTTCAAGATTTTACGATTGTAAATGAGAAAGATTTAATGTGTAATATACTTTGCAATGTTTATCAATGATCTTCTGATTGCAATGTAGCAAATATCGCATGCCATACGACTGCAGCTACTCAGTGTCCGCGAGAAATGCCGGCTCGCCAAGATGTCAAACCGAACGAGCGGTACCACCAGTCGCACAGAAGAAACATCAAATGTTCGCCAAACGATATTTCCAGGAACAAGGCACTTGTTAGTATTAAGTAACCTTATAATTGCAGTCACTATGAAAGATAAGAGAGATTTTTAATCGTTAAATAACTTTCAAACTAGGCTCACCTTTAGGGGCTACCGCACATCCAACCACTCCGATGAAATATGATTACGATACGCATACAGTCGGTGCAGGTGCACCGGGAAACACATATTCTGGACCAATCGAGGGTGCGACAGGACCGCAGCCAGAAATTAAATATAGTTGTAGCGTGGATTTCAGCCGTCATCAATCCGGTAAGAAAAAATTCATATACAGACTTATTTAATACACTAGAGGCTTTATACAAATAATATCGTGTAAATAAAAAAATCTGATTTATTTTTATTTTTAGGACGATCTGTAATAGAACATGTCCATCATAATCACACTTATCATTTACCTGCTGAAAGCTCAGGATCATTACAACGTCCTATTTCTCGTGACAAAAAAGGTAACTATCTTTTCAATATTTTTGATTAGACTGATATTTTTTTCTTGAGATTATCAATATTAAATATCTATATAAAACGTAAATTTCAGTTCGCAAAAGTGAAGGGGAGGAACATCTAACGAGAGATGAAAAGAGAGCAAGAGCATTGAATGTACCGATTGCAGTCAGTGATATCATCAACCTTCCTATGGATGAATTTAACGAACGTCTCAGTAAATATGACCTCAGTGAAGCACAACTATCTTTAATACGCGATATTAGAAGACGAGGAAAAAACAAGGTTGCTGCACAGAATTGCCGCAAACGCAAATTGGATCAAATCATGAATCTAGCTGACGAAGTGAAAGAGATGCGGGATCGTAAGATAAGGCTCGTTCGCGAACGCGAGTTTATGCTCATCGAGAGGCAGCGGGTGAAAGACAAATTTAGTCAACTTTACCGTCATGTTTTTCAGGTCAGTATTATTAATAGTCTCGTTTCTTTTGCAATTAATATCATTTAAATAATAGATAATTTATTTTTGTTATTTTTAACTATTATTTTGTTAATTTGCCATCTTCAAAATGTTAAAGGCAATAAAAATGAAGCTATAATATCTAATAATTTATATTTTAGTCTTTACGGGATCCGGATGGTAATCAGTATCATCCATACGAATATAGTCTTCAACAGTCTGCAGATGGGAACGTTTTGTTAGTTCCCAGAAATCAGACTAATCCGCACCAGTCACGACAGTCTTCGATGGAGCCGAAGACCAAACCTGATCCTGAGCACAAGGAATGAACTGCTGAAGGATCGTATGTCAATGTGATTGATTATTGAAAAACTTCTGTTTTTCTTGAGTAGCGCGTCCAAAGCGTAATGGAAGCAAACACGGTGCTGGGGAGCGAATATCGTACGCATGATTAGATTTACTGCGTATAATTCGGAAAAATAGAGTTTATAATCTTAGACTTGACATACCTCGCACTGTGTCCAAATAAACAACGAAAATTCGAGGATACCTGCTTACAAATCGCGACTTCTACGCGGTTTCTGACAGATGATTTTTTTAACATATTAGAGATTTTAGTAGGAAGAAAGATAGGATTTCATAATCCTAATGTGGTTTTTGTGTGCATGGGTGATGCTACAGTTTTCAGTTACTTTGACTACCCGTGTTAACACATTTTTTCATCTCTAAAAATCATAATTTCATGCATTTTCTTTTCATTTTCATAATCAAAGATTTTTACATTACAGAAAGGATAGTATCGGGTAATGTTGTATTTGTTTGTATATAATGTATCTTGTCTGTTGTGACTGTCTTTAATAAGACCAATAATTAATAATAAAATAAAACCGAAAGCTTCATAAATTTCCTATGCTTTATTTAAGTTACATTAATAGAAGATCTTATGTTTCAAGAGTCTATACTGGCCTTGTAGCGACACTAATATTACTTGTAAAAAATAATGAAATGTGTTATAGTATGCGAGTTTTTCTGTGATTGCCTAAACAAATCACGATGTCTATAACTATTAATACGTAAATAGTAAGAAAACGTAGTAAGATGGTTATCGTATTGTGGAATCACACGAGAACTGTTGTGTCACCATAATTAAAGCAACTCTAAATTAACCTCTTATTCCAATTACTATTCTTCCTGCTTTAAGCATAAAATATGCTCGTTTTTTCTTAATATACGTAAACGTGTAATACGTACAGTGATATATTATACATTCAAAAAAGCTCATTTTTTTACATTCACAAAGCAAATTTTATCGCGTTCGATATTATTGTTTTTAGGAATTATACCTATGATTATGATATATATTTATGTATATATATATATATATATATATATATATATAT
>NW_012130065.1:6237050-6239980 GCF_000143395.1 Atta cephalotes
ATATATATTATATATATATATATATATATATATATATATATATATATATAAAATTGAATTATATATATTTCAAAGGTATAAAAGAGCACAAGATTGTGTTAAACGTACCTATCCAGTGATTTTTACGTTTATTACCTATCTAGTTGAGTGATTGCGTGATTATTGTTAATGGTTGTATTTAATTGTCAAAATTATGACACACTTTCACAAAATATCGCGAGAAAAACGCTATGACATTGAGTACATCGTACGCGTGTGATCATGCTAGTAAAATAAATGTTAATTACGCGCGTATGTATTATTAAATAAACTTTATTGTGTTATAAACTTAGAGACTACATATGATTTAAAATGTTTACAGTTCCAGAAGCGATAGCGTCATGAATATATAATGCAAAATTGTAATTGCATTTAATTGAGGACAAAGTAGGGGTAAAGCGATAAAAGGCAAATGATTGAGACATTGAGATGTAGCAAACTTGCAGTAATTAATCTCCAAATCCAAACCATTTGTGTTCCATATAGGAAGCAGCTTAAACAGATCTGATAAAAAAATCTATATAATAAAATATAAATATATATAACATTATATATAAAACATGTGTGTGTGTGTTTTTTTTGTAATCTCTGTTCTTATATAAAAATAATTAGAAGACTAATTTTTACATTGTTTCCTTTTTATAAAAAATAAAATTTAAAAAAGAAATTATTCACATATAATAATGTATAAAATTATATATATATATAATTATATACCCATACAACACAGAATTTGCAGCAATATTGCTGCAAAATCTCTGCAATATTGCTGCAACATGTAATGTTGCAACTTTTGTGCAACTTTGTGTAGAGATATTGAATATTGTATAATATTACTATAATTTTCCTTTTTATAACGAAAAACAATGCAAAGATTATTTTTCTATTTTTTCTATTTTTAGTCTATTTTTTTAGTCTTCTTATTTTTTTATATAGACATGTTTTATATATATATAGTATATAATTTTATATATATATTTGTATTTAATTATATATAGGTTTCTTTATTGATGCTTAAATTTTACTCCATTCATATAGACCACAAACAAAACACATTGTAATGTATTACAATACAAAATAATATAGAATAATACAAGTATGTATGAATATACATTTACTGCGACGCGCTGTAATGCTACAATATATTAAGAATAGCATTCATTGAAATACGAAAAAACATAATGAAAACACATATTTTTATAAAATAAAGAGATGAGAAATGTTCAGGTATTTCACATTTGCCTTTTTATGTATATATTAATGTAGCTAGTATAATTTTCTATAAATATTATATATAAATATATATATATGAAATAAATGTATGTATTTATGTATATGTACGTGTATATATAAATACATATACACAAAGATTAATGATAAAATATATGTTATTGTAATGTTAAAAAAAACAAACGAAAATGCAGTTTATGTCGGTAATTATTAATAATCTGCTCCTTATTAACATTTACATACGCAATTGTATTCATACTATTGGGTGTAGGATGCCTTTTACATATTGTACTTAGCGAGCGGAGATCTCGGCAAACCATTGTAAAAGATAATAATATTAATTTATAAGAACTCTGTTCGTCTATTGTACAAATAATTTGGATTCGCAAACTTGCAAATCCATCTATTTGCAATGAAGATCTCCTTCTGTCATTAAATTTCTATATTGTATAAATAAAGCTGAATAAAAATCTCTGGGGTATCGTATCTGGCTTGTACTTGTCTAATTAATCAGTATCTATTTTTTATATAAATATTATTGCATTAATATTACTAGTATAAAAAGCTAAAAAATTAATAGCTCTCATGATGATCATTTTTTTACTCAAACTTCGATTAACTCCTAATAGAAACAATTATTTTTGTAAAGAAATATGTTAGTCTTTAGGATGCAACTAATAAAATTTTTGTTATTTTAAAAGTTTTAAAATTATGTCAAAAATTATAACTCTTGTACTTAGCATAAATATACATATGATAATTAGCCATGAATAGAACAATATGAAAAAATGTGATTGTGAAATATAAAATTATTTCAAATTATTACGCTATTTATAAATTAAAATGTTTCATGGTAATTATTTTTAAAAGTTTTTGGAATCACTGAGACACAGATCATTGATTTGAGAAATAAAAAAATTAATTTTAAATGACAAATCTAATAAATTATGATGGATAGAGACAAGAATAAGATATATATTTAAATTCTATAATTCTATAATTTGAGAAATATTTTGGAATTACAATGAAAATAATTTTTTATATTTTCCGATAGTATTTAAATACTATATTTTTTATTAAAATCTAAGCGATTCCCTTTAAAATATGCCTCATTGAATTCGATATTTACAACATGTAACTTATAAGTGAGATATGAGATGTAATTTTTGAAATAACTTTTTAATGTTGAAATACATGTACATTTATGTTTCATTAGATATACCAATATATGAAAAATTCTACACAATCGTGATTAATTCAACCAGCATAATCATTTAATTAATAAAATTTTTAATTTTCAATTAATTATTACGTCATCCCTAACTTATATCTCTCTATGTGTTGACGACAAACAAATAATAATTGTGCGCTAAGCTCATTTAATAAATACTGAAGATATTATTTGGGGAGCTTTTCTATTATTAAGTCAACACAAGTGTCATTCAGTTTTGTTACTCATTGTATCAACAAACAATAAATAGAATGATGATTGTATTGACTTGTTATCAAATGAAAAGCATCCTTGATCGATAAAGGATTTAATTTAGTTTATCGAAGTCATATATATATATATGTATATATATATATATATATATATATATATATATATAGTGTATATACTACACTCGTTTAGTTAGTTACGACGGTACGTTTATTAGTTT
>NW_012130065.1:6240000-6248740 GCF_000143395.1 Atta cephalotes
CTTAAATTAAAGTAAAACGGAAACGTAACCTTACCGTTACGTTACGTACGTAAACGTAAAGTAAAGTTTAATTTAAGTTTAGTTAGTAGTATATATATATATATATATATATATATATATATATATATATATATATATATATGTGTATATACACACTCGTATTTAGTCAGGCTTTATATTTAAGGCTTTTTTTATCTTTAGATACTTTACGAATTATTTCATTGACTGCTGAGCATCTAAAAATAAATTTAAGAAATCCTTACAAGGTCTGACTATGAATACAGGTATTAGTGTATCTAATTAATATACATTAATTAAAATATATTAATGTATCGAAGCTGTTGTTATCGACTCATCTAAGACTTTTCGCACAATGGAAGAAATATTAGGAATGATAATAAATATTATAATATTAGAGAAATAAAAGAATTAATTGAATAAAGATCCTATGTAACACATAGTAATATAAATAAGACATAAGATATAATGTTATATGTGTAATCTTGTTATTTGTATTGTGTGTTGAATCTCTATTCCTAGATTTTGTATTTCTCTGATATTTGATATTTATTCTTATTCCTATTATTTCTTCCATTGTGCGCAAGCTTTAATTTCGATTATCTAGGAGGCGTTTAAAGTTTAGGTGGGGAAAAGTTAGAAACTTATTTTCGAACACCTTTGTCACCTTGTTGATTTCAAGACCATTCGATTCGATTGTTCGAGACTTCTAACTTACTCTCATTTTTTAAGTTGATTCCAACAATTTCAACTTGTAAAAATTGATTCGGACGTAGATAATAAAAATAACAGGAACTGAATGTTTTGTAGTCACGTTTATTAAAAATCTGCTTTCGTTATTTGCGTTCAATTCGATTAGTATTCGCATTGATATTTGTATTTAAGGAGGTGTGAGAAAGTTGCTAGGATACCTTGCAGAGTTACTCGTTTGTTCAGTGCGTAAAATGACGTCTGACTCGTGGTTGAAGATAATTCAGAATGCCAGGAAAACTGCTGTTATTGAGGATGGTAATTAAATAGTTTATAATGTTTAATTAATATCGATCGAAACACGTGTTTATATGACGCTTGTTTCTAACCTAAAAATATTTGATCAATACTTGTGTAATTTTATACAAGCATGAACAGCATGTAGAATTATATTAAAACATCATTTTAGACTATATAAGCTTGTTATTAATTCTATAATATCTTCTTACATTGATTCTTTTTGATATTTTTAAACTTATGAGTATATACAAATTTATCTTTAATATTTTAAGTTACACACACACATATATATATATATATATATATTTGTTTAAATATAATATAAATAATTGGTTTAAATATAATTTGTTTATATATTTGTATAAATATATTATTAAGGTCTCTATTCTGTAACTCTTAACAACAGTGTTACAATGTCGTTGCACAGCTTTTTTATTTTTATTTTTTATATATGAAACCTGTGTAATATATAAATAACGCCAATTCTTTAAGAGTCATGGAATAAGGGCAGATAAGAGACTAATGCAGGAAGCATTAGTTTCTTTTTTTGATTTTGTTATATTTTGCAGGAAAAAGAAAAGTTCATTTTTTAATGGAAGATGGGAAGGAAATGGTAGAAGAATATAGTACAGATACAAATGTAGTAGTACGACGAGCATGGAAAGAAAAAAATGGTTTTGGTACGAACATTGGATGGATGGTGGAAGTTGGAGATCCTGAACTTAAACAAAATAATATAGAAATCTATGGAATAGAAGAAAGTTCAAATACTGTAAGTCATTTTCTTTTTATGAATGAAGAGAATGTAATTGAATAATATAGATATAGTGAAATTTTAAATAATATCTAATTGTGCAATACGTGTTCTAAGTTAATTTTATCTTGCAGCCTATTATTACTAGGAGAATTACAAAAGCGTCTCTGGAATGGCGAATCAGGAATTTGCCATATCCTGAAAGCGTATATTCTATTACTGCAGAACATGATGGCACTATGACTGTACGTACAAGTAACAAAAAATATTTTAAAAAGATAAAGATTCCAGATCTTGAGAGAATTGGACTAAAACCAGAACAGGAAAGGATATCATTTCGGCATCAATATAATACTTTGATTATAACGGTATGTAAAATGCTTTTTCGTAAATATATATTTTGCTACGCATCATTTAGTCTTTATTTTATTTATTTTTTTATTTTAGTATAAAAAGCCTCCTCAACTTCTCAACATGGAAAAGAAAATATTAGCTGCAGTTTTGCAACTGAAGACAGACTCTAAGGATGTACAGTGTCCGACTAGTTAATAAAATAAATTATGATTATATCATGATTATATCATTATGATTATTAAATTTATTTTCAAATTTTATTAAATTATAATTTGTAACAATTAGTATGATTAAATAATTTGTTACTTAAATATAGTATCGAGATTTTTGTGATTAAAATCTTCCCTCTTTTCACTTAGTACGATGATAATAATAAATTGGAATTCTTAAATATGTTTCTCTTTCAATTAATAACAATTGTAAACAAATATAGTTAAAATAAAATGACTAATTGGAAAGGAATAGTTGCAATCTTGCTTATTTAAGCTATAATTTTTAATTATAATTTAAATAATGGAAATTGGAAATAAATTGGTGTTTTTCCAAATAGAAGGCTTTATTTTTTTTTCTATAGTAGCACCTTTTTCTAATATTTAAAAAGATGTTAGAATGTTTGAAACATTTTAAACATTCTAAATACAAACTTTCTTTTTCATGTATATATTACCAGAATTTTCATTACCAGAATTTAATTGTAACCTAACGCTTTTTCCTTTACTTCCTTATAATAAGCATACTTGTTAGCATTAATATTCTAATTAAAATGTCTAATTAAATAAATGAACAATGCAAGCAAGATTCTCGGTTTCTCTTAAAGTTCGAGAGATGTTCGTGTTGCAATGAATGCAAACGGAATATTCATTACAAAGATATCTATAAGAAAAATGATGAGTAAAAAATATAATTAAAATTATTCACAAAAGGAAAAAAATTATGTATTTCAAAATTAATTAATTATAGCAATACTAGATATAATTAATCAAATTGCTTTTAATTTTTAATTTTTAAAATAATATAAACATTAATTTTGTTATAGTATTATGTTAGACTAAAAATTATCTCTATTGAACAATTTTTAAATTCTTTTCTAATTTCTATTTATATTCACTTTTCTTGGTTTCTTAATTTAGAACACAATATAATATCAAATTCGAAAAGTTTTAACTTGTGTCATTTTTCTTGTGATATTAGACTTATATCGAAATTAGACTTCAATAATGTATCAAAATATAAATGTCGAAGAGAGTTTATTAATCTCTTTATGATAGCAACTTCATATTTTGAGGGCCATTCCTTTTTACTTTGTAAAATGCTCACTCGATTTTTATAAAACTGTGGAGGAATCCTCTATGGAGGAATTTTGATAATGCTTTATTTAAATGTAAAATTAAAAAATTTAAAAGAGCGAATTTAATATGGTGAACAGAATTTTAAAAAACTCTGATTATCAAAATTAAGAAATTTTTAATAGTGAAGTATGTATTAACGCCGAGATACTACCGCGTCTTTAGATATAGGTTCATATATATATATATATATATATATATATATATAAAACAATAACAAAAATTCTATTAGAACTTTCCAAATTTAAAACAATAAAGAAACAATGTAGTAGGCTAATGAGAATCAACAACGATATAAACGGTGCAATTATTTGAACTATCAAATATTGGATTGATGTCATCTTTATTTGTGAACGTTTTAATTCGCTTTGGAATTCTCCTCAACTTGATACAAGTATAAATAGCTCACATGTCCATAATGCTTAAGCCACTCGCAAATTGACAAATATGTAGCGTTGTTAATCTGACGTTTCTAAAAATTCTCATTAGATCTATACAAGTGTGTAAGTCAACAAATTTTTGACTTACCATCAAGGAACATGAAGCGTGTCACGAAGCTTATAATTAGTTATAAATGTTAAAACTTAAAATTAGATATGTTAATATCAAAATTAATGATCACAATTATCAAACACATGTACATGTACGAAGATGTGTCGCTCAGATCTAAACTATTAATCTTGAAGTAAGAGGTCATACAGTAAGAACATTAAGGAAAATTTGCAATTATCAAGAATAATATGTAAATTGATGTTCCAACAAAAATCGCAATAAACAATTATAAAGGAAAATGAGTTGAAACGTTCACAGATAAAGATGATATCAATCCAATATTTGAGTATTGATAGTTCCATAAATAATTGCCGTTTATCATTGATACTCATTAGCCTACTATATTGTTTCTTTATATACATATATACATACATATATATATATATATATATATATATATACATACACACATACACACACACACACACACACACACACACACGCACACGCGCGCGCGCGCGCGCGCGCGCGTGTACTTGATAATATATCATTGCAGTTCCGATTTTTTAAAGTTTATTAATGGCACGCTAATATTTTGAATCAATTTGAAACTTCAACTTTCAACTTTGATATGTTGTAAGTTTGTACATAGTATTAAATTGCACAGTAATATTTTTCCAAATCAGGAAGGATTCATTTTTTTTTGCAATCATAGCATCACAAGATTTTTTTTAGAAAGATCTCATCTTCAAAGGATTAAAAAGTTACTTTTATATCAGTTTATTGCAATTCACTCATAAAACTCCGTCAAATCGTCGCGCGTTATCACGTCGAGAGATCGATCGATCTTTCTATAGGTCTTCGATTCCGTGCGAGTGCGTCTGCTGTTCTAGCTGCGTACGCGTGCTGTGTGACGGCGATATTGCGTTTTAGTGTTATGTTGTTCATTTCGCGAGAAAATCTTTGAGCGAGCAGCAAATATGACGAATTCGGTGCCGGACAGGTAAGCGGCTTTGTTTGTTGTACAGGAAAATTTGCCAAGTTTCTCGAAATAGTTGAAAATCGCTTGCGTAACGTTATCGCAAGTAGGGTCGAATCGTAAAGAGGTTATGTTGTGCCGACTTTTTAGACGTTTCAGATTGTTTCAAATACGTCCCGTAGCCGCGTTGTTAAAACGCAATCGTACGCGATCATTGATCCGCGAGGCATAATGTCATTTTTATCTAACGTATCAAATAGAATCAACAGCAAGACATAGTGCTGGCTTCGGAAAAACGATTCGACGCTATTTTCAGAGATAGCTAACTTATCAACGGAGTACGTAGAGTACACGTATCTGATCACTCGCTGTTTCCCGCCTTTTTTTCCAAGATGGAGTTATATATCTGCTCAACAATATTCGAATGCGAGTTACTCGGTGAGTTAGTTTGATTCCCGCAATTATTAATCTTCGATCAGCGAATTAATCGTATGACTTTCCTTAGGGCAGAAACGTGAAAGTGAAAATTTTTTGTATTTTGTGTATATACATGTGCATACATACATACATACATACATTCATAAAAATTTTCATTTATCATATTTCCGTTCGGAAAAAGAGTTACATGATTGTATCGACCCATTGTACTCAGATTTTGTTTTGATATATGTGATGTCTATATTCTACAATAGAGCAGTAAGCCTTAAGTCATAGGAAATTAGTAAAAGTATGATCAATTCTCACATTTGTCTTTGATTAGTCAATTTCTTATTACTCTATTGTAGTGATTGTGTAATAATTATCGTGCTGTTTAGTTTTTTTAGTGATGTTCTTTTGTAAAATAGTCGATATCGATTGGAATAAATGAAACGGAAAATACATTCCTGTAAGATAAATACGATATTTGCAATTGTATCGATTTAAATCTGTTGATTAAGATTGATAGTAAATGGAAGGATGCAAAAGAAATGATGAGATATCTTGATATTTTAAACGTATCATTTTTTTTTCATTACATTAGGAATTTACATTAGGAAAAGTGTTTTGTTCTATGAGTCAAAATTTTGCTGTAATAACAAGTATATTTAATTGAAATGAATATTTAATTGTACTGAACAAAAATTTTTAGTTAATATGTATTAAACAAAAGTATAATTTTATGTGAACTAAAAATGTTTAATTGGTATAAACAAATATTTTTATTATTTACAAATCAGAATAATATATTTCGCAAGAGAAAAGCAACTAAATACTTTGATTAAACAATAATATAAAATATGTATAAGCTATTAAAAAATATACCTTTTTAAATATAACAATTTTGCTGAAAATATTAAATTTTTTTTTTAATATATAAGATACGGAATCAAATTTGGAAATCAGATTCGAAGAGTGATGATGAATAAATATAAAATTTTGTATCTAATCCGCGTTCTCATTCAATCTACTTAACTTTGTTAAATCGCTGCAAATGCAACGCTATTTAGGTATTATTAGTGGCAGCAGAGAAAGCAGCTTTGATCTGTTGTCAAATTCTTTAATATAATTGGTTTATACATTTAAATCCAATGAAAAACTAAGAACAAGACTAATCATATATTATATTAAATAACTTTACAATTGCAAAGCTGTTTTATTTGTTGAATGCAATCACTCCTATAATTATTGTTTCTGCGTATTTCAGATGGTTAGAGTACAATGCTTTCGGCGATGTGATCAAGGGCACCAAGATTTTAGCATTCAAAGTTCCGCTGAAGGATGTGAGTATTTGCGCAATTCATTAAGTCGTACTTTTTAACTCTGTAGTAATTTTTACAACCTGTGAAATTATTTCAAATACAATTAAAAAAAACAAAATTAACGATTTTTAGCAATAAATATAGTATACCATATAAAATATAAATAAATATAAAATAAAAATATAGTATGAAATAATAAACTATAAAAGAAGAAAAGCAAAATATTTCTTTCGGATTGAAATAAGAATTACATAAAAATTGAATAGAGCGAATAAACAAAAAGAATTTAACAAATACCACAAATAAGACGTATTCCTTATATCGTTTCGGATTATGAAATAATAATAGCATAGATAATCAAATTAGAATGAATGAATAAGGAAAATGTAACAAGCACCAGAAATATATATTTTTTTACATTCTGAGAACATTGATCCTGATGTTAAATATAAAGATATATAATTTAATAAACTGTTATACTTGCACGATCTACTTCTAAGAAACATTTATATTTGATGTTTAAAAGTAACGAAAAACACATTTCGGTTTTCTCTAAAGAAGATTTACTCCGAAAAAAGATTTATTTAAAATAAAAAAGTTTTTAGAAATTGCATCGCTCTTGTGAAACATTGTCGCGTTCACTTGGAAACAAAATGCCCTTCGCCGTTCCCTCGGCTTCTCCCTCGTTCCTCGATTGTCCTCTCCCGTACTTCTCCTCGCATTAAATCAGATTCTCTTCGCGGGAGTCGTGGCGGCTGCACGGCAGATAAGATCGCGTCGGATTCTCGAAATGGACGACGCGGCAGGTACACGCGTCGTCGCTACGCCACGTGCGCGCCTGTGTATGAATGCACGCAAACACGCACGCCCGTAAGCACGCACGTACGCACGCACTGCTCGTGGGATCGTGGCACGGGTTTCCGTTAAATCGATGCGAACATCAGGGAACCGGAGGAAATGAGAGGGTGGAGACTCGGAGAGCTGCACGTTTACTCCGGAGGGGTATAACGGGAGGGTGGGAAAGCAACGTCGTGAGATCTCGTATCGGCCGCGGCCAAATTGTCGTATTGTTGTACACGATGACCCACTCCGTAGATATAAACAGGCTTGATGTATGCGCTCCTGTAGCCGGTGCACAGGCAGTATTGCCAGGGTGCACGTCGCCGCGCCGTCGATTCTTCTTCGGGTTTAAATCCTCCGACTAGATAAAATGCTCCAATGCCGACGGCTGTGTGCTGTAACGCAAGCTGGTTGACGTATGGCCATTCACGCTGCGATCTATCGCTTCTCATTGAAATCTTTGGGATTATCCCGCAATACAATTTTTGTAAAAGGGACAGATGGTTATTCAAAGTTTGATGATAGAATTCTCGATTCATCCGTCATAAGTGACGATATTATAATATTGATCGGATTTGGTCAATTCTATTTATTTGCTTTGTTGACATTTATCCATAAATTATTTTATGTTTCTATTGGAAAATATTTAATGAAATTTCTAGGCATAAGAATTATTAAATGTAATTCTGACATAAAGAAGTATTAAATATAAAGAAACAAGAATGAAAAACAATAAGACGTTAGATTGTCGAATTGATTATTATCGGGTCATGACTTTTACTAATCTATAATATACATGATTATTGCGTAATCTATTATACGTAAAGTATAATTTTACTGATGTATCTAAGAATTTAGCTAAATGAAAATAATTTTATTAGACTCTATCTCCAAATAATTATATAAGACGCTCAAGTTACTAGAATGTCAAAATTTTTGGCAGCATTCATTATACTTGAGTATAATTATTTTTTGATAGTCAAAAATTATTTTTATATCATTATGTCTACTTAAATTTTTAAATACTTTAGCATGCTTTTCATATAATTAAATTAGCTATAATAATCATGTTACTCTCTTTTTCTCAATTTATGTTATTTTATTCGTGAATGTATGTTTACAACATAAAAAATGTATCAACAATCGTCTGTACATGGCAAAAATTTTAATTGAATTAAATTTTAATTGATTTAATATATATATATATATATATATATATATATATATT
>NW_012130065.1:6249535-6257481 GCF_000143395.1 Atta cephalotes
CTTATTATATATATATATATATATATATATATATATATATACAATATACATATGTACATATCGCCCTATGCATTTGTTGCAGTGATACAATTCAGAAGATAAAGTTTTCCAGAAAAGGGATTTGAATTGTTTTTTGAATTATTAAAATTTTAGAATATCGATTTTAAAACAAGTTTTTTTTGATGAAGAATTGATTGTAAAAGACTAACGCTCGTTTCTATCAATGTTTAATTTTAATCTCGGTTCTAATCTAACTCTTCTTCTTTTTCCAATTATAAAAAACTAGAAAAAAATGAAGAGTAAGTTGAAAATTGAGACTAAAATTAATCTGCAGAAGCCTGATAGAAATGGGCACAAAAGTATGCTTTTTTTTCTTTATGTTTCTTTTTCTGAAATCAACTAAAAAAAAATGATCATTTTTCAGTTATATCATTATTGTAGTAAATGAGCGATATACATATAATCAATAAAAAATAATATTTTTATTATATCTGTAAAAGTAAAATTGATTGCGTACACGAATTTCATTAATGTTAGCCTGACGTTAACTTTAATAACTAGCCTAAGAACTCAAGGGACTTGGCGCCATCCTTTATCCAGTCGTAATCCATCCGCTGAGTGTATCACAGGCCGGTCGTGTCAAAAAACCCACGGGATCTGAGCGGCAAAATTAGCGATCCTAATTCGCCACACGGTCGGAGGTAAGCAGCAACGCTCTGATCCCCGTTTGTCCCTATTTAATTTCCGCCTAACTCGCGGCTCCGGAACCGGTTTTTCTCGTCCACCGGCCGTTCCCGCGCGCGCAGGACAGTTGCAAATAAGTTTTCGGCTCGTCGAGATCGCCTGCTATGCATATACGTTGGGCATGCACACGCGAAATAGGAGGGTGCCAGGGCTAATTGATTCTGGCATCGCGGGCATTACATAAAACAAGTCGAAACCGAGATCCGAATTGGACTCGGGGCTGATTGGGCCCGCTGCGGCGCGGCGGCGTCGGCCGCAGGGGGCCACTCGTTAATAGGGCCCTCAAAGGGTCAGTGCTAGCACCCATTTCCTTGGGCTGCTTCGGCTTGCGTACGGCGAACGCTTCTTCATCATCTATAAGAACTTGTAACAAATATCGTCTCACACGAAATGTGATACTCTCGCCGACGCTTCACTATAGACTTTCTGTCCTTCTTCCTCTCGTAGTCTGATTGGGTAACGCTGCTGATCTGATGGATTTAAAATGGCATTAGTCATATGCTGTCGGTGAATGCCTGTGCAGAGTTGCCTCTTCTATGATGAATTATGGAAATAAGAAGAGAAACATTTTTGTAAATAGATCCCACTCTCTTGAATTTTAAAACTTGACATTATATAAATATTGCTTTTGTATTTCCTCTTATTACTTTTATAAATTTTTGATAAAAAAGTTCGGCAAGTTTTGTGTTTATTAAATTATTAATAACATATATTTACAAAAAAATTTGAACTATTGATTATATTTTATTAAATATAAAAAAACTAATTAATATTAAAAAATAACCGTCTTTGATTAAAACTTTAAAGCGCTTTGGAAATAAATTGTACATCAACGATTTTTTTACGGATAAATTTTCCCAAGCAGTCAGTAGAGCAATTTTTAGTTCACTAAAATTGATGAAAATTTCGGTACAATCTTTTTGGTATTTAATAAGATGTAACTAACACTTTCCATTGTTTATTTTTTTAAATGTTATCCTAAATAATAAAGCTTTAACTCAAAAGTCCACCTTGACCAAATAATCAAACTTAAGCAAATAAGTCAATAAATAAGTAAAGAAGCTTAATAATTAAAGAATTATTAAGCTTCTTTACTTATTTATTGGCTTATGTACTTATTATTTATTATTATTTGTATTTATTATTTATTACTTACTTATTGGACGATAAACTATCAGATCAAAAAGTGATCAAAAGTCAATAAGAAAGTTGTAGGTTCTAATCTAATTCTTCTTTTTTTTCCAATTATAAAAAACTAGAAAAAATGAAGAGTAAGTTGAAAATTGAGACTAAAATTAATCTGCAGAAGCCTGAAATGGGCACAAAAGTATGCTTTTTTTTCTTTATGTTTCTTTTTCTGAAATCAACTAAAAAAAATGATCATTTTTCAGTTATATCATTATTGTAGTAAATGAGCGATATACATATAATCAATAAAAAATAATATTTTTATTATATCCGCATCCGCATAGATCAAAGAATTGCGATATTATTATAAATCTAGAACTCTATCCTATATATCAATGTATTTTGTCGTCAATTTTACGTCAAAATGATTAAAGATTTCATTTTAACAGAAAATATCGACAAATAACGCTCGCTATTTGGAATTTGGATAATGATTTGTTAAATTTTGTCACCCTGTACATAATACACAGCTGAAGAGTAAAATAAATTTAATGAAGAAAAACCAAACATGATTGGCGCGCGTGCTCTTGATTATTTTATTTTTAATAAAATTTGATTAATTTACCTAATGTTAAGAGACATCTGCTCTTCGGTAATGATGTGTAAACGTATAAATATTTTTATTAGATAATCAGAATGGATAAATAGATAGCTATCAAGTTTTCTCTTACTGTTTTCTTTTGAGAGATAGCAAGGAATGCACATCTCGACTAGCTATATTTTCTTCTTTTTTTCTAGACTGTCGCAGCAATGTGGGCGATTTCTGCATGGTGATAGAATATTAATTCATGTCAAGGAGCTAGGTCTCGCTCGAGAGTAGATAGCGTCTCTTCGTGGGTGATATCTGTATTTCAACCCTCGAAATCCTGAGACATTGAGATCGTTATCGCATGAACTTCTCAGTTACACGCAGCTACTCGTCCTCGTCGTATAAGCAACCGTGTTTTCGGGGATAAGATGAATGGAGGAGTTGATCATTTTGTTTTAAATTTACCTAACATTCCTTAGAAGGATGTATTCTTTTAACGTACGTGTACTGCATAATGTGTTTCGATTCACACGGTGCAATTCATTCTTTCTATCTGCAATTTAAGTCAATAAGGCTCGAATACTCTGGTATCGAAATTATTTACAGAATTTTTATAGAATATAAAGATGCAACTTTATTGATATTTATTATAATATGAAATGAATAGTCTTTTGATATTAAGTACTTTGAGAGATTAAGATAGTTGAGAGGGGGGACAACATTCTTTAGAAATATAACGTTATATTTTGTAAAGATTCTATTTTTTTTATTTTTGAAATTTAGTGAAACTTTTTCTCGATGCTTGTTCATTAGACTTTCACAGTGTAATTTTGATCATATTTGATCATACTCAAATATCCCGTCGACTCTGATTAATTCCGTTATGATAACCTAGGAATGTAGGATACCTTTTTCCAGATGACCCTTTCATTTCTCACAGCTTTTACCTGCATTGGGAAAAGTGCTGGCTGCGTGCGAGTGATGAAACCAGCATCGGTTGGAGTCACTTCTGTGGTTTTTAACGTAACGTTTTGTATTACATTTCGAGGATATCGTATCGATTTGTTGCCCGACATGTGGCAATCATTATTCACGACTGCCATCATACATAACGTTTTTGCTAGCATACCATATAGGATTAGCTGCATTTTTTTTACATATGATTTATGAGCGAGATCCTCGCGAACTTCATCGCTCGTGCGACGTATTCATGTCACGGACTGGGGTCTCGCGTCCTTCTGACTGACCCTCTCGTCTTCTTTTTTTATGACAAAATATTAAGTAACTGCCCTCGACGATAGTAATCGGTTTGGTTACTGTCGGAGATAATAAACGGTGCATTGTATAGTGGAAGTAGAAGTGTACTTCCACCACGGTGCATTGTGTCTTATTCCAGACGTTAATTTTGAAGGTAAACAGCTGATTTTGTGCAATCTGGCATTCTTATAGTTTTACACGAATTTTGTTGAGTTTATGAAATCTTTATGAAGATTTTACTTTATATTGATATAACCTGTACAGTATTCATATATCGTTATCATAGAATTTTTATCTAACATCCAATATACATGATAGTTTCATTAATTTCTGAGCTACAAGTAGTAATTATATTAGATGTTACCGAATACTAATTAGATGTGGAAATTTAATCCGGTGTCATATCACACACAGGAATGACACACTTAGGTATGGCATACTCAATTCAGTTTGATTGCTTAATTTTCATAAAAATAAATATATTATAAAAATGTTTTTCAATCTAAAGTCAGACATAACATAACATAACATTGCCAAGCAAGTGTATGTATCTTTTATTAATAAAAAAGTTATAAGCAATAGAAGTAGTATGGGAAGTGTAGAAAAAGAAAGCAAAGTATACTAAACCCAAAGAGTTAAGTGTATGTAAGATGAAATGATTTCGAATTTTAGTAAATTTATAACTTGATTTTACGAATTTTTTTTATAGGTTAATATATAGGATTATTCAATTAAACAATATTTAAATATAGATTGATGTCGAAGAGGTGTTAGTTTAAGATTACGTCATTTAATGATCCTCTTCACGAATCTCCCGTGTCGGAAGATTACGGTAATTAATTCGGGACACGTTCTCGCGTCACTATTACATTTCCCATCGACATTCGGTCGTGCACGATCGTTAGATAAGCGGATTTATTGGCTCACCGCGAGACGAACGTGCGTTCTATGTTATTAGCAATGATAAGTGTTTGTTTAACACTCGCCGAAGAGAGGTGGATCCGCGAGCGCCTCCTCATCTTCCCATAGCATTTCACGAAAGGGATGGGCTGCGTAGCGGGAGGAAGAAGAAAGACGATTAGGAGAGAGACGGCGATTGTAATTTATGCCGAAGTTAGCGAGCAACTTCGATGACTTTGTAAAATATTACTGATCCCCGTTTCGAAGATCTTATCTAGATCCGACACCGCGCTCTCCGTTTCGTCGGAACGCCTTCCTTCTTTTCTTCTCTTCTGCTTCTTCTTCTTCATCATCCTCTTCTTCTTGTGTTTGTCCTCCTCTTCTTCGTCGTCGCTCTCCTTGTTCTTGCTCTTCCTCTAGCAGGCTGGCGCCTCTAAAAGAGGTCGTCGTGCGTCACGCCGAGACCCACTGCGCCAGAACGACTTTGCTTTCGAAGTTCTGCCGATCGACACCGAAGAAAGCATATAAACATGTCATTTGTTGATGAAACTAGTTTTTATCTACGCCCGAGTGTCGCGAAAGTGTTGAACATTTACTAAATTGGACGCTGCCGGTTATTTTATTTGTTATCGACACCGTTGTCTCGCGATCTAACATTGTCACACTTGGCGGTCCGATTTTAAAATAGAAAACGATGCGATATACAGAATTTTCGCGATGACGATATACTACTGTTCATGAAAGTTCGGACATCAAATGGTCATGTAAAAATTTGAATATTTTGAAAGAGTAATTGTGTTATTGTTTTATATATTTTAAGATATACGTGCATACATATTAACACCAATTGCAAAAGCTTTATAAATTTTATATGTCAAATGAGAATTCTTTAAATTTATCGATTATACTATGAAATAAAGACAATATATTTATATTTAATAATTTTTGTATATAAAATAAAATCATTTATAAGCTTTTACAATTGGTATTAGTAGTACAAGTAAAACATAAAAAAAAGAACACAACTTATTATTTTGTAATATCCTAATTTTTATATGATCATTCGATGATCATAAAATTTATGCAAGTGTCAAAAATTTCATAAGCAATAGTATATATATCAATCTCTTTACTTTCATGTTCTGTAATACTTTATCTAACTTACGTGAAGTGCAGTTTAGATGTTGATCTACATAAATTAAGAAACGATATAGGTATGTCACGAATAAATTTGCAACAAGATTTAAAAGTTTAACTGGTTTAAAAGTTTTTGTTAGGTGCTCTCTGGTGAGAGTTCTTACAGGTGTGTGCACGTTGAAGAGAATGTTCGCGAGAAACTCGACGTGCAGGACACTTTTGTCACGCCGTCCGATCTATCGCGCCTCATCAGATATGGTAGCTGCGCCACGGTCTATCTCCACTAGATAAGATGGCGAATGTCCATCTCGGGGGGTCCTTTCTTTCCGGGAAACCTGCGGAGCAAAGATCTCGCAGTAGCCAGCCGTTATCTTCTTACCCGATCGTGTTTCGCCGTTCCTCTCATTTTGCGATGCTTCGTTACGCGTAGGTACTGCCTACTTATACACGTACGTGCACAGTAAAACGGTGACGTGCATAGTCATAAAGAATCTGGAAGATATACTCAACTGATTAGGATGTCTGTGATGTCTATAATGCAATTCAACAGATCGTAGAGTTTTTGATACAATTTAGTATATTTTTGTATCAACGTCATGAGAATTATTCTTGACGTAAATACTTATAAATTCATGGTTTTTATATTTATTACAAATGTGGATAATCAAAAATAATTCCTTAAGATTTTAATTTAATGAATATAAAATAGTATTATTAGTCATGATTTATCTTTTATTCTCAATTTTACTTTTTTCTCTACTTTTATAATGTATTATTCTCTACGAACGTGGTTCGCAGAATAAAATTTTGACGGTCATTATTTGTCAGATTTTCGTTGAAAAAACATATATTATAAATGTATATCGTAAAATTAAGTCTTATTTACGTTGTCTCATTTCTTTACAAAAATTGATTTCTTACATTTTTTTTGGAATAACGAATTTGTGATCTGTGGAGAATGAAGGTGAGTACAATATACTGAAAATACAATAATATAATTAACTTCTTTGCATAATTTGGTCTTTAGACAGTCACTTGGCTTTTTAACGAAGAGACAAATTGCGATTTTTCTAACCAGAAAATAGGAAAATGCTCATCCTCAGTTTCACATAGAGTTTTAATTCCAATTTATTACAAGATTTTTGTCAAAACATCTATGGATTTGCTGATGATGGTTTGAAGAAAAACCGAAATGTACAAATAAGATGGTACAGATAATTATTGTACATTTATATCCTATGTAGACATTATTTATTAATTATATAGAAATTTATGCACCAACTTCCGTACTGTATATATGCTCTTATTGTATATACATGTATTTTATTGTATTTTTTAATTTCGAGAGCCTGATTAATATTTATAATTTAGTATTATTAAAAAATTAGTTATTTATGAAATAATATATAATTAATATTCTTTGATTGAAAAGGATATAATCATTTAAATAGAAGTCGTAAAGAGTTTATTCTAACGAATGAGTATTTGCATAGATATCTGTATATTATCTATACCATTCTCTAAAATATAAAAAAATTTTATCTAAAAAGATTGCATAGCAGATTTTTGATGGCACATTTTCATTACCGACAAAACTTTAAATTTTTAATGTAGATATCAACTTTTTTATAAAGATTTGCAACATATTCATCCGATATATACTATGATATAATTTCTAGAATGCGTCATCATATTTTATGGATGGACGATATGATTATTTTTCTTTTCAAATGTTAAATGACATTTCGTATTATGGTAACATAAAGTGCAAACGAGCTCGAAGGTGATCATAGCTTTTTTTTCTTTTAGAAAAAATATAGTAGAGACGTAGGAGCCATTTGTTCAGTATGTACACTAGCCGACCCTCTTGATATGAGTACGAGCGAAATAATGGACCGCAAATGTTCCGCGGGAAATTCTCACAGAGTGATGGGAATCGTTGAGGAGGCAATAATATTACTTTTCCTTTATTTCTCAACTAGTGCCTCCCTCCTCATGTCCATCCCGATTTTGCCTTCTACATTCATTCTTCGCTCGATTTCTCCCATTCCATATCCAGCATCATTATACGTGACGAAGTGCAGTATCTGCTTGGATTGTATCGTGCTGAAGAAGAAAGCTGAAGAAGAAAAGAGAGAGAAAACAAAAGACAGCGATAGGAGGGGGGGGGAGAGGGGGGGGGAGGCAAGAT
>NW_012130065.1:6257501-6288828 GCF_000143395.1 Atta cephalotes
GGGGGGGGAGGGCAAGATGAAAAAAGAGAGATTGAGGGGATGAAAGAAACGAATGATTGTGGATTCGCCGGTGGTTTGGATGCCACGGCTGGTTCGACCCGAGAGACGCGGCGCTGGCTTTATGCTTCTGGTACATAAATTTTCTGTGAATGGCGCGCGTATGAGCCGGCGCCCACTGTTCTGTATCCTACCCCCGCTATCGTCACCCTTCCCCGCATCGTCGAGATTTTCCCGGTCTTCTGTCGCTGGCTCTCTTTCTCTCTTTCGTTCCCCTCGTTTCCGTCTTCTTTGAATTCGCTCTATCCTGGTGGTCGGAGGCCTGATCCTCCCCTCTGCAAGATCGCCCGTCTGTTTACGAGAGCGTCACCGGACGCGAGGATGACACGTGAAGAAATTTCCGAATTTATTGGCCCCGCGGCCGCCTCCCACCGGTTCTGTTGCACCGTCGATTAGTTCCAACGTTCTCGAGAAAAAGGCACAGCACGATGGCAGGCGGTGCTTATGTCATATAAATCTTTGCATAACCGGTGCGTTGAATCTATCGGGGAAGACCGCGCGATTGGTTACGCGCGTTATAGAGCAATATCGGAGGAATTATTTGTTTAGCTGGCGATATGCGGTATCCATTGGTCGCGATCTGTTTCCGTTGCGCATGAACGAATTTCATGGAGACGCGCGATTTAGCGAAAAGCGATGAAGCATGGTGGTTGATGGAGAAAAAGAGGGAGATACAAAGTCAGTCAACTGCGAATGAATGTGCTTTGGGGGGTAACCGGGCACACCGATGGCGCCATCAGCAGCAGCTGTGGACCTTAAGATCTTCGGGAAATCTTCTTACCTTGCCTTTCCTTCTCGAGAAACTGACGAGGCGGGGTCGCACCAAGGCAAGAAACAAACATTTGTTTAAACGATCTCGACAAGTCACGGCCATAAATACTTGCGGATCGTTAATCTTGTCTTCGGTTGTGCCGGTCTTTCGTTAATCTATAATGTATTCTCACCCCCGTAGCTAAAACAATCAATTTGTTGGAACCGCTGGCACGCCGACGAGACTCTGTTCTTCAGGGGCATGACCCGGGTATAGAAAAAAAAGAAAAAGAAAAAAAATGGGAGAGAAACACTGTTCAGTGTCGATAAAGACGAAGGGATCTTTCTTGTTGCGGTAATAACGGCATCATTGGCGACTTAATGCGATTCCTCGGGCATTGTTACGATCTTGCAGTATGCTTCGTCTGTAAGAAATTCGTAATAAAAGTGGCGTGGAAAAGTTCGATCCTGACTAGGAAATGCCAATGCCGGTATAAGTCATTTCGGCCGTTTGCTGTAACTGCGTCGTGAATACCGGAAGTTCGACGCCGCAAAATGATGGCACGCAACATAACTTTAGAGAGTCTACTAGGGCTCCTCCATTCGACACTACTCACACGAAAGCGTTATAACGTCCTTTGCCATACTCACCCGTAATATTCCGTAATGCATGTCGACGACGCCGACGTCGCAATTGCTACAAAGAGAGACTATACATTGTGTCGATATTGTAACACTGTGCCTGTGGAAAATTGATAATCCTGCGATTTATATCAGTATTTTTGCACAGTTTATTACATTTATTTTGCTATTTTTAAATTAGCAACGCATTAACAATTTTATGGATAATGCATGATAGCATATTACAGCTTTAGCCATAAATATAATAAAGCACCCTCACAATTGACGTAAACGTATTCTATATCTAACGAAAAATGAATTGAAAAACAGTTTTATTAAAAATAATATTATTTTTTAATAATTATAATATTTTATTAATTAATAATATATTTTATTAATCTTTCTTCAGCTTTTATTTTTACCGCCTTTTCTAAGAAAATGCAATTAATTAATTGAGAGTGTTTCGTACTTATAAGAATCTGTGAATAGATGTTTATATAGAATAAATGTTTACGTATTTTCTCAACTGGCAGAGTGTTTATTAGAGTTCGAACAGTTTTAACTGTTCGAACTCTAATAAATTAAAAGAAGAAATAAGAAAGCTAGATTACTAATATATTAAATTATTGTCTGTTAAGATTTAATGATACCATAAGTCTATATTCTAATCTATGTTGGCGTGTCGCTTATAATAAAACATGATGATTGAAAGCAAATATTCGCTTGTTGCTGAATGTCTCGCTAATAGATCATTCATCTACGTAAGATTCATCGTAATTACTTGTCTAGCGTCTAATATCGCTCCGATCTAGCATATAAATATTTCAGTTTCGCGGTATCGTTTTGCATACGTTCCCTTGTATGTCACAGCCGACGACGGACCACCGGCGACAACGAGAAACAAATTCGGAGAACAAATTCGTGTTGTCGGCAAACACGAAGGATCGCAATTCTCATCTGCTGGGTAGGAATAAGGAGAGGCAGACCCCCCGGGGTGCGCGGACCGCCCTGAAAATATTTTTAATTTTATTACGGTCTGTAATATGGAAATTCTATGGATGCGTTATCAGGTGTGAATTGAATTATAGCGACTGTCGACGCGGTCTTATTATTTATACATGGTCAGGAAACATGTTCCCGCTTTCGCCGTGCTGTGCTGAACGTTCACGATAGTTGGTGATAGGAAACACGCGGCGCGGATGATAGTCTATAAAGCCATGTGTCGGAACGGTACTAATTCGTTATCCATACAGAATGGCGAGGCTACGTCGTCATATCGCGGTAATACAATGCCTATAATTAATTCTTGAGTGATTGCAGCATTCACGTATTAAGGAATAAACCTTGACATATTGCTAATACAAACGATTTAATTTCTCTCTCTTTGCTCTTCGTCGTATCTGTTGGAGAATTTTGACATCTTTTTGCCGAAATCATTTGGTTGATCTCTTCTCACGCGTAAATTGGCATACGCGATTTCATAGTATGTTTCAAATTTATCTGTCCATAAAATTTTTACGCAAAACTCAGGAAGACGTACTTTGTATTTCACCGCCGCATAATGACCGATGATATCTCTTGGAAACCCGCTAATGGTCAATTCACTGGACACAAAGGAATCTGAGGAGTGGTCGCTAATCGACGTATCGATCAGCTTTGAATCTTTTTAGAAATCGTAAAAACACCGCAAAACTGAGGTGCGATTATTAAAGAAGGGGGATAGAGAATCAATTTTCATAGATCCTCATAGGCATTCTTTTGAGATAGTTTACTGTGCATGGGAAGCAGAGATTAATGGATTTACGTTTCATTAGCTGCGTTCAGCAGAAAAAGCAACTTTGAACTGTTGTAAAATTCTTTAATTAATATAATTGGTTCTTATCCTTATTTTCTCTCTTCCTCATTAGATTTAAATGTACAAACCATTTATTATTATTAAGGAAACCAATTGTATTAATGAATCTTACAATAGTAGCAAAGTTGCTTTTTCTGCTAAACGGAGCCATTTATTATTCAATATCATATGTAACTGAAATTACTTTCTACGTGTTAACAAATATATTCATTCGCAAAAACATGGATCAATGTGTTATGATATATTATATAAATTATATGGTTTAACCGATTATCTCAAAGGAATTAATTTGCAATCAGAACGACAAACTATATAATTATATAATTATATAATTTCTATTGGGTTGTCCGGAAAGTTCGTGCCGATGTTGAAGGAAAATTGAAACGCAGAAAATTTAAATTTTAATATACATTTATTAAATTATATATTATTAGTCGGCACGCACTTTCCGGACAACCCAATAATTACGTTGAAATTTAAATCCTTATTTAATATCGAAAATGCCCAGATTTTTTATTTTTTTCAAATTTATAAATTTTGACGTCTCTCGAATTCATATGCAGTCGATGATACATCTTTCAGTGAGTCTAAAAAATTATTAATGATGACTAGCAAGCGACGCGTCGTCGTATTGTCGTACATGTCTTCTAACCGCGTAGGTGACCCATTTCAGATCGCTTCGAATCTTCTGCCAAACGAGGAAGTAAGTGGATACGAATAACGTCACGCATATATCAGTTCAAGATGGTCATATAGCAGTCTATATGGCTTTCCTGCATAGCTCTATATGAAAACGTGTATAGAAATATCGCTCACTCTCTTATGCAGTAAAATGCTTCTCTCGCAAATCATTGACTTCTTTTTTCCTCCCTCTCGTTCGTAGGTTTAATTTGCGATAAATCTGTATTACTTGTATCTTTTTATTCTAGATAATATAATTTTTTTATATAAATAATAATAATTATATAAAGTTTTAAAGTTTAAGACAAATATTATAAATCTGATCTATCATTTAGAAAATGTTATCCGTTTTAAAAAATCTTTTTTAGATTAATTAATAAAATTAATTATTATATGTCTTTACATATAAGTTAAAAAAAATTGATTTTAATATAAAGCATTGATCTTAAATAATTTTATTGCTAGTTTTCTTGCTAGCAAAAAATTATTTAATTGTTCATTGATCATTATAGAAATAATGTGTTTTCTTATGATTTTCAGCAATTAACACACAATAAACTTTGGATGACACTTATTTGTAGATAAGATAATTTTGAAAGATATTTCTGATTGAATTGTTAAGTGAGATAGAATGATTTTTTTAGACAATGCTTGACAATGGTAATTTTGCTTGGTTCATTTTTCATGTTCGTGCTTATTCAGGAAAATAGGAGTTTACGAGCAATTCATGGAGTATACAGTAACCTAGTAACACGTGGAATTTGACGACGTTTCGCTTATTTCTATTACGAGAGTGCTTCTGTTCGCTTGCCATTGTTCGCATCGTCCTTTGAATTGCTGTGCCGTTCCAGTTTACATTAGACTAATTTTGCTTCGCTAATTTACGGTGTATTGTGCTTTTGAAGAGATATGAAACTTATTCAACTGCTACGAATTTATTTTTATGAAATTAACATGATTTTTATAATTTTAATATAATTTTAATATAATGGAGTTCTTATCTAGATTTTTACTTTTACTGATTGATTTCTCATAATTATGACTTTAAAAGTTAGATACAGAAGAATCAAGATATTCTTTTCTTTTCTATATTTTTTGCGAAAGTATATAGATATCTATTCGTAACTGTGTAATTTTTGTTGTAGAATAATTGTTTTTTTAACGGTTTGCAATACATTATTTCATGTTTTGAAATATCAATTATATTATTATCAATACATCGCACCTGAATTTGCGGTTACCCGTCGTTCGCGCCAGAGTTCTCACGCCAGTTTCGCCGAGATTACACCGTCGACCAGGTAAGGACCTTGGAAATATTACGGCCCACTCGGTACAAAGGCGTGGAAGCTCACCCCTCGTAAATATTTCCAATAAATATCACCGATACCTACCGTTGACCAACGCCTACGTCGCGCGCGAAGATCACATTTTTTCACGATGGCTTCGTACCACGTTGCGTATTTGATCAACACTTATTTTTACGAATTTTTATGACCTACTCAAATTTTCCATCGCATAACGATATATACTTATATTATATATTGATACATAAAAATATTTCGATATGCCTTCTGGTAAATGTAATTTTTCTTTTTATCTTAATAAATCTGCCTGTTCTTTGTTTGAATCGTTAAAATATACTTATTGGTTGCTTTCCATAAAGTGCATGATACACATGATTGACGTATCATTTTATCTTTATTATTCATCGAATCTTAAACAAGGAATATAATATATCATGCGCTTTACAGAATCAGGGGATTATTAGCACGCAGCGAAATATAATTTAACATTTTCTGTTCTGTTGTTTTCGCCCGGTCAAATTTGTCGTGCGTGCATGTAAAGCCTCGTTTTTGATTCCCACACGTAAATCCAAGTGACTTTAATAGTAAAAAGTGATATTAATATATGTGTGTTATTTAATTTTCTGTGTAAAAATGGCATTATACGTTATATATACATTGAATGTATAAATCCATATTTGTATGCAGCGTATAGTATGTTAAATTTTTATGGGAAACTAATCACGTACATATTGAAGTTACTTTTTACACACTTGGATTTGAAATACATCGTATGCCTTTTATGATCCATAATTTATTTGTTTTATTTTTTGATAAGTTAAACTTTATTCTACCTATTCAGTTCATTAATATTTTATACATGAAATTATAAAATTATTTTAAAAATATTTTTCTTATACTGAAAAAAGAGTTTGGTAATAGTTATCAAATGTGAAATAATTTCAACTAAATGTTTGATTAATGTAACAAAAAATAATTTTACTTATTTAAATATTTAGAAAAGTGAAATTATTTTTGATTATTAATCGAACATTTGATTGAAATTATTTTATTTAATATTTGATAGCTATTAAATTCTTTCTTCGATGTATAAAAGGTTTAATTATAATACAAAATACAGTAAAGATGTGTATGGAGAATAATATTATTTACTTTAACTCCGAAATCAATATATTTTAAGTAATTATAAAAACAAATGATTTCCAAACTTTCGCGATGCTAGAAGGTGAAAATTGAAAGGTATGTATAGCAAGAAACTTTCTGATGCGCGTCGAATGCTGCGTAAACTCGTGCGAACCGTCAGGAAGATTCACAATGCAGGCGCGGTCCGATAATCCTGATTTAGACGGGCCCATATATTAGACTAAGGATCGTGAAATTGAATGGTAGAATCAGCGGAGAGAACGATCCGGCTGTCAACTGCGAGGAATGGAGTATATCGTGCGAAAAATAAACTGCTCCTGGCGCGAGTGAGGTTAGTAAATTTCGCAGGTGGTCCAAAGTTACCTGTATCCTCTATCCTCCTTCTCTTTTCCTCTTTCATTCTCGTTTTCTTTCCATCCTTTCGACTCTTTTTCGTTCACCGTGGTTTGCGTTCCTTTTCGTTGAGGAGTGCCGCGAATGTCCTCTCCCAAGAAGGCTCGTAAATCCTTGCATTTACCTCGCGCCTTCTGTCCTTACTTGGAGCGCAAATACACGAATTTCGACTCGTCAAAGCGAGATACACGCTGGCATTCACCAGCCGCGATTGCGTCGTGGCATTGTTTGTTGTGAATTTTTAATTTTATGTTCTTACATACGAATCATACACATTGAAAAAAGTACCTAATTGTATTAATTGGAATTCTGGTTGAAAATTGACAAATCAAAACTTTTCTATTGAATCTATCTAATTCTAGTTGAGATAATTAGAATTCTGACATGATCAGAATTTTCTAAAATAATATTTTCAGAATTTTCTAGTTTATTCCTTTTTCAATAAAAAATTTGTCTCATAATTACTGAGTTGCTAATGTTACAGCACTCATTATTTGCGACATTAAAGACTGAAATTATATTCTAATTATGTTAACTACTACTTAAAAATTATAAGAAATTACATTGAATTAAAACAGGAATATTTATATTTAATTATTAAATCTTTGACAATGTGTGAAATTTTCACACTTCGTTCTGGGTTTTCTTTAATACAAATTTTTATATTCTTTAAGACTAAAAAAATCTAAAAAAATTCTTACATATTTATAAAAAGTTATATTGATGAATTTTTATCACAGAAATTGGATTGCATTGTACTTACTTTTTATAAATTTAAATTTATTTTCAGAATTTAATAAAAAATCGATTATATCTTTAAAATGATCAACGGAGGATATTAATATATTAAGAAATGCATTCATATATATAGAGAGAGAGAGTGTAAATGGTTTATATTTTGTAATGCATATAAGCACATGCTTAATATATACAATTCATGAATTGTTGATTATGAAATCGCGAAATTACATGAAACGTACGAACAACAGGAGCGGTTATAAACAGGATAAGAAAATATCTCACGCCTAGTCAATGTCGGATTATTACGTTCGGATATGAAAGCCATACCACTACTCCGTTATTAATGCGACCGATACTCATTCCATACTCATCCGTAGATATGATCTCTCCGCCCAGCCAATCGAATAGTTACGTCTAAACCTATAATTAACATTAGCCCACCCATAGCGGGTGCGACGTATAAGCCGATTAACGAAAGTTTCAATTTACTTTGCACCGTATTCTACGCCTGTTGATCTAAACGAGCGTGTATAAATAGTATACACTATATTATTATTTTCTTGAAATTGCATTAACTAAATTTTTATACATTCCGAGAAATACAGAATGAGGATAAACCTGTAGTACAATCGAACGAGGGATGATTTCTTGTACAAAAATAAATCGAAAGTACAGAATAATTTTTTTTCGTTCGAGATCTATAAATAGTTTTTCTCTTAATAAAATAAAATTCAACTATTTTTTACATTTTTTAAAATCTTGCCATTCATGAAGTCGTGTGGACGTTATGTATATAAATATATTAATGTTTACAGTATCTTTACACAAATATCTTCATTAAGGGCATGTTCATTCAACGCGATTTCAAATTTGATTTGTTTTAAAACAAAGCCTTTTATGAAAAAAATTATTCTGCATTTTATTTTTGTACAAGAAATCGCCTTTGGTTGTATTATATATGGAAAGAATAGTTTTGAAATATCTAAAATTTTGGCTATAGATCTGAAAGTCATTTCGTTGGGCCATTAAAAAATTATATAGGATATTCTATATCCGTTTAAACTGATTGTCAGAATATCACAATTTTTTGCAGTATTGCACAGCATAATTAAGTTTCCTATAATTATTTCGATGGTCCAGTAAAATTATTTTCAGATCTGAGGTATCTAAATAAATTTTTAGATATTTCAGCAAAATAGATTTTGTTCTCACTCTATATAACATTAATAGCTTATTTTTCTTCCATATCATTAAAAAGTATGAATAGAATGAGTACTGGATAATGAATAAATTCAATGATGTACCTAATTATTGCAAAGTCTTTTAAAATTTTACAAAAAAATTTATTGTGATGGTATGAACAAGATATAGGATCAATAAATTATATGTCTTTGATATGGATGTTTTCCTTATTGAGAAGTGCGGGTGTTACAATTATCAAGTCATCGTTCCGTGGCGGGAATATGCCTTTAAAGTTTCTCACTGGTGTTCATCACCGATGTTATAGCGTATCGTAATTTAACGTGAGACTCAAGTCAATCAATCTTGTTAGCGATATGCGATCCGTGATCGTGGCGCGTGATCGTCTCGTGCGGTCTATTAAGCTTACGCTATTAATTAATCAGAAATGGAAGATGACTTGCGATATCATATAAGGATATAGGTCTCATGAGACGTAGGTATGCAGCGATGGTAATCATTGCGGAGATGAAGTCGTTCAGAGTCTCCGTTTAAAGTTTCTTCCGAAGCACTGTGCATTTACAGCTGTCGCTATAAGCTAAGAGTTATTAATTATTTCTCGCTACGTTTTCTTGGTGATGAATGTTGTCTTCTTTTTTGTTTCAGGCCATAGTGAGAAATCTGCAGCCAACCCAACGGTGAGTATCGGGATGACTCGTCTTTTGGACACCTCTCGTGTAAACATCGTCGCCGACAGCTTCTTTTTCATCTCGATATCTGTATGGCATTTATAGCATGGTGCAGAATTTCTCTCCTTGTGGACAGGAGATGATGCATGAGCATACTGAAGCATTAGCGAGATCGACGGAGGAGTGATGTCGCGGTAACCCAATACGCGAAAAAAAAAGAATATTAGTCGTTTGCCAATAAATCGTGATGCTCGTGGAAATTATAGTAATGATTATAGTGGTGCACTCGGAAGAGACGTGATACTTCTCACTTGGTCAGTTATATAAATCTACCGGGTCACATTAGCTCGCCGCTAATTGCTTTTAAATCGACCAGTATCCTAATAAATTTCACTAAGGTTTTTTTTTTAATAACATCTCGGCGCAGACACGAGCGAGGGTTGTTTATTTATGAGGAATCGTTCGAAGCAAAGGTCGTTTCTGTATCTACGCACGCACGCACGCACGCACGCACGCATGCATGCACCTGGTACGTCTCTCAAAAGGTTTTGATATATCGAAAGGGATGGTGAAACTATTTGGGCCGACACCCCCGCTTAATCCAATCCCTTTCGTTTGGAACTTCAGAGATTCCTTGCTTTCCTTAATATATCATTCAGTCATACAGATCGCGCCCCTCGAAAAGAATCTTTCGCCGTACGCCGTCTTAACTGGCTATAGGTTCTCCTATCTTTTCTATGTCTATAAGCCAAGAAAGACATCGTTTTATGATTTAAGTAGCGCAGAGATTTTACGGTCGATCAATAAATTGAAACGCCACTCAACGTGCACATTATAATCCGGTCATATCTGTTGTTGCAGATTTACTACGGCAGTATTGCTAGAAACGTTTCCTCATCTCAAGTATATCATCGACTTGACCAATACGTGTCGTTACTACGACAAAAAGGTAAGAGATACACAACTGAAACTTAAATTTAGCGGAACCAAACGACCGATTTTCACCGATTTGTGAATAATAATAATCACCTTATATACTCGATAATTAATATATATACTGATAATTTTGAAATAAATATTGTAAACTTAATACAGAACGTAAAAAATAAATTTGAGATCGTTCCACGCGATTAAAAAGGGGCTGATATGCAGGCAGTATTGTCTGATGAAATAATACTGACGTTTTCACATGAATTTAATGCGGAAACATATCGCGTATCGTTCGAATTTCAAGTCGTAATTTGCTATGTTTATACACTTGCTCCTTTACCTTTTAGTAATTCGAAACAAGAGACGTCTTCTCACTTTCTCGCAAGCTGTCTCTCACCTACTGCATTCTTTGATCAAGCAGATATACAGATTCTCTCTTTTTTTCTCAAACTTGATGGTTCAACTATCTATCGCTGTTTGTCTATCTTTCTCGGTTTCATCTCTTCTTCACTCGCTTTCGCTTTGACAGTTCCTAATATCGCATCGGGGTCAACTTGAGAACACTCGAGAGCGGTCTGACTAATTTGTAGCGAGGGAAGAGAGACTGCGCTAATGAACTTATTATTAGATTTTTGGAATAGCCGGCTGCCACGACTCGATCGGCTAACTGACTGTCCGAGTCGTTATGTCAAATGAGGATATGTCCGCGATGTTTTCTAGGTCAAAGCTGTCAGAGAAAAGGACCGAAGACCGATCAATTATATTAATAAGTCGTAGAGTTGGTTCGGTCGCTTCATCTTCTGCTTTTTGTCTCGGCCCTACCGACGTTTGGACAACCATTTGCCACGCGATGAGAGTGAAAAATCCTAGGAGATATGTTTTAAAAACATTATACACGCCGCTGTGAACATCAATAGCGCTACGGGGCAATGATAATTAACAGAGATCTCTCAGTGTCGCCCACGTCTAATTAGAGCGCATTATACATATATAATGAAGCGCTTAGTCGGTCCTTTAATTTTCCTGTCCGATGTTATGGGAAAAACAAGATTGTAGAGACAAAGGATCTCGCATACCAGTTCGTAAAGATTTTATCAAAATGTGTCTTTTATTGGGTTGTCCGGAAAGTTCGTGCCGACTAATTTATATAATTTAATAAATGTATACTAAAATTTAAATTTTCTACGTTTCAATTTTCCTTCAACATCGGCACGAACTTTCCGGACAACCCAATATTTTCTCAGTTTTGTGTATGTTTACATATATATGAAATCCTTCCAATTCATATACATGCTAATTTTGCTACTTTCATCTTCTGAAAATCTCAGAAATATGATAAGCTCCATTAGATAGAAAATCTTGTTCATTGGAGCAGAGAATTTACAAATACATTTTTTTTATTACTAAATTTCTTATTTTTCTTTCTGATTTATTATGATTTAATTTTTTTGTTCAGTTTGAGAATCGGAGATATTCTTGAACAAAAGAATTTCTTACGCATTATTGACGGCTGGAGAAAAGAAAATAGGTTCGATATAGCCATTAAGCTCAATAGTGCACGATCACTAAGATTGAGTTTCTAATATCTCGCTAAAAGCAAAGTCAAAAAGATTGATTATTATGACGTGATCTGTCATCAGAATAGAAAAACGAGTGGTAACTGTTATCTGACATCACTCAGGTTACAGTTACGTTTGTATTACTATTGTTATCGTTAAGCGACGTTTTTTAATAGTTAAAGACAATCAATGTTAACGTAGCACAAAATATTATTACATTTTTTAAAATTAATTTTTTAACTGACAATTGATTTTTGTTAAATTTATATAAATATTATTTATATAATTTTTTTGCAATGATTTATTTTTATATTAGTAATTTATTTTTTATTTTAATTTGTTAGTGCTTTTGAGATTTGAAATCAACTATAAGAGATAATTGAGAGATAATAGAGAGATTCATGAACGTGCAAGACTTGTTCTTCTAGACAAATACGCGTGTATACTAAAAAATACTTTCTGAAATACAAATGATTGTGAATCTCTCTTTTACTCGATTAGTCTACAGAGTCGTATTTTTCTTTCCGCCCTTGTAAAATTTCGTATTTAACGATCGATTGTTTCGATTTCCGAACGTTCAGTTTACATCATTGCTTGAATGACACGCTTGTACTCAGAAACTATGATTATCCGCATTGTTTGTAATTGACGGTTTTATGCGTGATAATTAGTGATGCTAATGAGTGCGCCGGAACGGTTTAACAGGACAATAGCTTCGATCAAATTATACGCGTGTTCAATTCAGTACGTGTTCTATTAATGCATCTGCGTTTCATGCGACGGAGAATATTCTTTTATTACGCAACAATATGCATGTAATTGTTTATGTTTTTGTTAACGATTCTGTTGTAGGAATTTACAAATGCTGGCGTTAAATACGAGAAGATTGCTATACCAGGAAGAAAAATACCGACTATGGATATAATTAAGAAGTAAGTATGCGAGTGATCTTATTTACAATACCAAAAATGTCAATTTGTTGAAAATATTTTTCTGAAAATTACAAATTTTACAACCATACTTAAGTAATTTTAAAATTGCTTGTATTACAATATACTTTGAATTAAAATTTAGGGAAATTATTTATTTACATTACAAAAAAATGTTAGTCTGACATGAAATAGCTCCTTGAATAATAATAGGCATCACGAACAATCCATTTCGATTTAATATCAGGCACACGTGAATCTTTTCTAGTGCATTAATGCCTCTCGCTTAATGCCAATCGTATTTCACATTTATTATCTCTTCACGGCGATTGGCGATTGATCAGCGCGCGATTCGCATAGCGCAGGTGACGGCTGGTTAATCATTCGTCTACAAATCATATTACCTTAACAAGGAAGCAGAGTCCAGCGTGTACCGTTTTTCTGGTTCTCGGCATTCCATGCCGTCAAGAAACCAGGGGCGAATATCGCGTCGGAAATTTATCGCTCTTTTTTTTTCTTTTCTCTTTTTTTTTCCTCTTTCTCTAAATGTTTTCGTCCACTAATTTAGAGCTGTAAAGCGTCAGCTATATAGCGAATCATGTTACACCATTCAGAATACCTTAGTTTATATTGAAACAAGTAATGAGTTTATTAGTTATGACTTTATATAATTTATTTCTGCTTTAATTATTTTCCATTGAGTGATGATACAACTTTCACGCGTAATAATGTTGTGCAGATGCAGTTCCTCAAACTATGAAGAAATTATTTCCAATCTTCGTTATGCTTTAGTTAAAAATATACATTGTCCGCGATAATAAAATAAAATATATATATATAACATAATATTAAATAAAACTAAAATTAATTAAAATATTAAACAAAGTATAAAATATGATATTAAACATAACAAAATAAAACGTGTAATATTTCATTCTTTTGATGCTTAATATTATTTAAAACTATTAAAAATGCATTTTATTATTTTTAATGATAATAAAACTTTAAAATTAAATCTTGCATTTCTAATTTTTACTCTAAAAAAGGTTATTTGAAATGAGATTAAGAATGATGTTATCTTCGATCTTATAAAAATATCTTTGTAAAGAGTAAAATTATTTTTTTAAAGAATAAAAAATTCACAAAAGGATACGGTCATCGGTAGAATGTCAATAGCGCCCTATAACAATTCTGCTTCTTATCTTAACCGATCACGAAGAATTTTGTGTCTGAACGGAGAAGATGCAATTACTAAAATTCTCATCCAATGGTCGGTAGGTAGCTGGAATGGGTTGAATAAAATTCTCGAAATTCTGACGGTGTTCAAGATAATGTCCCGTTCTTCATACTTTACTTGTACGAAATGGAGACACATATTAACTTTTGCATGGCGCCATCACGCACACGTGTGTAGCTCTTCTGCTTTGATGGTACATGCAAAACAGTCTGACAGGGCCGGTCAGTCGACTAATTAACTGTAATAAACGTCCAATGATTTACCGAACATTGTGCAGCGTACCCATACTCTTGCTCGTCTTCCGTTTTCTGTCTCTCTTCTGCTATCGTCCTCTTTCTCTTATCCTCCGTTATCATGTGCGTGCGAGGAATATTTCCTAAGTGCTACACGGTCGGATAATGTGTAAGGATTGTGTTATACGATCGAGGAAGAGTAATGTTCGAGCGCCGTAATTAACGGCGATTTCTCTCTCTTTCTTACGACATATAAAAACTATTTATTATTACGGTAATAAAAGTATTAATTATCGGTGTCTGCCCCTAAGTGTTGAGAAATATTTGCGGAAAAATATGAAGACGTTCCACAACGATCCGACGCAATTATTTCTCACGCGCGGCGAAGGCGCTACTAAAAACATTTTTGTAAGTGCATCGCGCAAAAAACATGACACGCGCTTAAGCTGTTAACGACGTCGGGTCGAATTTTTCATCGGCTATCACATTAAATACTATTTATTCATTCGATTGAATGGGAGATAAATATACGAAATATTTCTTTGATGCGGGAACAACGGTGATCACTCGCGGGCCAGCCGAGCAGGTCAAAGCATGACCTTTCGTGCAATCACTCGGCTTTTCGTTCTCTTTCCTTGGTCGTCGATCGGTTCGCACAAAGAACGCGGCCCGATTTGTATAATTCGAGGATAAAACGGTGATTTGCATCAACGGTTAATAACTGACAGGTATGCGAATAACCTATCGCGCGGATGCCCGTCTGGTCCTACTCTTTTGTTGATCTTTTTGAGTGAGACCTGATGACTTTGTGGCTCGGCTGTTGCGCGACGTGTAATTAACTGCATCCTTGATAGGATCGGATTGGTTATTGGTGCTGTGCCGTGGTCAAAATGAAAGAGAGAAAGAGAGAAAAAGTGCAATAGTGAAAGAGGCAGGAGATATGTCCAGAAGTGAAAACACTAGGCGCCACTTAAGGGGATGCTGGTATGACGAAATTATTGATATATTACAACCGTAAAAAATTTTCCGAATTGACTGAATCAAATGGAATTAAAAAGTTTTTATTGTGAATTGAAATAGGCATAAAATTAGGAGATGGAACAAGTTGACTTTATACTAAGATCGAAAAAAAGAATTAAATAAGATGGAATTAAAGAAGTCTGTGCTATTGATAAGTTCGATCCACATCATTTTAACATCTTATTATTCTAGATATTCTAGATATTCTTAAACTCTAACGAAAACGTAGAGGTAGATAGGACGAACATAGATACTGTATAAGGAAGAGGCAAAGAAATCACCTTTTATGTCAAGATTAAAATTTTCTCGATTCTCTCGATTTATTCTACTTGATTTTTTTTGGCTTATTCTTCGGACATTGTAATGTTGGTATCAATCAAATTTATCAGACAATAATGTTAACTTACATCGGTTAGAATTTTTTTTCTTTCGCGCATCTCCTTGCGGTCATCACGCGTCTGGAAGATGGAAAATGTTGATCCTTTGCTTCAAGGATATCTTTACAAATGCATCTACGAAGCGCTGCGAATGTGCCAAAAATAGCCTTACATCGGGCGCCTACGCTCGAAAATGGAAGGTAAACGACGTTTCCTTATTTCGCAGTGCTGTAATGCCTATTCAGGATTGACGATCGGTGATTAAAGGAGAAATCGTGGAGAAAGAATGGATGAGATTACTCTCATTCGCGACGGAGTCTTAAATATCACACAGCTAATTGTGCTCTTTGAATGGCTGGTTAACAAGATTCATGACAACAAGTCCGCGTTTATTCGATAATTGATTTTCTTTAATTGAAAAGTTAATAAAAAAATATAAATTAATAGGTACATGTAAATTATATCTTTCGTCATAAGTAAATTTTATGTTTATTATTAGTACGTTTTCAAATATTGTACCTTTTTCAAATATTATATATATATATATAAGTAATAATAGATATATATAAGTAATAATAAATAAATTTTTCATTTGGAATTAAATAATGAGATTTGTTAATTAATAGACGCACAAATAGAGTGATAAAGTCACTATTTTTGAGAATATAGCAGTTAGTTCCCGCAACATGCAAGACATGTATTCAGTAGCGTTTATTGCATAAACGTTTTCAGTTACCAACGATAATCACGTTAACAGAAGTTCATTAGTCTCATATACAGCGGATTAAGCAATTTCATGTGAAACATGATGTTAATTGAAATGCAAACGTTCGCAATGTGATCTTGATTTTATAGAACTGTAGTAATAGTTTGAACTTTTTATACTAATTACTGTGCATGGTCGAAATCATCTAGCTACATTCATCAATTCTTCTTCACATACATATTATATGTATTTGATTATAATATAAATATGCATCTTATTACTATCGTAATTTTAGATTCCTTTTCTATGCCTCCTATTTTTGTTTCGTCAAGTATGTTTGGTTCGTCAAGTATTGATTATTCATAATTTCGCTCGTTTTTTCTTTGTATCGCAGATTGATTTTCTATTAGGATTTACTAAAATATAATCAAATTGAAACATAATTAACATTACAAAAAATAAAATTGGGATAATTAACATTATTAGATCACATTTCTTTGATTGATGAATTACAGCTATTATTATTAAAATATCTCTAAATTTTTAGAGCGAAGTCTAATTCTAAAGAGTAACATTTAAGCCAGAATTAAAAAAATATGTAGCTTAATTATCATTTTTTAAAAGTGAGATTTCATTCTGTAGAATTAGATTCCACTTTTAAAGAGTTATTTATACGTATTCTTTGCCTAATAATTTTAACAAGGTGAATATAATTAAAAAGTCTTAAATTTTTTCTGCAAGTTCAACAAGAAATCTATATTTTGCCAGAAGGGAGGGATCTTTTGATGATTGCGCGAACATAAACTTCGACGACGTTTCTCTGAAAGATTAGCGATTGGTTCCCTTAACGCTCGGGGCGAACCCATCTCAAATATTCTGACGTGGTCTCGGGATCCTGATGCCTCGGTGCGTCGTGCCGCGTGGAAATCTCGGGAGAGGCACGTTTTGGCAAATAATTGTGGGTGGTAAACGCGTTCGCGTTTCTCTTCCACGCACATAATGCGTCCGAGCGCGTGCATGTTGCTTCGTATTTCCGGTGCCGTTAATTCGAGAGCTGAACGCCGGAATTACAAGTCGTTCTCGAGGAGAAAAAGAGAGATTCTTACTCTCTCGTCTCTCTTTGTTCTCTCCATCTTGGCAAGCATCTCCCGCATCGGGAACGACGAAAGAACGTACACGCGTCTCACGCTCGGGACCACCCGGGCGATCGCTTCATTACGTAAATTCGCCACCACTCGCGTCCTTCGCGTCTTCGCGTGCCCGTTTCATTCGTGCACGCGCCGTCTCGTCGCCCATTCTCCGTGCGATACCAAGCAACGATGCTCAAAGGCGATTCCGCGCGAAATATCAAGATAACGTTCTTCCGAGAATTGGTCAGACATCCTTGGTCAGAAACGATAATGCATATATAAGAATATAATATTAATCTTCTTCTCAATGAAAACCTAATCTCTGAATTGTAATTCAGTATTCGACATTTATGAGCGTCTATCGGTTTTCGAGAGTTTAAAAATGACGAAATCTTATTATCTATAATAATTAATCTCTGTGATAAGATTTTATTTAAAAAAATATATTTAAAAAATTGATTTGTACAAAAATGTATTCTTATTTACTTTGAATTTTCAGACTTTTTATATTCTAAATAATAATATTATGTTGAATATTAATACACTGAAAAAAAATTCTGATTGAAAATGAACGAATCAGAATTTTCCGGTTAAATTTATTAGAATTCTAGTTGAGATAATCAGAATTCTGGTTGATATAATATTTCTGGTAAAATCTACTAAAATTCTTATTTTTACCAGAATAATTATATCAATCAGAATTCTAGTTATCTCAACTAGAATTTTAGTAGACTTAATCAGAAAATTCTGATTCATCCTCTTTCCATTAGAATTACTATTTAATCCAATTAATTTTTTTCAGTGTAGATTTTCAATTGTAGCTTATATAGTAGTAACTTATCCATCAAGATGATTCTCTACTTGATTAGTGCAAATTTTATTGAATAAATGCAATTATTAGCTGAATGAATTGTTTATTCAGGAATGATATAGTCGCATCTTTAAAATTGAATGTATATTATTCAAAGCTATATATTTTATATAATGACAAATTATGCTCTTTGGAAATGAAATGACCGTGAAAACAGGCGTCTACCGAGTGCTGCTAACTGTATACCTTCCGTATATACGACTCTGATTGAGAAACAGTCAGTCGGAGTGTTTGTACAGTACTTCTACGATATCTTCAATGTTCCGGGATCTGTGCTGGGAGTCATACAAACATCGGTTAACCGTTCACCTACCTACGACCGCGCAGTCCATGCATTAAACATTCTCAAACATGAACGATTTTACGTCCACCCAATGGGCCAACTTCGCTGGTCCATGTGTATTTGCGTGAAAATATAATCCGCGGTCGTGAATTTCGAAAGCGGAATATGAATTCTTGTTATAATTAAAACTGTTGCGGCGACTAATTTGTTGAGGATTTCTTCTATTTTTCATATCATGCATATGTTGCGTCATTTGACGCAAATAAAATTTGTTTGCTAGTAATATTTATAAATAAATCAAAGATAATTCCTATCTATAGTATAAAAATGCAAAGAAACATGAATGTACATACTTGTGTAAATTGGTTGATTGCTTTTCATGGTTACTCTGATACGCTTTTATATCTGTCAAAGAATAGAATTAATATATAATTTTACGTCAATAACATTTTAATAATTTATGTAGATAGATTTAATTTATTCATCACGGTAAATTTAAAATATTTTATTTTCTCATCTAAATGTAGGGCAAGGAAAAAAAACAAACGGAAAACGCAAACATGGATAAAAATCAGAGAAAACGAATTTATGGGCGGAAGAAAGGGCAGCCAAAACTACGCTTGGAATAGTAGAGAGGCTAGCTCTAGGTCAGCTTTGATCGCGATGACCACATACTTTACTTTAAGAAATTTGGTCAGAAATATTCTCAGGAAATATTAGATTTTAATTTAAATTTGAAGATTCGCGTTAGTTTCTCATTAAATAAACATATTACAATTTATGCACAAATTTGTTTATCAAGGAGAATGATGTCTTAAATTATTTACTCTCAGACATTTCCTGCAAGGTGTAACTCGAACCATTCTACCAGGCGTATATTGCCTTCTCTCTAATGGATGTTGAGTTGCCCTTGTACGTCTCGATCTATACATTTCAGAAGCACCAGTTTCGGAAATGAAAGGCCGACGTGATGAGGCCGAGCTTTGTAATTGTTGTAATCTTTCTCTCGTTGTATCTGAAAAAGTATAATGATTTAGCTAATTTATTACTATACTAATTATTTATTATTAAATATTTTAATATAACGCTCGTTGATCATGATACAATTTATCGTCTATTATACCTTCATCTTCAAATTCTTCAATATCTGATACAGCATCAACTGAAAAACACAATTAATTAAAATTATATAATAATATAATTAATAGTATAATTAATTGAGAGGGAGAGAGAGAGAGAGAGAGAGAGAGAGAGAGAGAGAGAGAGAGAGCTATTAGATTATTGTTTTATTAATATGTAATATATAGTCTTATATTAATTGGTTTTAACGAGAATTAAAATATTTTTATTTGGAACAATTTTGTAATTAAGAAAACAAAAATAACTTTTGTATATTAAATCTTATAGATATTTACATATCTATGTGACAATAGATGACAATTATTATTATGATTATACATGAATTTTCTATTTACAATCAATTCTTCGTGGTACAATAGCTACTCCAATTGTGAGATCTCTATTTGAGTCATTTATACGAGTTCGAGGCATACGTTGATAGCGAGAATAACCCATTCTTCTTGGAGTCGAGATTTGAGACGAGATTGTAGTTGAGTGAAATGGTGGGGTAAACTCTTCTTCATATCTTGTCGATGTAAATCGATCTTCTGGACTTAATTTAGTTTATATAATTTTTAGTATTTTTTAATTAAATTGATATGATTTTTTATTCTGAGTTAAAACGCTGTTTATAAAAGTCAATGTAACATTAAGAAGGAAATGTTATTCTATAATTGCTGTATTTTTTATCATAACGAAATATTGAAAATATTTTTTTCATGTAAATAATTAATGATATTTCTCATCTAACAATATGTCTATTGATTTAAAAATTGTTATATATTGATAAAAATGTGTTGAAACATAGTAGAATTATACTTTACTATATAACATTGCAATTGAATTATATATAGGTTAATAAATTATGTATAATTATATACATCTCAAATTCGGAAAGTGCAGTATGATATTCTTCTGTACTATTATTATCTGGACAGCAAGAACACATAATTGTGGATTTTATTGACTAATTATCTATTTCACAATAAAATTTTGAAAATTTTGAAAATTTGTGCCGAAAAGGTTTTTTACAAATTTAAAAATTACGTCAAAATTATAACTTTACATTATAGCGTCAATCGATCAAGAACTATCGACTGCTCTTCTCATTATCCTTCATGACACAGAATAATTTGTATGCATTATTTCCTTATAAAAGGAAACTTAATTATAATTGTGCATTTTGATTGGATATTATTGAAGCATATTAAAACGAAATAAGGCAAATTTCCTAATGTATTATATAATTATACAGAAGAATAAAAAAAAATTAAATAAAAACAAAGGTTAGGTACAAAAATTTCAAGAATTTTATGAAAATATATGCACAAATTAAATAAGACTTTACTCATGTCGACGCGAGTGACTTATGAATTGCTCGAGCTACAATGTCATTTAACAATGCCATTTGTTTACCATACGAATATTCACCTTATTCCTTTTTCTTTCAATATAGATTAACTTTAATTTAATCTTGATTTAACTTATTCTTTATTTTTTTCTAAGAATTCTAAAAATTAAAAAAAACATAATATCTTTCATATTTCTCTCTTACATTTTGACTATCTCTCTACGTTAGTCAATCGAAATCTTTTGAACTAAAAAATTATTCATTTAACGGACTATGAAAACCTAACATGCCGCGTGGATAATCAACTCATGTTTACGTGTCTGGAAATCAGTGCTTCACTGATGTATTTATTTATCATCGTCTTGTCAAACGACAAAATTGTAACTTGATATTCATTAGATTTAAATAGCAGCGCGCTGTTCTTCCGGGTGACAATCGAGCTTTTAGATAACGTATGATTACGCAACCGGCATAACATAGACCTGTCATGTGATCTCTCTCAGTTACACGCACTGTCTCTCTCAAAGTTACACGCACGCACGCAAATGGGCGCGAACACGTAGTACGGTGGGCGCGTGCGAAGGACCACACACCGTGCGATATTCAAATGAACGCCACTTACGACCGACAATCGCATTGCCATAAATGTCATTTCGCGGTTTCACGGGTGCGTCTCCTTATTCCGATCGAATTTCTCCGCGTGATTTTTACAGTTTACATAAAATATCGATAGTCATCTCTGTGGATCTTACAGTTAATTAACGAAGATATCGCTTAAATTTGAAGAGATTGTAAAAACATATTTCATTAATACCTTGGTTGGAATTCATATATGGTATGATTCGCAATATTCGGCGATAACTGCTCCGAATGTATAATGCTATTTAAATTAAAATTATTCAAAAAATCATAGGAAAAGAAATTTAACGTATATTTATAAATTAGCGTTATTGCTTGCTAATAAATACATTTAAAAAATCTAGAAAAAAAAACATAAAAATATATTTATAAGTGAGCAATATTGCTTGCTAATATAAATGAATTAAATGTTTGATAATTTATGTGATAATATAATTGAATTGTTGAAGACAATTTTTAATAATGTCAATTTTATATACATATATTATTATATTATATATTATATACATATATTTACGTAATGTTATGTAGTTATATTAGATGTATGTCTTATGACAAATTTGATTGGATGCATTCAGAAAATACTGCATGCACATTAATGTAAAGGTATAGGTGTGTTTAATATAAATATAGACCTTTACCTTTACATTAATTTGTGTACGATGACTTTAATGTGCATGCAGTTTTTTCTGAATGCATCCAATCAAATTTGTCATAAGACATACATCTTCTAATATATATAACTACATAACATACTAGTGCGTCCAACCGAATTTACTATTAGATTAATTTTTTCTATTGTAATTTAATATCTGGAATAATTGAGATAAAATTAAATATGCGCGAAATTGTGTGACGGAAATTAATAAGACGGAAATTAAGAATGTAATAAGCGGAACAGCATTTAATACTATATTCTCTAGTGACCGAATTGATCAGTCTACTTCGAAATGCGCAAGATAAATGACACTTGGCGATATTGAATAAACACTCGATACGCGGTGAAATCTATGCATTCATAGCAGCCAACGCAGTAAAATATTTCTAGAAAGAATTCATCCACTGATAGATGACGGGGGATTTTATAAATATTGATGGCCGCTCGTCTTACATAGATACATGGGTCAGAGCTTTTGATTTTGGTTTTCCGACGAAGATAGCGTCGGAAATATGGCCATCGCGCTGATGACGCCAATGATGATGATGATGATGATGATGGAGGTGGTTCTTGATATTGGGTTCTTCGAGGAGAATTCCTACTGGGTAGAGTGCGAAGCGCCGTGTACAACGACACCTTCGCGTCTGCTTCGAATCTGTAATTCAAATTCGAAAGTCAAATTAATTTAACGCTCGTCATTTTTCACATTTCGGTGACGCCGCGCCGCGGCACGCGGAGCCTCGGCAGCTAGCTTTCGATATTTCATCCCGTAGAAGGCCGTGCCCACTCCCCCTGTGATAGATGCATCTTTCCGTGATTGTGCTGTCACGCTCTTGAAACGAGGAAGACGCGCCACGAATATTTCAAGTATTATAAATGCGCAGCCGTGGGAGCGAATGATAGTCGACATTTCGCTACCGATTCGTACAGAGATTTATCTTATTCCTTGCATTGACCTTGTGCAAGATTCGTACAGATGATGTGTAAGTTACATAGCGTCATGTAAATTTGTTATATCGCATGTGCGTTAATTACATAAGTAAGTTCTTCACTAGATTGCTCAATTTATATAAACGTATTGATATTTCTAAAAATAACGATAATATTTACGATTTGATGCTATTGAAGTACATTCCCAAACTAGATCTCCTATTTCGAGAGTTATTATGAGTTAACAAGTTTCGCAGGTTATAAATATCTCTCACCTTATAACCTATCGATATTGAACGATGCACGGTGGTTGAAACCAGTCGGCAAGCCGTGAGTTAGTGCTTATAATCGCGTTAGTCTAATCGGTGCTATAGGGAGTCCGTTTCAGAGTTGAAAGGGACCAAAGGCACTAAAACGGTCCTATTAAGCCTCTATAGACCGCCACAATTGGGCCACCCAATCCCCAATACAATAACGTAGTAACTTTTCGGGGAACCAAGTCTATCTGGGTTCGTGAAGGGGATTGAAACGATTTCATGCTTGTCACCACTATTCTCATTTCCTTGGAAACTAAATCTAAGCACATTTCTTCAAACTCATCTCAGTATGAGATCTCTGTGTTTTTTCAAATAGTTAATTAATCTTAGAATGCGTAGTTTAAACGAATGATTTTTAATATATAGAAATAAATTAATTATGTAATAACATGTTATCATTACTACACAGCATATGAAAAAATGTAAAAATGTTTTTTAAATTTAATACTTATATGTGGTAAAATATACATATATTGTGAAATTTATATTATACTGGCATTAATTATTATTGATGCCAGTATAATACGATACGATGTGATAATTCGCTTTACGTGAAATATTTTCGAAATTTTTTAACACTTGTTTTCAACGTAAATTAAATTCAATTTTGATTCAACTAATTCCTAGAATTAGAAAAAGATGTAAAGTTAGTTGAACCAAGATGAAAGTTAAACATCTTTTGTGAAACGGTTATAAGAACGCGAAAAAAAAAAAAATACATGAACACCTTTCCATAGGCTTAATCCGTTGATTCTTTTTCTTCTTCACCCTCGGCGATGAAGGGAAACCGATGTGATGCATGACTGCTCCCCCGTAAATTATTATATAAGCGCCACCCTATCTCCGAATCTGCGAAGTTTCAGAAATCTCTTTCTCGTTTCTCCATTTCTTCTGCCTTCTACCTTCATAGATCACAAAGAAACCGCCAGTAAGTTCACGGCAAAGTTTATAGGAGACAAAAGGGAAAATGTGTTGCCCGCTGAAAAATCGCCGGCGCTGCAGCTATTATTAATCTGTGTCCGACACGCGTGAGCGCCGGTTGCGATGTGTTTTCATGACATAATTCGGAATCGATTTAACTTCTTAGCACCCCTGCGTGACGTGTAAAGGACTTTTACTTGCTGCACCCGTCCGTAACTCAGGACGTACAACATTCCGGCTTTTAAGTCTCATTACCATACCTCCTTCGTTTACCGCTCGGGTTCTGCATCCTATTACATAGCTATTACACTGCCGGTTTACTCGACCGGTTACCGGTACCTGAATATTTATTTAACCGATTACTTTTTTCATCGACTCCAGGGAAATTCGATCGCCGTCGCGCTTGCTGCTTCGTAAAATTATGGGAAGCGAATGAAGGACGGATAAAAGGCTGCTGCTCTTTCAAAGGCGGCGCTATATTATTATATGCATTCTTATAATATCGCACTTGAGATTATTAATAACATTATTTAGTCAAGGTAACTAACTATGTATAATCCGTATAAATAATTATATGGTAAGAATGTTAATAAGAATCACTTATTATAAAACGAGCGATTCTACGAAGTAATTTAACAACGGACATGGAATATTTAACTCACATGTGTACCCTAATATAAATATATACGTATTTAATATTTCTCAAAAGCAAGTCTCTTTAGCTGGCTCCGGTCATGTAAAATTTCATAAATTTAGATTGATTATTAAAAAGTAAATTGTTTCTTTGTAACGCCAATTACCTTCTTGAAATGTAAAGTTACAAAATTAAATTGCAATCACTAATGTTGCCAAAAGTAAAAATTTTTGCTCTCTTTCCTTGCAGATTCTTTAAAGTGATGGATGATTTCACATCGACATGCGGTGAAGGTGAGTTTGCATTACTTCAAATATATTTCAAACAAAATTCCTCGACTCGGAAATCGAAGTAACTTCATTTCATCTACCACAATCGTGGATAATAATGCAACGCTTTGCATTGATTGCGAGCAGTTGAATTGCTAAAATATTTGATGAAAGTTGCAAGACTCATGTCTGATCGGCGCCAACTAAAATGCATCAGGTTCGACAACAGTAGGAAATAGCTCTACGAAACTTTGTATCAGTAATCATAAAAAAGAAACATCGAACATTGATGGGTACTCGTGTTTCTAGCGAGAAAAATCTTGCAGAAGTTTTCGCTTGAATAAAACTGCTGATCACGACTGTACGGATGCATCCTTTCCTAATTTACTCTCTCGATTACGGCTCGATCGTGTTGTATGTTGTGAGAACGAATGTAGAAGTTGGCGGTTGTTTTACTCGCGCGATTGTACGATCCGGCTTCTGTGTTTCGAATGAGAAGAATTCGACAAAGACGACGACTACGACGATTGGAAACGAATTCGACCGGAGTTCGAGAAGCGAAGGATCGCCCACGCGCGAAGTATATACCGGGGCGTTGTTAATTATCTGCCGCCGTTTATCAAGCAGTAGAGAAGAAAGTTCCCTTGAGCGTTTCTTCTTCTCTCTTCTACTCTCGTTTCTCTTTCTCCATCCGTCGTCGCTTTCTTCCTTTTCTTCTCTTCTCTGCGTGTATAACCTCGCGTCCCTCCATTTTTTCTCATGCCAAACGGCCACTCATATCTATGAGGCTGCGTTTGGTGTACATGTACACCGTGATTTAAGAATCGAGTTTTGATCTCTGGTTTATTTCGAGGTTATCTTAAATCTTTATGTATCTGAGATCTATTGTCTTCAAGGTATACTTTTTCAAGACAGTTATCTTCGGACGCTCGAAATTTTGAAATTTATTCAAGAGACCTGTTTTATTAAACTTACACAAAATTCAAAACTTTCAAAATTGTTGGAATTTGCAGAATTCCTCGGGAAGTTTATAAGATGTGAATTAGCTAACGTAATCATCTCGGATTTCTGCTGTCGAAATTACACAACCGAGCATGTTCGGTTATGTTATCGCAACTTACTGGATTTGTACATGAGAAACTTATGAATCAACTCGAACTTGGAAGGTGGAACGGTCCATCGAAGAACAAGTTGAGACGCATTCCAAAGCAAAAGAAGCTGTTTAATTGCTAATCTATCGAACCACCACTTAGCATTTATCAATACCGTATATCCAATGTCTAATACGAAAACGCTAGTCGATCGTATAGGGACGCTCGTACGCAAGTATCTCGTCACATTCATTAAATTGATTATTAATTCTCAAATACATTTAAAAATCAAGTTTAGAGTAAAGTAGCGCCAATTTTTTATTCTTTTCATTTTTCATATTTAAATTTATCTTTAATTGATATTCTCAATGGATCCAGACGTTTTCTTTAACTATGTTGGGAAAGTTGTTTATAACAATTTTTTTTTTACAATTTTACATAATCTTATTTTTCGGATTTTGATCTTCACAATGAAAAAATCGTTCAATTACGTTAATTTTAAACAAAGTTACATTACTCTTAATATACATATTTTCTGGGATTTTCTGATCTTTTACTATACACACGAGAAGTTTATTTATGCAATCTTGGATTTTTCTTATTTAATAAATATACAAATTTATTAAGTGATTCTTACATATAATTTAACATCTTTAAAAAGTATTTATAATATTGTATATTAAAAAAAATTGTACATAAGATTGTGTATTTAAAAACATTGTATGTATAAACATTATAATTAACAATAAGTAACAATACTTGGTAGTTTTTCGAAGAAAAGAAATGTGTACCAAGGAATAATTTAAGTATTCATAATTGATTCTTATATTTAGAACTGTCTTAAGTGCAGTCTTAAGATGTCATAAGCCAATCACAGAACCGTATTAGTATCTTAAGACGAACTTAAAATAAGAATTGATTATAAATACGGCTTTAAAATATACTGTGAATATCACTTAAAGAAGCAGAGTGAATACCGATTAAGGTTTATATATTTCACGAATTGTCTCGATGTGTATCTAATTATTTCTGAAAGTAAAATATAAATTGTTGCACTTCGAAAGTATTAGGCATATAGTCTTTTTGCGCGAACTCAAATCATAGTATGATTTGAATTCGCGCAAAAAGATAATTATCATATTAATTTTCATTCAAGCATTTTGCAAAAACCTTCATTCTTGGTGCATTTTGCGACATACTCCATATACGTACACATTGCGATCGAACTTAAAATCATTCGATTGATTTAAAGCGGCAATAATCGGCAGCTTGAAAAGACTCTCTAACAAGCCGGTGATATTTTCATGTTTATGTACGCCAGACATTAACGTCTCCCCTCGTTTGATGGTTCTTATGTGTAAGGCCGGCGGAACTTTACACTCTTGTGGTACTAGGATCTTTCCCGTATTCTCGGTACAAGACGACCAGGATCTACCAGAGGCTATTTGAGCTGACGTATGTCAGCCTCTCGCGTATATATCATATTGCCACATTTACTACGTCGCTTCGGGTCATACTTCACGACTACTCCAGTAGCCCGAAAACCAACCTTCACACCGTATGGGGAGTGGCATATGCAATTCCGGGTGCGCCGCCCGCCTTTTATTCCTTCGTCGGCGATATCTTGGGGGCACGAACGAAAACAATATTTGCATGCGACCGCCCACCCTCGTCCATCAGTATGCACGAGGTTGTACTCGATCCCTTCCGTCTCTTCGTTTCACGCTGTTTGAAACGTGACGGATCGAAGTTCATTACAACAAATTTCTACTTCGTTCAAAGTTACTTAGCGAAACATTTTTATACCGCTTTCCTGAATTTCGAATTATGTTAAACTAAAATAAGCAAAACTCAATTTTCTTGTATGTGAAAGAAACTTATAATAAAGCAAAACACTGTTCGAAATCTCTCTCGCGGCATATAGTAATTATATTTAATCTTAATCTTTTTAGAAAACTAACATTTTATTCGATCTCGTTAACTAAATAGTTTATAAGTACGGAACGAAAATTTTAGTAAATTGTAATTTTTAAGTGATATACAATACTTCTCTCTCTCTCTTTCTCTCTCTCTTTCTCTTTTTCTTTTTTAATAATATCCTGAAAACATAAATGAAAATTGTGATTGCGTGTGCGAAAATGTTTTAAGTACATAGCAATGCTCATAAATCTATAATATTAACGACGAATGCGAAATAAGTTTAAATAAAAAGATTAATATAAAAGACAATTTTTTTTACATAATAACATAAATTTAAAGATTCCGATGATCGTATTTTTTATATTATATTATATTGTACTATTTTTTTATATTATATTTTACAAATTTAAAGCTGTACGTTTGCAAATAATTGCATCAATGTGAAGACTATACTTTGAATTGATCATGGGCGCATCTTTAATTAATGATATTGCTGAATATACATATATAAGGCACATTTTCGACCAACAAACATTATTATCATCATGCTTCAGCTCCCGTCGAGCAACGTTTGATTTCGGCTGCCAAACAGCAGGGTGCTCAGAAAGACTTCCGTAATATCTCTCTGATCATACTTTCACCGATGTACAGATATACAGACCCAATATAGACATGTATATATGTACACATTATTCAAGTGTCAATCTATGAATTTCACTTCTTCGAATGCCGAAAATTTTCGATGAGCGAAATTCTATATGCCTATTTTTTCCTTAATATCAATACGCTTGTCCTACGGTGAATTTTAGTTTTTATGATAAAACTAATTATTAATTCAGTTATTAAAGAAGAATGTAATATATAATTATTTTATTTAACTTATAAAAATAGGAGGGTGGAATAATATTCGGCAAAAATGTTATTTTTGAAAAAAATGGCATTTATTAATGTCTGCCAAAGTAATCGTGAGTCTTCGACAATCTGCTTAAGGATCGAGATTATTTGTTAGCATAAAGACAGCACTGCTCCACAGGGGTGCTGGCTCCAGATTCACATTAGATGTCGACGTGTTCTGAGAAGATTCCTGTCCGCTAAGAGTACATTTCTGGCGTATGCAAAATTGAGATGACCTCGTGATAGATCCCAACGTGAAATGAGGATATCTTGTAAATTATGTACATTGTAAACAATGTACGCGTACATTGATGTCGAATTATATCTAATTTTCTTTATTATTCCCTGATTTGTTTCAATTGTTATTATATTCTAACGAAAACATTATTCTATAATTTACTAAAATTTCATGAACTGATCAATGATCCAAAAAATATAAAAAGTCAAAAAGAAAACTTTTGTCATGTATTATGATTATATAAATAAAGAAAAGTGTTAAGAAAAGACTGATTTAAAAAGATTTAAGTAAAAAAAATAGTTTTGTAGTTTTTGATTTTCTTGGATACGACAAATTATTAAAAATTTCGCAGTTTGAGAATCACCTCAAAAATTTACTACTATTTCTTTTATTTACATCTTTTTGGGTAAAATCAATCCTTTTTTAACACACATCTTCTTTTTAGATCCTATAAATATGTAACATTTAAATGAAACAGTATAAAAGTACTATAAAATTTTCTTTCTACTGATTTTCGAGAAAGACTGAAATTTCGTTCGTGAAACGAATTTATAGAAATATCTTCGATCGTCTCTTGTTTCAAATGTTCACGAGTTCTTCGGTTTATGTTCCATTCAAGTTGAGGATTTACGTTCTACGATTTTTCACATTGTTATTTTTCCATATATGATAATCCAAGGACTCCTTTACGAAGAAATAGCTTTTATACTCGAGTCTGCTAACACGTTGTTGCTCATTCACATATATTTATCTTAATATTTTTACATGGAATGCTGTGTCGAAGGATGCTAGATCGAAAATAGCTCCGGTCAGCAGTTTTATTAGACCGTTTATCATGATTTTTTTCATGAAAAATCTTATCTCTTTGCTGGCGCCATGCAATTCGCGTCTAAATATATTTGTATTATTGTCCTTCGTGAGAAATATAATATCGCATCTATCAAAGGAGAAGGGTACAACTTGCGCTATATAGTTCCGAGATACCGATGTACTCTCCGTTCGATTAAGCGGCTCGCAGAGGTCAAACGGCGTATCGTATGACTCGCGATGGGTCACTTAATTCGCCCTGAAAGCCGTGGTAAAGAGGTACGAAGTGCCTCTAAAGTACTTGGTACTTATCTTCTGCTCGTTTGCGCTTCGCTGAAAACAAGAAGACATAAGAGAGAAGGTCGGAATCCAAGAAGAAAAGATAGGTAGACGCGCTTCGATCATTATACTGGTCAACTACTCTCATTAAGGTTTGCGGCTCTTGCGAAAATGCCGCCGCGACCGGCGGCCGGCTGTAGCCGGAGTCACGAATCGTCGTGAATTCGTCGCAGCTTTTGCCGGTAATTTGCGATAATATTATAATCAGCCCCTTGCTGGGCCCGAAGAGGTGCCGACCCCACGCCCCAGGCCGAATTGATGACCCGTGGAATCGTACGCCTTGCCGCGCGTAGCGGTGTGCCCTTATTGACTGCCCTCTTCGCAAGCGAATATTTCTTCAGTTCCTGCGCGTCTTCGGGTCCGTCTGATGTCTCGAAAGCGCTTTCGAGATACCAATCGCATGTCCCGCTGACTGAACTCTCACGCGTATACATATATATATATATATATATATATATATATATATATATATATATATATATATATAGCGTACGTTACGTTACTATTACTTA
>NW_012130065.1:6288848-6292358 GCF_000143395.1 Atta cephalotes
ATATATATATCCGTGTCGTCGTATAATTACTTTATCTGTTACGTTTTACTCCGTTACTTACGAAACTCCTTCGAAAAGGAAATATATATAGTAAGTCTGCGATGTTTGGACACTTGAATTTATAGACCTTGTCTTTATGACAGTAAAGTATAATAACAAATATACACTGAGAAAAATTTCTGATTGAAAATGAACGAACCAGAAGAGAAAGATTCTGATCATATCAAGAGTCTAATTATGTTAACTAAAATTATAATAGATTCAACCAGAAAATTATAATTTGTTCATTTTTAATCAGTATTCTAATTAAATAAATTCTGAATCAAATTCTTTTTCCGGTGCATAAAGTATCTTTCGCGTTCTACTTAAAAACTTGTACTACTAGATTATATATTGCGAGATATACAAATTTCATGTTACAGATGAACTTATAGGAGTCCATTGCACGCACGGTGTGAATCGTACTGGTTATTTAATTTGTAGGTCAGTATTAAATAATTTTATACTGCCTTTAATTAAATGCTTTCATTACCGTTTGATTTTTAGATATTAGATTATTATTGCTGTTAGATTTTAGATATTCGAATTTTTCGGATATCTGAATTCATCAAATATTTGCTTAATTTGTATTTGAATAAATACTTGTTTAGTCTTATGTAACTAATAGTGTATTAAGAGACTGGTAATTTATATTTATCAATTATTTATTATTTTAATATCAAATATTCGTAAGATTAATAGAAACTTAGGGTGCGTTTCGAAACTAACAGTAATTAAAACTCAATTTAAAGTATAGATTTTAGTTACTTAGTTTAGTACATTTCAGAACGCATTCCTTGAAACGATTACGGCGCTACTTTGTTATAGATATCTCATTCAGCAGCTAGGTTGGGATAATCAAGATTCCTTAAAAGGTACGTTATTTTAAAACATTGTATATATACTCCATTCAACGAAAGAATGATTTCAGATCGGGCGAAAATTTGTCCGTTTTGTGCAAGTCTTCATAGCGTTGTATAGCATTATATTGCCTGCTATGCGCAAACCGAGGTCATTCTCTCGTTGAACAGAGTATAGCAAAGTCTTGGCCTCTCTTGTTAATTATTTTATTTTTATTAGATGTAATTAATGAGGGAATTAATTAATAATTTTATATATATTTTTTCGGCTACAAGTAATTGTTTATTAATTTGGAATTATTATTAATAGATGGGGAAATAATTATTCGTGGATTATAAGCAATTTTATATTCTGTCAAAATTGTAGTGTAGATACATAGTAGGCCATGATCATAGGTCAGATCGTTTTTTTTTCTGCACGCCAGGCAAAACATAAATCAATATTTATTTCGTTATACATACAATCAATCTGAGACAGGTTAGTTAACGATGACAGATGAGATTATACTTTGCACTCTATTGATAAAGCTTATCGTCCAAACGAGATCTTCCTCTGTCTGTATCCAGCTTTCGGAGAAGCACGTGGATATCCCGTCGAACGCGACATTTATCTCACCGCGTTACAGGAGGTCCAACGCGGTGAGAAGATCGACACAAGTAAAGTTGTATTGACGCCAGATCCTATCAGTGTCGCAGCTTCAACTAGGAAGAATCCGAAACACTTATTGAAAAACCTATCAGGCCGACCGATGGGGCCGCCGATATTCGCGATACCGCGACGAGGTTTTGCAAATGGCAGACCATTTTCGTCTCAGAGATTTGGCAGAGGTATCGCGGGACCACTACCAGGATTCGGTCCAATGCCACCTCCGTCTGGTATGCCACCTATTCCGCTAATGAGTCCACCGCTCTACGGCCCTAGGCCGTTCAGATATGGACCACCACCAATACGCCCGGTCCAGGCGATGCCAACGCCGCCCGTACCTGGTTTTCCGCGTCCCGCTTTTCCACCACGTATGTCAGGTCCACCGAGAATGTCAGCTCCACCGAGATTACCAGTCGGTCCAACTGCGCGATTACCACCACCAAAGATGCCACCACCACCACCGAAGATGCCTCCACCTTCCAGATCCAAACAACTCCAAACACAGAAGAAGCAGCAAATTCGAAATGGAATCATGGAGCACTCGGTAAACATTCGTATGAGACGAAATGGTCCAGTCAACAGAACCTTGCCTAAAGTGCATAAGGAACAGGACTTCACTATTGACACGTTCGAGGAAAATCTACTTACGACTTCAAATATCACACAATCGCGACGGCAAATGAGAGGACGTTATAATCGATCCAAGTGACCATATACTTGTTAGGAATGCGATGATACTTAAATGAAGGATTTTCCATTTGACACATCGCAATTAAAACAGAGATTCACAGTGTTTAAAGTAGCTTGTGCGCATAGTCGCTGTCGTGTAACGAACAGAGATATTTCACAATTTGCACTGTGATTATTTTTAAACTTGGACTTGGATATTTACTGGACCCCCCAAGTTATATAAAGTGTGAATTGTTACATCGATATCAATAACATATACCTCCCGTAGATATTTTTTTTATTTTACGAATATATTTTATATTGAAGACAACGCTAACGAACTTTTATCTCATGATCATTTTCTGGCTTATGTCTATGTACACATATTTTTACTTTAATAATTCATTAAATAAGTATTGTTTATGTTGATTTAATAATGTAAGGTTCAAATTTTACTAAGGAAATACAACCAAATGTGTGTCTCTCTCTCTCTTTGACTTTAATAAGCTTTGGATAAAACATACACAAAAAGACACGTATTTTTTTAAGTCCTCAATCATATATTAAGGGAAATCTTCTCATGAAAAAAATTGATTTCTTTCTTTCTGAGTGAATATTATCTAAACAGTAAAGTTAAAGATATAAAAGTTGAATGATTAAAAAAAGAAAACTATAGTACTAAACTTTTTATAAATAAGATAATTTTTAATAAAAAAAACATTTTTATTGATAAAAAACAAAAAATATTTATTATTATTATAATAAAGTACACAAACAATTCAACTTTTAATTAAAACTTTTTTTATATCTTTGGTTTAGATGGATCCATGTAAAAAGAAAGAAATCGATCTTTTTTTAAGAGAGAACATCTTAATATATGATTGAGCTTATAAAAATACATATAATATATCTTTATCTATATTTTAATATATATAAAACTTTTTAAAATCGAAGGAGAACATTTGATTGTGTTTCTTTGTAAGTTTATTCATAGACAGAGTCATGAGATTGTGACAAAAACTATTTGGGAGTGTAATAAATAATTGTTTATATGTTTGTTTAACGGGAAAATAAAATATTACATATATCTAAAGACAGAACTGTCCATGACTGTCTTATGTACGTACTATTATTTGTAGATTAAGTGTGAGTATGTCATTAACTTCATAATAATTTGATGTATTATGAAATTTTTTTATTTAAACATTTAATTTTTGTTTAGCATTATATTAATTGCACACACACTTAAAGTCACAAATATAGTATATTTAAAATAAAATAATAAATTACCTAAAA
>NW_012130065.1:6294322-6295442 GCF_000143395.1 Atta cephalotes
AGTATATATATATATATATATATATATATATATATATATATGTTAATAAAATTACACTTATTCAAATGTTCGAGTCCTCTCCGAGCCATCCTTAAGGAATAAATACAATTTTATTAACATAATTAACAATTTAATTAGATGATTTAATAAGCGCTAAGTTGAAACAATAATTTTTTATTAGAGGTAGAAATTTCTATTATCGTAACTGATACAGGGTTACTGCGAACGAAGATCGTATGATCTAACTATCGCGTGATTGTCCGAAATGATCTTTCGAGTGCGTTTCGACAGAACTTTTCAAATAATTCGTAAAAACTCACAGAAGGACAAACAAGTCCATAAAGACCTCGCGTCATTTCGCTGTTTCTTCTTCCTCTAGTTTCCCCTTTCAGTCGTTTTACATTTCTTTGAAGTGCGATCTATCAGAAACACAGATCACAAATCAGATAATTCATATGCTTATCTGATCTATATCTGATTTGTATGCGCATCAACAATAAGTTGCAGAATGAAATAATCGTCAGAAAGAAAGTAAACGAATCAAAAGGAAATAATAATGATTTAGCATGCAAAATTATTTCTTATTTTTATTAAGAAAAATATAATTTTTTATTTGTTACATTAGCATCATATATTGTTTACGCTTAATAAAAAAGTTACTTTAATGAAGTGATTAAATTTCATAGTGTATTAAAATGAATATAATATCCATAGCGTATCAATTTTATATTATTATCATTTTTATATTAATGAATAATACTTTTATTTTTTAGTTCTCGATTGAATAAATAGAAAGGAATAAGAAAAGTATTGAAATCTAAACCAACTTTTCGTTTTCAGAGAACAGGGTTTATAATTTTGCAGAATGAATTCTATGTATCCCTTTTAATTTACCTATTTTTTTTGCAGCATTGAACGCTATAATTCACTGGCGGAGGGATCGACAGTGAGTTCCTTCCGACGTGGCAATTAGTCCCGATTAATTCCTCAAAAATGAGAAGGAACGCGCGCGTGCTCTGCGGTAGGTATAGATCTTTTAGGGTAGGCACTTCGAAATCGAATAGAAGGCTAAAGGCTAACCACACACGTGGCTGAGTTATCTAGCCCCTCTCTCTCTCTC
>NW_012130065.1:6298073-6307944 GCF_000143395.1 Atta cephalotes
TCTCTCTCTCTCTCTCTCTCTCTCTCTCTCTCTCTCTCTCTCTCTCTCTCTCTCTCTCTCTCTCTCTCTGTATCTCCTCTCTATTCCGTATATCCTTTATTCCGTGTATCCTCCGGCCTATGTATTACGCGTATGTATATTGTATACGCGTCTCGTTGGCACGCCAATACGATGCGTGGCAATGCACTTTAATGCCGCGGCGCGGCCTACTTAGCGGCCGGCTTGATTAACATGGAGTGATTAATAGTTGCTCCCTCCGTTCGTAACCAACCCCAACAGCGGCGGCATCGGAGATCTAATCGCACGATATTTATTGCCCTGCGCGTCGTCCACTTCGGAACCCTCGCCTTGGCCACGGCGATTTTGCGAGTCCGCTCCCTCTTCTCTTTAACCTCCTTTCATGTTCTTCTCCTTTTCGATTTCGTTTATTTTGATTTTTATTTTCGTCTCACATCGACTCACTTGGAGCCGGTCCGCTCCTCGCCTTCCTGAATTTCGGCCTCCCAACATCGCCTGAATTCCTTTCGGTTCCAGTTTCAGCTCAAGTTATTTAACAGTGGTTTAATGATATTTATTAATTTACGCGACGGAAGTATATAATATTAATTAAAAATAAGCAGTAAGATATAAGTTAATTATGTCTCACTTTGTTTTAAAAATTAACTTTTTTCGTTTGTGATGAATATGATAAATATCTGTAGTCGTATATTCGAATTCTAATTCCATTTGAATAAAAAGAATCTGTCTATGTTTTCGATAAATTCGAGATGATACGCTGTTGGGTTTTGCGCGAGAGACATATCTATCTCGTTTGTTCCCCCTTTACATGTTGCGTCAGCGTTACGTTGGCGCCGCATTCGTCTATCCAATCTGTAGCCGTGTTTACAATCCCAGCTTCGACGGCTTGCAATTGTTCTGACCAGGGATGACTTTGTAAATAGATATGGACATTTTACTCCTTTAAGCATCGATTCTACAAAAGTGATTATTATATCGAGCATCGATATTAGAGATGATAATTATCTTTGAAAAACACATTGGATATGAAAATTATAAATATGATTATTTTCGTAAGATTGCATTTGGAGACAGTAGTTTGATATAATTTAAGGTACTGTTTCAAAACGCGTTTACAAATGTAATATATATTTTTCTCTTTACTACAATAATAAAAAAAGGGTTTACTTAATTTTTGTGCTCAATTTTACATACAGCGTATAATTTGCTTGAAGGAAATGTGATTATTATTTAAAAAAAATATCGGATAATCACGAAAGTCACAATGTCGCGTGTCATGTTTCTTATTATCGCAGGAAATGTACAAATGTTCGATAAGGAAATGCATTGAGAGCAAAGTGCACGTAACAATTATATAATACGTAATTAAGATACTAATACATTTATTTGTGTGTAAAATCGATCCATGAAATTTACACGTGATTAATGAAATATTCGATGATAACAGTCTGATAATAGCAATGTCGTGGTTACGCGCGGAGTTCAGTGTCGATAAAGTCGTCGTACATCAATGCGCCCACTCGGCTTCCCGCGGAGACTATTTATACGCCCGTTCCATGGACAACGAGTCGATAATTAAGACGCTGTGTAATTAGCGATTAACGCGCGTTATTAACAGTGCAAACAGTTCGCCATCGGCGAATCGGCGCGCCATATGGGGGACTTAGCAAGCCGCAGTAATGGGCGGATACTGCGGTACAGATATCGCCGATACGTTTTGCCGCATACAAAACGTGCATTTTGATTCTGCACGGGTCACCGTGCTCGGATTTCGTCGCTTACGAAGCACTGACATTCGGATATACGTAGGATACACGCATAGAAACTTACGCACGAAGTGCGTCGTTCGCGGTAATTAAATCCTCCAGGAATCCGGTGAATTATCAGTGGCGCGTGGTAGGCAGAATATTTTTACGACGACCGCATCATTTCTGAAGAGGATTTTCCATTTGGTAAGTATCCGCTTTGTTTGTTATATTCAACTTTAAAGCATATTGCTATGTATTTGAAACAATGGACGATTAAATGCAATAATTTCATACGTTGAATCTTGAAAATCCTTACAGAAATTTAATACTGAAAGGTAATAATTATACAATTACGTATTTTGAATATTGAAAGCAATGAACAATATTTTTAATATATATACATAATATTTTTAATTAGGGATACATCAGATATCCGGAAAGTATCCAGTATTTAATATTATCCGGCACTTTTACTATCCAATCGGATAGCCGAATGTCACTATTATCCGGTTGAAATTTGATATCATTAAATTGTTGATTTTTTTCTTATAATGTTCTAGAAATATGTATGCATATTCATGATGCCATAATATCTTATACATTGTAAAATTACAATCTTTTTCCTTAAAGATCTTTTTTTAGAAGATACTTTCTCGGAATCCGATTAGATATCTGAAAAATGTTGGATATCCGGAAAATGTCGGATATTCGATTCGAAAAAATTGCCTTTTTGGATATCCGATGTTACATTCTGCCCGGATATCTGTTATTCGGTATCCGGTAATTTTACGATCCGATGCATCTCTATTTTTAATACTCAAAATAAGTATAGTTAATCATTATCTTTCAAAATGTTAAATTTTTATTTTAAAGAAAATACTTCAATAAACTCCTCTTTATACACATTGGCCCATAATTTAAAGCATAAAAGCGCATACTTATCATTCTGAATAAGGGCCATTGAAAATACTATCACAAAGCGAAAAAATATATCCATTTAGAATGTTATTACCAGTTTTAAGGCATTATTAATTTTAAACGATAATCAAACTGCGATGACTTCAGCAACAGTAGTAGTATATAATACAGTAATAATTGTGACACAGTTATCATTTCCAATTTGAGATACCGTTATCCAAGTGAGAACATGGAGCTAACGTAGTGTTATATTCGTGTAAATGAACTTCTATTCATAAACCTCGATAATAAATATTCGTCTGTCTACCTTAGTAAGGACGATCGAAGGTGCGTGTCTTGCATGCCGTAAATACGAGACAGCGATAGTCGCAATTGTGATCGGGAGAAGCGACATTGTTTCCGATGGTCCCGATACCCGCCTCCCACGACATTGTTGGACGGTCTTATTATCCCTGAGCTCTTTGATCGATATGGACAGATATCGATAACGGTGCGATGTTTATCGTGCGGGTAGGCTCGGATAAACGCGTACGGTGTAGCATTACACAAAGAACGTGATGCATGGCCGATGGTAGTATCGGTGTGTGAAAGGAGGGAGAGAGAGAAAGGACGAGGAGAACATCTTGTTTTTTGTGATCGTAGGTGTTGCCTCAAAAGGGCTACGAAGAAAACTCCTCGCATTTATGCATCTTTACGTAATTACAATGGTACGTACGATATTCGGAAATAAATACGTTTGTGAAAGATCAATCAGAGCATGATTTTTTATGAATTTATTCATTATATTGTTACACTGTTAGAAATGTAATCACGAGCTTCTTTTACGTGTAAATGAAGCTCATGATTATGAATAAAATTAAAAGTAATGAATGATTTAACTGAAAATTAAATTACAGTAGTTATTTAAATGTAATAAACGTGTACATTAAATTTATGAAAAATACATTAAATTTTATGTACACGTACATAAATATACTTTTTAGTTATAAAATATATTAAATTTAATATAACGCCATGAAAGTTCAAATATTATTAAGTTCAAATTGTGTAACTTAAAAATTAATAAAATTTAAGAACATTTCTAACAGTGTAGAAAATTTGTGTGTTAAATTTAACAAATTTCATGTATTTCAGCAATCCATTCAAATTTTTGTGTTAATTTCATACAAGATGATATGTTAGAAAGTAATACAATTATTATTTGTAAAAAAATTAATATAAAAAATGTATCAGTGACACAATTTATGTAAGCAAATTGTAGAAACATTTTTTTCAGTAAAATTAATTTATGATATATCAAATTAACATGTATTTTATTCATTTATTTGAGAATTTATGTTTTAAAATGCATTATGTATTTTATTCATTTATTTGAGAATTTATGTTTTAAAATGCATTATTTTTATGTTATTTATTTACTTATTCATAAATTATGTTATTGGCACTAAAAAATGTGAAATATTATCCTAAGGCAATATTCAAATAACATAATTGTATTAAATTAAACTCGTGCATATGTTAAAAATTCAATAAGGTTTTAAGTGAATCAATTTATCACATATACAAAATGTTTTACTACATATACGATAAAATTTTCAGCGTACTTATTAAAAAATAAATTAAGAATTTTTTATCAGTTAATACAAATTATATGTGTGTGTGATTGTAAAAAATTTTTTATTTGGTACCACTCTACAATATATTAACATTCGTGTGTACGACCAACATTACAAATTCGCGAAATCAAATGTTGTGGCGGACACCATAAATTGATGTCCGCCATGCCACGCTCAACAGATCCTTTAACGCACGCCGTCGCAGGGTGCCATAGCTTGTATCCAATCGATTTTTGCTTAACGCTTGAAAGTCACGATTCAATAAAGATTGCTTCGAATAATCTTTATATTCACTAATCTTGATATTCACATTTTTATGATAGAATGAATCAGAAGCATTAATCGCTTCACCAATTTTATATTTTATTTTCGCAAATAATATAAAAACGTGAATTTTAATTTTTTTTAAATAAAATAACTATATGTATTTAAGGATCATGGCACACAAAAGACTCAAGCAGTAAAACGTGCAGTAAGCGAATTGGGCAGTTAAGTAGAGATCGCAAGGTCATAACGTAAGCAATAGCAAATCCACCATGTTAATTTCCTTATTGCTTACGATTTAAGTTTTTTTTATGTGCCATAATCCTAAGGCATATAAAAAAACTTAAACAGAAAATAATGAAAGGAGATAGCAAGAGTGTGAATGGGACATCACAGACTTCACACCCCTGATATGCGTCTCGATATCAGATCTGTCGAAACGAGCAGAAACCGGCCGAGCTCGTAATTGGAATGAATTCTTTTCGAAAAGAGTAGCGGCCGATGGCAACGAGATACGATCGTGCGCGGCGCACACGCGTAGAACGCCGCATTAACGGCCGGAACTGTTATCGACGTCTCTATTAGGGAGCTCTCTGTCGACGAAGGAGACCCTTCTACCACCCCAACCACTGTCGGTTCCGTTTCCGAATTTAATATCTTGCATCATCAATATATACGGAATTCGTCGCGCCAGCTTCGATCCGATAATCGATACGCGTATATCTGGAAGCGGCGACTGAAGCGGATGACGGACTCTGTGAAATGCGGAGGTGTCTGCTGAAAGTAGTCATACAAAAATCTTAGAGTTCACTCATTTTATTTGAATATTTGTTATAATTTATGAATGCTGGATATAATGGCACAGCGACGTTGATTTTAGTAGTTTCTATATTTAACTTTAGAATTAACACAGATTTTCCAACTGTATATAGGACTCTCAAACATGATGAGTAATAAAAAATTTTAACATTCTAGTAACCAGAATATTCTATGACAATTATTTTAGTCTAATAAAATTATTTTCAAATCTGACTAAATTTTTAGATACTTTAGCAAAAGCATTCTTTTCCGTATATATAAGCATCCGTATATTAACTTACACTGTTAGAAATATTCTTAAATTTCATTAAATTTTAAGTTACACAATTTGAACTTAATTTCATGATATAAATATATTATATTAAATTTAATGTATTTATAACTAAAAAAGTATATTTGTGTATATACATTTACGTAAAGGAAACTCGTAGTTACATTTCTAACAGTGTATATGTAAATAAAGCTCGTGGTTATGAACGGAATTAAAAATAATGAATGATTTAACTAAAAATTAAGTTACAGTAGTTACTTAAATGTAATGAATGTGTATATTAAATTGATGAAATTTAATGTACTTTTCATAAAATTTTGTGAAAAAGTACATTAAAATTCATAAATTTTCATGAAAAATACATTAAATTTCATACGTACATGTACACAAATATACTTTTCAGTTACAAATACATTAAATTTAATATAAGATCATGAAATTAAATTCAAATTGTGTAATTTAAAAGTACATTAAATTTCATGAAATTTTTAACATGCTTATGAGTCCATACTATTTTATGCTAGCTATTGTTATGCATTTTGTATTATAGCCTAATTTCTATGGAATGCAATATGTAATATGTTAATAGATGATAATAACCGATCCTGATCGGTGACAGGAGCGGCGAACCAAAGATTAGCGGACAGCTCCCATTCGAGGAAAGAGAAACGAAGTGGCAGGCGAGAGAGGATAATAACGTAGGTAGCCTGCGGCACCGAATGATTAATAAATCAGGCATGCCGTTGAGAGAACAGTTTAACCTGCGACCTCGGCGCGATGCATCGCGCTCCTTTTCATTTTTCCTCGTCCCCATCCTATTTGCATCGCGCGGCGCGGTTTGCTCTCATGCGGCGCGTGAATCCTTTTCGCGACGGCCTAAACGGACTCCTCGTGTCGGACGGCGCTTTTTTCTGTTCGCTCACAGCGATACAGATACGTGTGGCTAATAGCCCGTTCCCACAGGCCTTAACTCTGAATGTTAATTGTTGCTTAAATTTATGAGAACCCGTCTTCCTCCCCGCTCCTTCTTCAACTCGGTCTTCTTCTTGTCGGACGGCTCTCCGTTTTACCTTGCTCTAACCGAATAACCATAGCTATTTATCGCTAACGATGAAACCACGAAACAAGCTCGTTGATTAGCGATACGGGAATATTGGTACGAGATACTCATGCCATTCGTGATAAAGGCAACAGAAATTAATACTACGGGAATCTTCGTTGTCATCGTCATCACGGAACTTTGAACTTGTGGCACAGGAATTTGAGATAATAATAATCGAGAATAACGTATGATTGCACAATGATGTTTACAACGTTTAATTAAGGCAGTAAGATTGAAATCGATAACATCGTATTCCGCTTATTAAGCGAAACATTTGAAATATTGTCTTTGTCTACTTGTGTATTTAAAGTCAATATATTTTTTTATAGTTTGTTGAAGGATTGAAACTATATTAATGAAGAAATTATATACCTAATTTCTACAAAAAGTGATATGATTGGAAATACCATATAAAAAAATAAATGTCGTATCTACATATGAAACAGTACAATAATTATCAATATTTATATTTAATAATTTTGTAATTTAAATGAAAATTTTCTTATTTTATTTTATTTTTTAAAAACATGTTTATTGAAACAAATTTAAGTTCTAAATCGCCAACCCTTTTGTATTACTTTCAAATGCAATATAGAAAAATCTGTGATTTTTAAATAATTTTTTCATTTTGTTAAAAATACAATATATCCTAAAAGTTGCAGTGTTTGAATTTTGACAACTCATGGCGTGATTTTATAAAAAATATATAGTTGAGCGTATAATATAGAAAGAAAAAAAATAAAATGCGTATATTCTTTAAAGTGTTATTCCACACAATTTAGAATTAAAGACTCTACTAAAAAATTGCTAAGTTTGATATGTGTTACTTTTCTATCAACGCATTTCTATCGACAATATAGAGAAATGATTCTCTCTCGTATATTAGATTTGCTGCATTGCGAAATACTATCTAGTTTATCATTCGTCTTTTTTAAAGGTCACTCGTCGATTGAAATGTTATGCGTTTATTTGTTACGGAAAATGTCGCGTATATGTTGACCGTACAGTAGGTCAGATTTCTCATTTAGGAATGTCGTGGGAGTTTGTATTACATCTCGCGTAAGCTTCCGCGGATTCGCGCAATGCCACTGAAATATTTGTGAAGTGCTTTGAATTTCTGGAATATACATCGTTAAACCCATGATATTTTTCTATAAAACTATCGCCATTCGTTATACGAAACATAACGTACGATATTTTACTGAACAAACTACTAAAATTTATAATGCTGGCCGATTTTCTGCGGACCATTGGTTTATTATTTCCGCGATAAGGAAAGTTGAGAAAAAAATTAGACTACTAGAATATTAAAGCCATAAAAATCTAATGATATCAAGCAATATATTGCGGATTAATTTTCTTTTCGATATATATATATATATATATATGTTAATAATACTTCAATTTTATCGAACCATAACGAGATATTTGTAAAATCTAATAGAAAATGATCATTATTATTACTAATTTTAAAATATCATTAAACATCATAAATTATTATTGAAGAACATTTCTTCCTAAAAAATATAATTCTCTGCAGATCTTTGACAAATTTTTTTTCGGCTCAAAGTAATCCGGATATTTGGATAAAGTAGAACTTCTTTCGAATTCTTCTCCGCGTGTCTCGGTCACCGTCGGGCGTCGACTTTCGAAGACAAGAAAGGTGGTAAGGGAGAAACACACGTAAGATTCAGCAGGACAGAGGAGCGCGTTAGTCGTGTGATACATAGATCGAGTGACTCAGAGATTCCTGGAGCCGGACTGACAAGCGAAATGGGTCAGGCACAGTGCACTTAATAAAGGCGAGATAGCACCGGGCCATGATTACCATATGAATTGGTAGGCACCGTCCGAAAAGAAATACTGTCGTGCTATCGTTACGTAGTTGCAAAGGCACGCTCGCGCACGCCTATTGTGTGTGGTCTCGGTCGTATGTGTGTGTGCCTGTCATCAGCTGTCAGCGGCAGCTAGCTTGACGAGCTATCGCTCACCTTACTGTCAACGGGTTTCCACACGTAGACAGACACATATGTGTATGCGCTGGCATGACGACCGCGTACGCCAGCGCACGTTCACGCGCGTGCGTTGCGCACGTTCCACGCAACCGGTTTCACGGCCGCGCCACGACATCATCCTACAAAGACTCTCTGTCTTGCCGCTTTATCGTTTTCCGCTAATTTGATTCCGGATTTGATCCTTTGGAGGATAGGCAAATTAGATGGCTAGGAATTAAGAGATCCAATAATCGGACCGACATCTCAATCGATAAGAAAGCCGTCGTGAGAGTAATACATATCTTTTGTTTAATTATTTTGATATTTTTTTTTAGCTTATTATAACAGTATTTATTTTTATACTTTTACATATTTTTTAAATAGAAAATTATTATTTTTTTCTATTGGATCACAAGTATCGAGATGCAAGTAATGTCTAGCTTTCACATTCCTGAAAGTTTTTAAAGGAATTTACGCATTTTACTTTGGGGAGTACGCAGAATTGTTGGATTTATCTTTTTTTTTTACTTAGTTTCACTTACTGACTTCTAAAATCATAAAAAAAATAATTTTATTATTAGGAGATTCAGGAGATAAAATTTTAGGACATATTTTAACAGAAGAAAGCATCGATTTATTTTTTTGAATCATTTCTACGAAAATTTATTTGTTTTTATAAAAATCATTTTTTTTTATTACAATCAATTAAATTGTGACTTTTGCACTATAATAATAGAATAAATAAGATTTTATGATGAATACTATTGTGTACTTTGTGTAAAGTTTAGTGTTTATTAGCGAAATACTAGAGAACTCTATTCTTTTTAGCTGAATTTTTTGCATAGTCCATTTTATTTTTTTCTTTCCACATGGAAAAAAAAGAGAAAATAGAGAGATGAATCATGCAAGGAATTCAGCTAAAAAAAAACAAGTCTCTAATATTCTCCTTCATAAATGTTCTACAAAATAATAGCCTTCACGACAAAATCTTATTTATTTTATAGTGTAAATATATAAGTCACTTTAATAATAATTGGTTTTAAATTAAAAAAAGTTTTATTAAAACAAAAAAATTATTCGTAGACATGGCTCGACAAAATAATTAAAAAAATTAACCGTTG
>NW_012130065.1:6308163-6312321 GCF_000143395.1 Atta cephalotes
TATATATATATATATATATATATATATATATATATATATAAATCTAATGATTCCTGTGTGCTCTCCAACTCGCCTAAAATGCGTAAACTTCTTTCCCACAATAAAGAATTGTATTGTACCGAATCGTACTCGAAATAATACATGTATCTTTGGAGCCGATCCAGCGTGCGAGCTCATTTTTCTGTAGTTACGATATCGTCCGTTTTAAGTAAAGCGATTGCTATGCGGCTTGCTTTTTGTGTGGTCAAGCTTAAGACCAGAAGAATTACCTTGACATCAATCACGCGTTTCCAAAAGGGGAAAACATTATCAAATCATGACGCGTTAATTTAATTATCCGCTTCGATAGCGATGCTAATTGTATCTCTCAGTATTCGCTCGTTAATGTTCGTTTCGAGAACGGATTGTGTTAAATTGCCCACGTTTAACAATCACAACGAGGCAAATAAAGAAATACCGACTAATAAATATTCAATGGCGTATGTGCATATCGTCGCACAACGAAAGGGACACTTTAACTGTTAGTTAAAGTCGCTGCAACCGTTTGCAAGGCGAGTGAGATTGTAATTTGACACGGACTTGCATACAGCGATACGTCGTCGATGATCATTTAGCTAACGATGTAGTGGTATAAGATGTGGATACTGATTTCCTGGATGAGCTTGCTCTTGTCTCTTCAACGTACCGAATATCCTCGAAACGTTTCGAATGAGACGGTTAATAATGCCATTATTAACGTCAAGGAATTTTACGACGCATTAATTTGCGCCATCCCATCTCTGTTTCTTTTTCTCGTGCCGAAACAGCGACATTTAATTGGAAAAAAATCGTGTCAATATGTGGAATCGAAGCAAATCGTTGTGCCATAAACAAATAACGAAATTCTGTGCGCATCTCAAAGAACGGAGAACCGGTCTTTTAGAGAAAATTCCATCTGTCGACTTTTGGCGCTCGCAAAATCTATATCTCCCTCATCTTTAATATATTGCTCAGTTTCGAAATAAATCTATTTTTGCTTCTGGCGATTACGGTATTTATAGACGTAAGAATTGCAAATAAATTGCCGGAGGATTCCATTTTGCTTCGAATGATGCAGATGAATAAGATGATGCACACCCTCTCATATGTGTCAAGAGGGATGTAAGTCAGTTGAATAGAAGTTGGCTTGGATAGAACAATAGAGTTAACGTATTGCAAAGATACGCCTCCACTTGTTAGTTGCGATTTGAATCTTTGTGGAAATTTTTTATGAGTACGCATCACGGGTGAAATTGAATAAGGTTGCATCAAAATGTAAAATAAATTACTTTTTTAAATGTTAAATACAATTGAAAGTATTGAAAATAAATATTTTATCTATATGTTAAATTTTGTGTAAATGAAATCATAGCACAATTGCTTAGTATAAAATATTATAATTTTTCATTAGATAGAAACTCTAATATTTTAAGTTCATTTTCATAAGTGATGTAGTTTATTGTTAAAATTTAATAATTGTTCTTAAATCCGTTCTTATCTACAAGAATCTATTAGAATTTAATAACCGAGAATTTTTAATCTGTTTGAAAGTTGTGTCCCAATAAATCATCGTGCGATACATTTGAATCCGAATGCATTTTATTTTTAAAAAATTATTGAATACTTTTACTACTAAAGAATAAAATTTTTTGTTTTTTGAAATTATTTGTGGAATTGTTATATATGTTCATTATTGTTTTCATTATTGTATATTTATTATTATTTTTTTAAATATATATATATATATATATATTTTATGAAATTATTTAAATTATTACAGAGATCCAAGTGAAAATAAAAGTCTAATACTTATATAAATGATTCAAATAGTAATCTCCAAGTAAAAATTTGAATCATATGTATAATAAAAATAATAAATCGTACTTATCTCACGATTGTCACACAATGCCTTCCTGTTCTTCTCTTGTTGCTTCTTCGTAACATTTATAAAACATATTTGTGAAAATATTGTTAATTATAACTGTCTGTATTAATAGAACAAAATTATGTAGTACTTCTGGTTTAATCGTACAATATGCGTTTTGTTTATATGCGTTATGTTATATAAATTATTATATTATACTTATTATAATATATACAGTGAGTGCAAAAGATATTCATACAGAGAAAATATTTTTTAAAAAAACTTTATTTTTAAAAAGTAAATATTATCCACCAAGAAATGAGTCATCGATTGATGTTGAATCGACATTGATACGATGATTTCAATATCAATTTGATGTCGATTCGACGTTTAATTAATGATCATTTCTTGTTGGATAATTAACAATTTATTCATAAAAAATAATAGATCGTATGTTTCTTAAAAATTATATACACCAAAAAAATGTGCATTAATTATACAAAATATATTATCTGAAAAATAAGAGAAAATTAAAAATTCTATTGTTTGGATGCTCAAAAATTATTCGTACAGTCGAGAAATTTAGCTTCTATCAGCAATACATGCGAGGTTCCTTAGAACAGAATGTATTCATTGTATAAAATTGTTAATTAATGTTTATTTTCTACAAATAAGACTTTTTTTAAAAAAATTTCTTATACGAATGCTTTTTGCTCTCACTGTTTATTATTTTACTGTAAAATGATACTTCATAATTGTTCATAAGAATCACGATTGGAATCTATTAGTACTTCTATCACGGTATATTTCGAGAAATAATTCGTGATGAGCCACGTAGTGATAAAATATGATATTACGGTACTCTTGACTTTAATCATATATGTATATGTATTTTATTATAGGTATATTGAAAGTTGATAATTCATAATTGTTTGTAAAGACTAATCGCTATTGCAATTTATTAGTATTTATCACGTTTCGAGAAATTATATATAATGACATGCGATGAAACGGCGGCCTGCCTTCGCTGCCAGTTGGCTCTCACCTTGAGAATGATAATAGTTCACTTGTAATGCACGCTGTGTGCGATGCTTGTTTTGACTTTTGTAACGTATATCCCGTCGCGTCGCGCGTTGCGTCGTTGCTGTACACGCAATTTGTTATCATTTCCAAGACGAAAATCTAACCGACAATAGTGGTAGCTGATTCTTCGTACAAGCATTTATTCTTCCCGAAACGTCTCTTTCTCTTTTTCTCTCGTTCTCGCGACAGATAAAGAATTTAAATGCATTTATTATTCCTTACGGATAATTACAAGAGAATTACAGATAACTATAAATAATTTATACATAAGTACAAATAATTATCAACTCGTGACTAATTCTCTTCTATAATTAACGATTCGAAAGAGACGATTCGTATTAAAATGACGAACGTTTGTTGCAGTAAATATTTTGTACGATTTATTTAAAATAAGAATTTCTTCTAAAGTAAAGATCAAAAATTAGCTTAGGAACTAAAGATTATTATAAATTGCTATTTCATTCGGATATACATATATTACAATAATTCTTGTTGAATATTCAAATATGTAATTTTACCTTTAAAAATCAAGGTGAAATATATTAAAGTTACTCATGATTTACTTACGTATAATACATTTATGTCATCAATTAAATTAAAATTAAAATTAATTTTTATCTGCGTTTAACTTCCTCTTTTTTGTCTAGAAACTTTAGTTCTTAGAACTAAAAAAGATAAAGAATATATTGAATTAAGATTAGATTAATCTACATTGGTGAGAACGGGCATTATTATTCGATTTGATGAGTGGCAAGGAACATGCGCGATTATTTTAATTCGGTGGCGCGTGGCGTACGTCGCCATTTGTAATGTATGTACGGTTTATTATCACTCGTAGAAATCAAGCAGATAGGGAGATCACAGGTAATGGTATGGGTCGCTTCGTACTTCATTGTATTATTTCTCGGAATGTGATTGATAAGTTCTAATAGTTGATTGATAAGTTCTTTCTTCCAAGTTTCCGTAATCTGTAATTATTCATAGAGGATTCTCCTCTATGAATAATTATAGATTATCAGGCGATATTATAAAATGATTAAAGTCGAGAAAAGCTATACAGTCTAACAATAATACGGATAATGTTGTCATTAATTTCGCGAGTGAATATTTGTGTGCGTGCATGTGTGCGTGTGCGTGCGTGTGTGTGTGTGTGTGTGTGTGTGTGTGTGTGTGTGTGTGTGTGTGTGTGTGTA
>NW_012130065.1:6317002-6320680 GCF_000143395.1 Atta cephalotes
TATATATATATATATATATATATATATATATATATATATATATATATGTGTGTGTATATATATATATATATATATATATCGTGGAATGGATGGCGAATATAGGATCGTGCATCGCGTTATACCGCCTACGTACCGCGATAATATCCCCCTCTCGACTCTCGTATCCGATTTTGATCATAAATAATCTGAATATTCTGCTAAACCGCAACGACCGATAGAGTCAGCTTTTGCTTTATCATCCATTCGCTTATACGTGAGCTTTAATCGACAATAGATTCTGCGCTCGACCAAATTTCTTCTGTATCGTCATTTGCTTGAAAGATTTTCGTGCAATGTCCCAATCGGAAATTTGTGAATAGGAGCGCGATTTATTTTTTTGCGTTTTTTTTTTTCGTGTTGTGCTGTCTCGAGATTTGATGGTCGTTGCACATAGCGATGACAGATTGCATTCTCCTTTTATGGTTCATTTGCACATAAAGAGTCTTTCATCTGTAATTCGCGATGAATGACTCCGATATTGACGTTCGTTTCGACTAGATAGTGAGTTTGCGATATCTAGCGTTGAGTGCAAAGTTGAAGCATTTTCCGGCTATTGTTTGCTTTTCTGCTTCAATCGTTCGTTTGTAAAGCTCGCACTTGACATTCCATCTGGAATATAAGGGTTAGAAACTCCGTGGCGTAATCGCCTTGAAAATGACGCCGTTGGTTACATTGCGTCGCGTCACGACGTTATACAGGATTTTTCAAACATCATTTTACATATCACCATTTTTTCATCAAATAAAAACGGTATCATCTGAATTTCTATCATCTGCTTGAATTGGAGGAAAAAGAATTAAATATAATTTAATATCGATTTTAATAGTTTCTCATAGAAAATGCGATTGATTTTTAAGATGCAGGAAATAAAAATTATGTGAATTTTAATTATTTTTCATTATTGTAGCAGACTATACAATTATTATTAATAATAATTATTAGCAATTGTATAGTCTACTACAATAATTAAAAATAATTAAAATTAACTTAATTTTTCTTTTCTGTATACAGCATCTTACATGATCAATTGCACTTTCTATGGAAATTTATTAAAATCAATATTAAATTATATTTAATTTTTTTAATAATATACTACATAAAAAAACGAATGTATAAAAGATATATGTTACATTATTACGTTATTATAAAAGTAGTCGAAATATTCTAAGAACACAGTCCGATTCAGTCGCAATTAATTTCCTTGTGGAATATATGTTTCATTGAAACATTTTAGGCGAGATTTTTAGGATGTATTTATTATTAGCTTAATAATGTAAATATCTTTCGTTCTCATAATCAATTTCCAAACTGGCATTTGAAGCGAGCTGTACAATCACTGTTATTATTTGCAGCCACATGCCTCTCGTGTTGTACGTGCATGAGGCAAACGTAGAACCCCATGCGTCTCCAAGTTTATTTTATGCTTACTACGCTTGAGCCTGCCTCAACACTACCTTCTCTCGTTGCTCCTACCTCTCTTTACCGTCCGTATAATGAAACGGTAATTCTTTGTCGCACGCTGATTCTTTTACGAAGATGACGTTAGTAGTACCTCGAGAGTATCGTTTAAACCGCCAAGGAACATGCCCACGATACGTCCAGTGCTTGGGTGCAACATTACATTTTATTTACTACTTATTAAAATGTAATTCTATGTCATGGATACTCGTATAATTGTATATTCAACTTGTGAATATACAACAAGTGTTAGATGATTCTACTTTGGTGTTAAGAAACTTTTAAGACTATTTTTGCATCATATTGACTGGCGTTATAATGATATTGTTCCACATTTCAGTTTATCGTTTTATATCTCGCGCGTAGAATGTACGACGACATAAAAATGCATCTACGAAAATGATATCGATCAGTGACATTTGCCGCGGTACAAGGTTAAAAGGCCATTGTGAAAATGCCAGTATCGGCGAAGGAAGCATTAACGAGAAGCCGGCGGATTAATTGCGGACGAGGGAGTGAGAAACGCGGTATCTTGTTCGTGAAATTTCCTTTTATATTTTTCGGCGTTCGGTCGAAGTTAATGGGAGCTTGGGATACAGGGACACCGTTGACGTCATTCAGAGTGCTACGTTTACCACTACAACGTTAATCGAACCGCATCTCGCGATGCACTATGATGACTTTTCTCGAGTTAGTCGATAGCTTCTCTAGTAACATGAAAACAGGACGGGAAATTAGCTGCGGTTTCTAAATTCTATTCGACGCATGTCACGGATATCGATAGTGAGCGTAGGTTGGGACACTGACGGATTTGTCGAGCATCCGTAACGAAAATGCGCAAGAAGCTTAGCGCAAGAAGGTCGCAATCGGGATCGGATTCTTTGCACGAAACAGTATTAAAAAGAACATAAACTCCACGCGCGTCAGCTACATAAATTAAAAATTTCTCGCGATCAAATATTTTGTTGTAACGCGAAAACGGATCTACGCTTCTACGACTCCAACGACGCTATTTATTTCACTGCTCCGTCGAGTTCATCGCAATTTCACTCGACGCGACGTATATACCGAATCGAATACAAGTATTACATGTATAACGTAACTATGTAATAGGTGCGTTTAGCAGAAAAAATAACTTTGCAACTGTTATAAAATTCTTTAACATGATTAGTTTATAGCTCTTGTTCCTTACTGAATCTAAATGAATAAACCAATCATGTTAAAGAATTTTACAACAGTTACAAAGCTGCTTTTTTTGCTGAACGCAATTTTTGACCAACCCAATGATTGTCACTTGCGATCGCCAGCGATCGATCGAGGTATTATGTGTTGCATAATGTTCGATGTAATGAATGTAATGAATGTGTATATATACATAAGACACAGTACGGTGGTTGGCGGCGCGATTCGGTTATGTCGGCGACACGACGATTTTGTTTTTCCGCCAAAACGGGACGATCGTAGAAATGGATTTTTGCGTGGTCGCGTCCCAGACTACTGTCTACTTACGTAGGTAGATATAGAGTCAGCAACGCCCACGTTGTCGCCGGGCTGCTGCTGCTACTGCTACTGCTGCTGCTGTTACCGGCGAGGGTGGTCGCCGCCACCGTGCGAAAATGTCAGACTAGCCGGCTGATACGTTACACCCACGCGTTGGAAAGTGGGGCAAAGTCGATTCATTCATCCACTGATTCATAAGTGTGGGCGTAAAAGCGTAAGGGTTGCGCGGGGCCGCTGGCGCACCCCCATCCTCCTTCGTTTTGTGTACAACGGAGATCCTTCCCCCTATCACGAACGAGATAAAACGTTAAGACCCCTTCAAGATGTCCCCTTACCCGCATCCACCACCGTCACCAACTACGTCTTCCGCGACTTAGCTTTCAAGCTCTTCCCGACTTATGTTCTCGGGAGTGAAAACGTGTCGTGTATCGCAACGAGTTTATTCCCGCGAGAATACCATCGTGTGTTCAGAGAATTATATAAATTGCTGTGAGAGTATACTTAATTATGTGATAAACCAATACAGGATGTCGGCTTTTCTGTACGTGTTATTGCTTAGGTAAGTTTCCGCATATGAAAGATTTTGCTTTCGAAAATGTTTTATGCTTACTGCAACTTGGTAAAACGAAATACGATTGCACCAGCATACGCAATTTTGAAATAGTGTATGTATATATATAT
>NW_012130065.1:6321377-6326051 GCF_000143395.1 Atta cephalotes
TATATATATATATATATATATATATATATATATATATATATATAAACGTGTGTGGTTTAGTATATAATTACAAATAAAAGTACAATCATATAGTAACGGAGATTTAAACATTAACATTTGTAGATTATACATTAAATTGTTAAAAATATTTTTTTATAAATTTTCTTATTTTATAAAATTATAATTTTACAAAATTCTCTTTTATCATATTACTATATTTTAATATGTATCGTGCAATAATTCAAAATTTTATGTTAATATAGTGCTATATAAAGTAAACACATTGGCTTGCGATGTAATATTATGTTAACATTAGAAATGAAATCGCGTCGATTTATCTGGGAAGAATTTCTCGTCTGACGCAAATCCTTCGTAACGATGCATATATGTATGTGTTTCCTTATACATCTCGGATATTTTCGTTAAAGTAGAACTACGCGATTTCTATGAGCATAATATGTATTTTATTACCAAGGTCGATAATTACTTGGCGAAATGTTTATCACTGCAATTACTCATATTAACTTTTACAATTATGGTTCTTTAACCTTTAGAGGACAGGGTTCTATTTTTTCAAAATCATACCAAGAGTTTTTCCTTAAATAAGATTAGTTAGAATATTTATTATTTTATTGTATTTCTCAAACTATGACACTGGGCTTTTATAATAGTTTTTTCGTTTTATAAATACGGCGGATATGCAAGAAATATTACGATAAGAAAAAAAGAACGCTAATCTTGTCTTACAATTTAATTTAGTTTAATTATAATTAATTGCTTAAACCGAAATTTTTTTTGAGATTGAGATCAGAGGACGGTGCAAGTGAAGATCTCTTTCATGAGTACTTGGAAATTACGAAAATTTATTTCATCACTAAAGCTTCCACTCACTGTCCTCTGCTTCTAAAACTACCATCTACCATTCGGATATATTCTATACACTGCTAAACACAATGCACCGTCTGCTATTTCTGGCTGTGCGCCATTGTCGATAACCTTTGCATTGTCGATGATGGGAGTATCGTGATAGGAATATCGTCTGCGGGGTAGCACCAGTGTCCGCCGTCTGTCATTGGCAATTCATGAAATTGGTCGAATCTCGATGGTCTTTCGGCAAGGGTTTGAAGGTCAGAAGTCACTTGAGAAAGGTCACAGTAGTTGGACATTGGACAGTACAAATAAGATTGAAACATTGAGAAATAATTTATCTGTGATGACAGTTACGTCTGATTTCATATATTATTATTGTCCTGTAATATCCATTGTGACAAGTGTTACGTTAGTGGATAGGATAAATTAGGACTTTTATAGAAGATGATGACTTTCCGACTTTTTTTGTTGTGCAATTCCATCACAGTAGATATATTAATATAAAAAGTCTACACTGAGAGAATTGTTTTGTATGATATTAGATATGTGACTTAAAAGAATTTTTGCTCTTACTTTTTTAATTAAAATATCTTAGTCTAAGCAAAATTTGATTATTCTAATCAAATTTTAATTACAACAAAATTTTTTAATTAAAAAGTAAGAAAGTTTTTATAAGTCACATATTATACAAAACATTTCTCTCAGTGTATTGATTATAGATTGTAATTATTTAGAATTTTAAAAAATGCGACGTATATATTTTTATTCTTTACAACGTATATTGTAAAATAATATTCAGCAAATATTTAAATGCTAAAGGCAAATAATGCAAGCGTTGGAACATGTAGCCTCAAAAAATAACAGCACAGTGATTGTAAGAATTTCGCTGAATAAGCCACGCAAAAGCGCCATATGAATTTTAGATTCTTAAAAGCATCGTGTATCAACAAATCGGTATACCGAGTAAAATTCAAGGAACGAAGGATGCTAAGCTTCATTTCTTTTCCGTCATTATTCATACACTCAGCCTAAATCTTTAAGGAAGAACAGGAGAAGACAAAACGCGATGAGGGAAACGAATGAGTTGTCCGCCTACGCTTTCTTTCGTAGTTTTTTGTTCCCAGCTGGCGCCCTTGCAAAATTAGAATTCAGCGGCCAAAAATAGAATATTGTTGATCACAATAGAGCAGAAAATAAAAAAAATAGATGAAGAGATTTTCGCGAGTTCTTGGATATATCGCGAGATATTTTTCACGCAAAATTAATTGAACTTAATAAGAAAGAATCGAGAAGATAAATTTATAACGAATTCTATTGATGCTAAGTTATATCTAGATGTATACATTTATACATGCGGATATATTAGTTTTACTCTTTCTGTATTTGAATTCTCTCTCTACGCAACTTAAGATATTAAATAATTCATTACTTAATATATTAAATAATTCATTACTTTTATTATTATTTTTTATTAATGTCTTCTCTTCTTTGCAACTGAATATGATTACTGATTTATTTTTTGCGTAGTAAAACGTGATAATGAACGTGAAAATAATTCTGAATATAACTCGGAAAAAACGGAAGAAACTTCTGGAAAGAAAACTTGTAGAAACTTGCTGACGTTTAGATATGTCAAAGTCTTTACCTGAAAATCTTTTAAACCTATCTTCGCCCTGGTTCTATAAAGCGACACTAAAGAAAGCCTATAACTGACATCCATGTAATTTTAATGAGAAGATACTTGTCGGCAGGTTTTATTTGAGGAGTCCGATGCACTGGATGCATTTCTTACAAAGTCGTTTATGATACACACCTCTGTCTTTTGTATTAGGTATATGGTGTCTTGTTATAAGTTTTTCAGTTCTTATAACCATGGTTATGAACATTTTACGAAGCAATTTAGATTGATGTTAGGCCGCTGTAGATGACATAATCTTGGAAAATATTTCGGATTTAATCAATATCCGAACGCGTCGAACAACTCGTAAATCATTCACGGTGATTGTACGCATTCACTTGAATAATTCTACGACGTAACGTACAATTTTGATCGAAGGTGCGAGCGTGCATCGTGTGTGGTCCTCGGCGCTCAATCCAGTTTACCGATTAAATCATCCGTTGCAGCATCGATTTCCATAACATATGCAGTGGCCAATGACCGTTTATTACACAATCAGTGTTCATACATTGTAACCGCAATCGATGAAAATAAAATATAAAGATCAGATTATCAAAGTTCTTCATATATATTTCATTGTTTACTCGTATTGCATTTTCTTAATGTACATAATTGTTTTAATCTACATATTGTTTATTATTTTATCTCTTCTTTCACATACATATTCTACATTTTGCCAAAGTCATATATGTAGATCAAATGCATAGAACATAAAATCATTAAAAATATTATAATTGCGCATGTTTGCAACATATAATAATTTAAAAATCATTCTGTTATACATAATAGCAAGATGATAAATAAATAAAGGATGTCAATTAAAGACAATATTTGCGTGCAGATACTATCATAAATAATTTCCTACACTAAAAGAAATGTTTTGGTATAATCATTTTGTATAATCATTTATTTTATTGATGACTAACAATTTAAGTAACCAAATTTTTATTAAAACAGCACAATTTTTAAATGAAAAAGTTTTGAAAGTTTCTGTTAGTCACACATATATATCATAATAAAATAAATGGTTATAGTACCTATCAAACGTTTCTCTCAGTGTACATGATGCGTGCGTGTACAAATGTAGAGCACGTGGTTTGCATTCTGTCGATTAACTCTTGTGAATTAATTTTGTAGCAAAATGATCTGTACATTATATATTTGCTAGATAAACATACGTAGAACGCATGTTTCTAGAGGATTTCTGTCCACGAGACAAAGATCGGTTTAGCTAAATTCTTGCGTTAAACTTAGTGAGTGTACCTTAAACGTTCATTGCTCTCGTCTTGTGATCACGAATCTTGATCCTCGATATCGGCAATCGAGTTTGGCGATTGCCCAAAGCGATTTGCGAATGTAGAGTGCCCGCCAGTCAGCCGCAGGCATAGAAAGGATGTTAACCGAGAAGAATGAACGATTACGTAAGTTTCACGCTATACCAAATGATTTGATCTGTAGCTTTGTATAATTTGGTAATATTGTTCTTGATGACAAAATTATGTTAATAATCCATAACAAACTACTGTTATATGCAATTGTTAAAAATAATATAATTATTAATTATATCGTTAAAATGAGAATATTATAACAGTTGTCCATAGAATTGTTACAAAACTGAAAATCGTGGAAATCAGGGAAATGCCAGGGATTATTTTACAAATTCTTTTTTTAATTTGGAAAATTAAAATCCTTGTTTTTTTTTAAAGAAGTTTAATATTCGTACATCATACTTACGCAATATTGAAATACTATCACTTAACAGTTAAATGTAAGCAATGTCAGTAACGTTAATAATAATTTACATTGCTATGTTAAATTGCTCTCTTAACAAAACAAAAAATATTTAACAGTTTCTTAAGGACGAAAATTCAAAATTTGAAAATATTATTGAAAGAATCAGGGAAAATCGTGAAATTTTGTATAAAAATCAGAGAGAGAGAGAGAGAGAGAGAGAGAGAGAGAGAGAGAGAGAGAGAGAGAGAGAGAGAGTAGTAGTAGTAGTAGTAGTAGTAGTAGTAGTAGTAGTAGTAGTACGTACGTTACGTTACGTTACGTTACGTTACGTTACGTTACTTACGTTACTTACTTACGTTACGTTACGTTACGTTACGTACGTACGTACGTAC
>NW_012130065.1:6326696-6339389 GCF_000143395.1 Atta cephalotes
CGTACGTCGTACGAGAGAGAGAGAGAGAGANAGAGAGAGAGAGAGAGTTTATGTTTTAGAATGAGAAATTTGTGGCACTTCCAATCTATTGCTTGCTTCTTTCGTTCTTCAAAATTAATCTTGTCGCGCGCACAACGCGGCGACAGTTCTATTTCTATAGTTTCAAATTTCAGCAAAACTTTTCACCATGGGATGCGAGAGACGCCGAGGTGTTGGACGATCACGAGTTGTAAAGTCACAAGACAACACTTAAACGCACACCCCGCGGAGACGCACGCGTGAGATATGGACGCGTAATGTAACACGATAATATGAGTTTCGGAGTAATTGTTTACGCGTGCCAAGTGAGTTATTTGGCGCGTGGCCACGCGGGGAGATAACGGGAACGGCACCCACGTGGTCGGCCGACTGCCCGCGGGATTTTCCCTCTCTTTCACGCCTCTGTGCCTCCTCGATGGCTTTTTTTTCTTCGACCTGTACTCGCTTCGTCCTGCACTCTCGTACAGTTTACGCGTACGCAACAAAGAAATTTCCGTCTCCAAAGTAATGCAGCCACGAAGGGCAACAAAGCACTTTCTGGTGCGTCCCTTTGGTTTTATAGCTTTATTCTGCGAAACTATTATTACTCCTACAAAGTTAAGGGAAACAATAAAACAGCTTTGTTGCGACATTTTCATACGGCAAATGTAACTTGGAATCTCATCTTGCAATTGACATAATGTCAAAGTTATACGACCTATTAATATTTTTCGTATATGACATCGCATTCATTCAATGAGGATATCGCTAACATTTGTATTTCAATGAAATGCACTCAGGAAAAGATGTCCAATATCGCGCAATCTTACATGTGACTTATGGTCGTAAATCCGGCTAAATTTAACTCTGAATGGACATTTATCGGATACTCGTTTGGTAACAATGAAACTGAAAACAACAATCATTTCTGGGAAGACTGCTACGTTTCCACTACATTTTTACGAATCAAATGACGCAACAATCGATTGTATTAACGATAGGTCCAGACAACCCGTCTTTTCGCTCAAACTCGTTATCGCGTGCAAGATTTTTATAGCATAACGAAGTCGCAACTCTGGAATGCTGCTGCCGGAAGTTCGTCTCATCTTTCAGCGTCAGACGCGATCGAATCGAAGTCATTCCGAAATATCGAGAATACTAAAAGAAGAAGAAGAAGAAGAAGCAGACAAGAAGAAGGAAAAAGAGACATCGTGGGTGGATGCCTTCTCTGCGTGGAGGAGTCGAAAATCCTTTGGGTAGCGGTGGCGATGACGACGACGACGACGACGACGACGACGACGACGACGACGACGACGACGACGACGACGACGACGACGACGACGACGACGACGACGACGACGACGACGACGACGACGAAGACGAAGACGACGATGATGACGACGAGGACGACGACGACGTTGTGGTGGTGGCAGTATTGTAAGTGGGGACACGAAATAAGGGTAGTTTGCGGGGGCGGAGGCGGTGGTTCGTCAGTTTCCGGGTTGTTCCGGAGTAAGTGAGGGCGTCGTGGGGCGCCAAGGGGGGGGGTGGACGGGCAGGAGCCGCGGACCACGACACGACGAGGCGTCGCGACGTCAGTAGAGCGCCGCGCTATCGACCACCGCCACGAGACACCGTCGTCGTCGTCGTCGTCGTCGTCGTCGTCGTCGTCGTCGTCATTCACGTTCTCGTCATCATTGTCGTCATCATCATCATTGTCTTCCACCATCTACTTCCTCCGATATACTTCTAGTAGTTCCTTCACAAGTCGCGACAGTTTATTTTATCAATTCGCGGCGCGAAAAGAGCGGTCGCGCGTAAACGGTGTCCCAAACGAAGAAAAAGAAAAAGAAAAAAAAGAAGAGGAGCAGGAGGAAGAAGAAGAAGAAGAAGAAGAGAAAGTTACCCTGACGTGAATTTCGAGGATTTCGCGAAATTGTGAGGAATCACGAAATCGTGAAGTCGATTCAGTTTTTGGTGAAGATCGCGACACCGAACGCCACGAGGATCATACAACGGCGCGGCGCACGCACGCGTGTCATTCGCACGCGTGACCGTCGCGAGGTAACCGCGTCAAGATCGTGCGAGGACATTGCGTGCGTGCGTGGATACGTACCCGAAGAAGCATCGTCGTCTGAGTACTACGAGCCACCCCGTGTGAGACCCAATGATTGTCCATCCAGGGACCACGGGACACACATGTTCGTTATAAGGTTAGTGTACGCGTCAGAGTCGCGCTGCCTGTCTCTCGCTGTCCCCGTAACGCGCTTCTTTTCTTTTTTCTGTGCGAAGGAATTCCGCGAACGATTCTGTTCTCGACGGAATTCTTGATCACGCGAAGGATTTACAAGTCATTTGCGCTTCGCGGAACTCAACAGTCAATGGAGAGATTTACCTAAATGGGAACGTGCGAGATTCATCCTTGCACAAAGTGTGTTTAATAGCTTGGTAGCTTTTGAGAAAAGGTCATATTTACAGAAAATTCTTTCATGGTCTCAGAAGAGAGGGAAATAATGCGGAAATTCACCGGTTCTCCTCGTGCAAAGTGATATCCTGGCGAATTTATCGTTGCTTTCACGAATGCAGATTTATTTTAGCTGACCTTTAGAATTTCCGAATAAGTGCGTTAAAGCAAACGGATATGTCGATAATCAGACGCGTCTCCACCGCCCCCGCAACCATTTTCGCATTCTCGCATTTGCGAGGAGGAAGCTGCGGGACCAATGTCGCGCGCGCAGATTTATCGTCTCCGGTTTCGTTCCGCTACATTCTCGCGGAAGAGCATTCTTGAAATCGCGACGATGAAATCCATTCTAATCGGGACGCAAACGAAACCATCTCCCCTCGTTCCATTTCGAGCCGGCGACTGCTGAGGGGATGAGAAGAGGATGAGAATTTGCTCATGACTAGACGACACGACTACTTCGTCCAAGGCTAGATTAAAGGGATAGATCCGTTTCTTTCTTTTTGAACTGTTCTATTTTCGGATTATGTCGCGCATCTTCCTTCCAAATTTTGGCAATCTAAACTTTTCGCGTAATCAGTTAGTCGAATTGTTAATGGTTCGCGAGAACGGCGTTACCCGAAGATATTACCTGACTTTCTGTTTAACTCAAGTTACATAGGAAAATTGTCTGAATGCATTAACGCAATTGAGTATATTACTTGAGCGCCGAAAATACGGGAAATGAGGTTGGAGTAAGTCGCGCGAGTGCGTCGATTGAAAAGTGGAAATAAAGAGATTAAATAACAAATACATTCTCTGTAAAATTATTTAATTTATTTAATATCATTTTGCAATTATTACTTGATGTAATATTTTGATGTAATATGATATTACTAGTATGGTCACGATAGTGACTTCCAAATAATGAATTAAGCTTTATATCTTACAATATTTCATTTCACAAAAGTGATTACAGCGTATATTTTTCAAATATATTTCCGAATATTTTTCATTATTTATCTTTATTGTTGCTTCTGTGTAGCTTGGATCGCTTAAGCGTATAATGCATTTATGTTTCACGAGACTGTATTATTTTGAATTATATTATTTTGAAGTGTATGTTCTTATATTTATAAATAATTAGTATATACATTACTGATACATTTCATCATATATTCACATATAGTACATTATTCGTTTATCTAGATTATATGTATATAAATGTTAAATTTATTACGAGGTACGGAGATACAAGAAACAAACAAGTAAGATGTAACTCAATTAATACATACCATGTATTAATCATATATAATCAATACATCTTACTTGTTTGTTTCAAATAGAATGTGTATGACTTATTAAGCTCTGCTAAGCAATATGGCATATTTGTGTGTATTAGTCCGTGCATTGTGTTGTCGATGAATCTTGTCCAGGACTGCCGGAAGAATCCAACGAACCCTCGCGATTCATGTCGTACGCGCAGTGATGGCCCTTACGCCTCGCGAAGTCTCGTCAAAAGCGAAACCCTCCGCGATATTTCCGAGTCAACGGTATTCTCTCGCTTGCCCTTCTTCATCTGGTTGTGGCCCCCGGCTGTACAAAAGCCTATACTAGACTCGACATCGAGGGGACGATTTCCAAAGGAATTCGCGATTAACGCGTCATCGCCCCATTGCACATCAATCTGCTTCCGTTTGTCGACCCGCGGATGATACTCGCATTCAGTGGTGGTGGAAACAAACATCCGTGCCCCACGGGTTGTCTGCAATTTCCTCCGGTCTTCCCGAGAAAATGGCGCCGGATCGATCGGGCTTATCGCGATCCCTCCAGAAACTGGATATGATGTAACGTTTCGTTTTTTGAAGATTTTTCTTAATGCTGACTCATTTGCTTCGTAGAGTATAAGAATCTTAGAGTATAAGAATCTTATTGCAGTAGTTTCAATAAGAATTGTGATAATATGAAACTAATTTAAGATTTTGATATTTTCGGGAAAACTTAATTTTATTTTTTCTTTGCATATATACGAATCAACACTAATTACCGCAAAAGGTTGCTTTTATTAAGATTGCTTCTATTTCGATACTATTTTTATAATATTTTGATCTTTTTGTTTGCTTGCGCAAGTCAAACGAACATAAGTATCTTTCAAGACTCGAAAGTTGAAAACTAGAAATACACTGAAAAGTTTTTAATATTTGTGATTACAATTACATGGTACAATTACATAATTATGACATTACATTCACAATTATTATACATATATTTGTCGATAGAATATATAATAATATAATTATTATTATTAACATTATAATGGTAATAATAATAATTATGATAACATGTCATTATAGTCACAAATACTAAAAATTTTTCTGAATATGTATAGTGTATATATAATTTTTACAAGCAACTATTCCTTAGAATTTTTAACACAATAGAAAGATGAAAATACCAATATAAACCGAAGTAAAAAAATGATCTTCCATTTTTTTTCATAAATTATAAATCATAAGTTCGTTGTCCACCTTATTCTGATGTTAATAATATTAGAAATAGATATATTTATCCCAATTGGTGTAATTTAAATTAAAAGGATGCCGAACCTGCCAAACTTGAAAGGGTGCCAGTGCTTACGGTCTCTGGGTTAACGAACTAGGATATATACCTTGGCCCTCGCGTATATTACAGGGTCGAACTAGTTTAGCGAGTTGGACGCGGCCGAAAACGTGCGAGGGTGAACCTTTCGTCATGTTGAATTTCAAATCCACGTATCCCACGGGAGGAATTGGCGCCGTTCCAATCCCGATTCGATGCTTACCTGCTCATGCTCCTACTGTTTTCTTCGCTCATTCTTCTTTTTTGTAGTATCGTTTTATCATGACTAAGCAAAAACAGATCGTGAAACTTTATTGTGTGATCGGACCAAGAAAATTATATAAGTTTATTGTAAATTTTTAATATTATATTATGATTAAATATTATATTTTGATTAAAAATATTACTCAATTTCTGTTATGATTTGTGAGTCTAAGGAGTATAATATTGAAAATTGGAAAATTATCGAACGGAAGAACCGAAAATTGAAAATAATCTTATAATCAATTTAACAAAGAAAAAATAATTCTCAGTTGTCGTTTTGGAACATTTCCATTTCCATTTCCATTTCCAAATTCACTTTGCGAATTACAAGTCGTCTTTCTTCCGTTCTTGGACAGGCTATAGCGGTGGGGTTTCGAAAGTGTCGGGAGCCTTGACTCAGTCACCCTGAAGTCTCAAGTGTCACCGAGTCCGTGCCTTCGCATACGACGTACTGCTTATCACGGCGCGACGGAGAATAACGTGCGACTCTCGAACGTGTCACATCCTTGCGAGTACCAGGAGACAGGTTGCATTGTCGTGGCTATTGTCGTCATGTATGAGTATGGGTCTTACGGGTCCTTACTCCACCTACCGCCGTAAATACTTGGTGATCGCCACGTACGAGGCCGCTTGCCGAAATATTGGTCGTCGTTGGCCGTTGCGGCACTCTGGCCGACAAGCTGCATTTTTTTACGGAGATTGACGTTTACGGGACGTGGCCATTCGTTATTTATTTGCAGGCGCGAGCGGCGAGAGTACGATGTACGCGTGTGTGCGTGGCTCCTCTCAAGGCGGCGAATTTGACCCTAGTTTAGCAAGGTTTTACGCTCGCGCTGAGAATAATTTGCATAACGACCGGTGCGCGCGGCTCGCGGGAACGATCGCAGATGAATTTATGCGTTTCCTTACGATCCACGTGTTCGCGAGTATTAATGGCGCGAAATACTTTCGTATTGGCTTGCAATGGCTTGCATGTCCGGGCCTCAATTAAAGATCTCGAATGAACAGCAACGCGGAATTTACTTCAACGTAAATAAGCGCGCGCCAATCCGGACTGTAAAAACTTGGTGTGTGCCTTGTTTTCCACAGATATTTTATCGGCAATAATATAACAAAATAGTAATAGAGAGAACGTCGATACGTGGCTCTCACCCCTCGTCACGGACTGTCGTCACTGAGAAACCTATTGCTCCTACGCTTCTCTGTCGCATGCGAATCTCCCTTATTGATTTTTACAACGTGCGGTCACGTCATAAAAATCGACAAGGAATGTAAAATAACGTTCGCGCCGCGTGCATGCGAGCGTTATGCCTGATGATGCTACCCGCGTCATTGACGATAGTAAATTTACCGAATTTAAACCTCGTCAGAATTGCGATTCACATGGTAAATGTAAAGGTATTTCATTTTTCGAATCCCTAAAATTGAGTGCATGTAATTTTTGTATGTGGAAGATTCTTTCGAGAAAAAGAAAACGAGGGAATTTGTGCAGAATTTATATGCGTTATTGAGACGTAATAATTATGAAAATAATTATGAAAAAAAAAAGAAATTAATATATAATTAATATATATATATATATATATATATATATATAATATATATAATTAAAATAAAATAATATTGATTATATATAATATATATAATCGATATTATATATATTTTAATTAATTTGATTATATATAATATGATATATTAAAAATTCCATACTGTGGTTATTTATCTTCTTGATTGCAAAAAAAATTTATAGGATTCAACGATTTTCCATCTTTTTTGATTTTTTATGATTTAACTCTTTAGTACACATGTAGCCTACAAAAATTAAATAATTCTTACATACACTTTTTAATATCTTTAAAAAGTATTCATAGAGTTATGTATAAAAAAAGGGAAAATGAGATGATTATTGAACCAAATGCTGTAAAAAAACAAGAAATAGGATATGAATGATCAATCGTGTATATTAAGGATTAATAATTCAAGGTTCATTGTAAATAAACAGTAAATTAACAGTTTAATATTTAACAAATAATAAACGATTAATAATCAATGTATTAATTCAATGTATTAATTATCATTACTCTACTATTATCAGTACTCTACTATTGGGTATCCTAGATATTGTAGCTTATTGATCGTGACAATCGATAAATACTATATCGTACGAGTTTACTCTAGTTAGAAAATTCTCCTGTATATCATCGCCGTCACAGTGAATGGTGTCCTACTGTTGTTATGTCGCACGCAAAACTTTGCGAAAAATTCGCACCGAAATTGACAAACGTTATCATACTCGCGCACGTAATTCGTAGCGTGCGGACTATCGCCGAATTGCGCAACTGCCATTACCATTTCGGTTCGGAAACTTACGACATTTCACGATTTATATATCATCGGTTCTCTCGCGCCGGTATCTGTTTACATTGGTGCTGTAGCAGCGCGCTGTAAATCAGCAGATACCGACGACTCGCAGTCCGGCATTGTTCAGCCGTGTCCGAGATACACCCGGTAGAAGAGTGTCGCAGGTGCCGTTATACGAGAGACACATTCGCACTTTCTCTATATTCTGCTTCGCATTCTCCTCCTCTTTCTTTCCTTTCCCCTCAATAAAGTCAGTTTATTGCCACTCATTGAGGTAGCCATCATCTTCCGATTGTTGATCCGTATTCAACGGAACTCGTAAAACGATCTTCGTCGTAGTCTCCGTGCTCTTTCTTTGCTTGGACGCTCCATTACGAAGTTGTGTGCTATGCTTTGATATAGTGGTTGCTTCTAAAGATTATGTATGACGTTAGTTCATGAATGGATGATAAAATCATAAAATAAAGAGTAGCACGTGCCATCCATATATTTGAATAATGCGCACGCGCGAACAAAAGATTACAAAAAAGCTGTATAGATTTTAGAAAAAAAATCTATGTATAGTATTTATAGTATACATATCAATTTTATGAACATCATGCTATTTCTCAAAAAAGATATTGTGTATTATGAAGAATATTTCTTAGAGAAATTAGATCAACAGATGAATATTATTGTTTTCTATAAATTCGAATTTGTTTTATATTTTCTGTTATAATATAATTTAAAGATTATTGCTTTAACAAAATTATATAATTAGAAGTTATATGAAGGTTTAAAGCAAATAATTAAATTATGAAAATAATACACTTTAGTAGAAAAATTAATAGTAATGGTTCATTATTGTTCATGCATGTTAAAATTATTTATTATTTGTTTTCTGGTATGTTTTCGCGTGTGACATAAAGATAAGCCCTACATTATACGTGATGTTGCATAGACTTGCTACCAAGCAATTCCTGCTAATGGCCGTCCCGCAGTAAACATGACGTGGGGTGAGATAGATGCTTAAAACCATGCTCGTAGTCGACGAGGCGAAAATCGGCGGATTTACGGGCACACGTCAAGGCACATTTTAGTACTAACGAGAAAATACTTTCTTTCGTAGATGTAAAAACCAATGTACGATAAAATTTAACATACTGATGTATGAAAATTTAACTATGATGAGAATGATTACGCTTTGAGATTCTAGTCTTCCGAATGATGCATAGAAAGATTATCTTTATGTGTAAAGCAGGCAGTAGATAAAATAGTAGATAAACTACTTTAATTTCTATTGAAAGAATGTATTTTTCTAAATACATTCATTAACAAGCATCTTATTCTCTTTTTATCTCTTTCGATTTTCAATGAGACGCGTTATAGATGAATCTTTTTGGAAGGACTGCGTTTCCAGATTATAAGCAGTTTTACGCGAGTTAGCAGGTAGAACGACGACCTAAAAGATCTTAGTTTTAAGGGGACTAGAATGGGGAGAAGGGATTCACCGGTGGCGGCAGTATGGCGTTAGAAAGTTCGCCTCAGTCGGTGTTTGCTCTAACGCCTTGGCGACTGGTCTGCGGTTATCCAAACGGACGGAAACCCACTCACGAGAGCACCTGTGGAGCCTGTGGCTGTGCTGCTGCTTTTGTTCTTCCAGCCGTTCTCTCCTCCTTGTTTCTCCTCGTGCACGCCACCGCTGGTGGCCTGCCGTTCTACCTACCTGTTGTGTTACTTACGCCTCGCCGGCCGATCACACTTCTCGTGACACGGGCGGGGGTCACTTTAAAGGGATTAGCACAATTTTCGACGTTGGACGACTCGGAGGCACCAATGACTCGTAGCCGAGTAAAAATTACGAAGCGCGTCTGTGGTCCAGAGGCGAGAAAATTACAGACCCGCCTACATTTCTCACACTTCGAATGTCGTGGAGACATGTGGAGATTATGAAATATATAGAGTTGCGATTCACTCTGTATAGAAATCCTTTCAAAATTTTTTGATTTTAATTTGATCCACGATTATAAACTTCTTAAGAAATGCATTCTAAAGAATTGACATTAACATTAGAAGTATCAAGCTATTATAAATTATAACAAGTTATAAATAACAATAAGAACAATAAATTGATGGACTCCTTCTTTTAATATAATAATAAATGTCAAAAATTAATATTATTAAAATTAATCTTATATACAATGTAACAATAATTTAAATAACTTGAACGTTTCGGCTCATGATTTGAGCCTTCCTCATTGTATGTAAGCCAATTAATTTTAATATTTGACACTGCGCAATTACTTCTTGTGACTCCTATTGCCTTTTTTTATCACGATATTTATTATTATACCAAGCTGTTATTTTGATCGTTTCTATTTTTTCTGTTAATATTATTATATTATTAATATTATTATATTTCTTGTGTAAGAAATTGGTTTTTGAAATTTTTTTATTTTTCAACAATTATATCCTTTATATTGATGATTTTTTATTTCTTTCTTTTCGTAGTAATTTATTTACTGGATTATTTACTACTTTTAATTTTTTAAATTTATTTACTACTTTTTAGTGAATAAGATACATTGATATTTCTTAATCTTGTCTAATCTGATAAATAATTTTATGCTTTGTTTTATTTGACGAACGTTATTAATCGTATGTGCTTAACATTATTTATTATCTTAATATATCTCAATATTATCTTAAATATATCAACTGATTTCAAGTATTTAAATGATATTACTTATGGATATTTATTTTATGTTTTTTTTACAAAGAGAATAGCATGGGAAAGTTCTAAAAAAAATGAAATATTTTATAATGTATGTGTCATTGTTTATTTTCTGTATAATACATTTAGAGTTGGAATAAATAGATCTCACGCTTCGAAATTAAAATAACCGTGATTCCTAACGGTCGAAAAGCGAGAAACGATAAAATATATTATTTTTTGTGTCAACTCAATGTTATTGTATCTGTCTTTGTTATTTTTAGCTAATTAAAGGTTTTAAAATACGATATTTATGTACATGAACGACATTTTATTAGATTGTGTTACTCGAATCTTACGAACATTTTAAAACTAATTTTGAAATATTATATTAATATGCGATAATTTTATTGCTACATTTTAAACTACAAAGAAAAAATTTATTCTAAAATAACAAAGCATTTTATATTTGCCAAACTATTTCTATTTTAGTATCAGTTCTTTACACGCGGAAAATTTTCTTTTAAAATTTATTCTAAAAATATGGTTCTGGTACAATATAATGTTTTAAAGATTTTTACCATGCACTTTAGTAAATTAATCAAACTTACTTTATTATATTTTTATTAATGAATGAATTTATTAATTTTTATTAATTAATGAGATTTACATTAAAATTTTTCGAAATGTATTTCACGACTCATATTTTCAGGGTAAAAACTCTAAGAAAAAATTCTCTCCATATATATTTTTAAAATTCTCTTCATATATATATTTTTTATGTTTTTCTTAAAATTGTTTTTGTTCAAGAAATATGCGTTTAAAATATAATGAGCATATTAAAAGTGCACTACGAATAGATAATGCTCAACTTGGATCTTTTAGACAACGACACTCATTATGTAGTACTTTTTGTCATTATTTACGATGGGAGTCTCGTTCGTTTCGCGGCTGGAAATATCTCCGATATTTCGGATACGAGAAACTTAGTTAAGATTCTTGGGTCGAGTCAAGCCGAGTTGAGTGAAGTGGAGTATCAGACAGTTAACGTTAATTGAGGAATCGTATATACTCATGGGAGTTGAAACGATAACCTAGGATTCACGGAGAAACATCAGGTTGGTTTTGATTTTGCCTCTCAAATTTGCTGCGCGCGAGACGTGGTGATAAATTTGTCCCTTGAGAAAACAACTGGCATCAACTTAACTACGTGAGAATGACCAGCATTCCCTTTCTATCTCATTCCCACTTATCGCAGTCCGCACGCTGCTGCGTTCTCAATGTTCTCATCCCTCATCCCCCATGTTCTCCGGTTCTCGATCGCTACGGATCTGGGGACTTCGTAAATGCATCCATGCACACGTATTTTATGGCCGGCTCTTTCGATCTTTCTCGTTCCACCGGCACTACGCGCGTTGCCGTTATTGGGGAATGCGCGACGGAGATATTTTCGCAGAAATTCTTTTTGAAAATACTTAAAACTTGGACGATTTGTCGTCCGTACCCGAGTCGAACTCGATAAAGTGGTGGTATCCAACGCATCGCATCCGACCGGACCGGGAAAGGAAAAGAGCGGCGTGCGCTCCAGAAGCAGTGGAGGGAGTACAATCGATGCAGGAAGATGCGCAAGAATCCATAGATGAGGAAAAAGTCATGCGAACGGAGTGCGGGATGAAGGGAAAAGGGAAAATTTTTGCAGCAGAGGAAAAGATCGCGTTCAAGGAACGAAAATAGTTAGAAGGAGCTAGAGCGGATAAAGGGTGGGGACAGTGACGGCGAAGAACTTAATCACATAAAATTCTTAAAGTTCGCCTCGATACGACGCGATGCACTTTGATCGCGGAATTTATGTCCGTGGTGCAATGTACCCACCATTAAATCCCGTGCTCGTCGGTGCGTGCCGCGGAAAAATTCATCGCGGAGACTCGCGGGCGGATTCACTTCCACCATTGATCGCCGCGCGGTAGTTTCAGGAGAAGGAGAGAGTGCTTTCCTTTCTCCCCGCGTCGTAAGAAAATATTATTCTTCCAAGAAAAAGTCGGCGCTTGCCGACGACGGATTTCGAACTCTTCTGCTCTTCTCTTTCAGTCTCTGAGAAGCTCGCCGTCGAGAAGAGTTCACTAAACTCGCCGTGGGATTTTTCTTTTGCAATTAGAACTTCGATTATCTGCCAAATATATCGCAAGAAATATGGATTAAGGATTAACGTTATTGTCAAACATGATTTATTTTATTATTTAATTTATTAATATAATTTGCTTATATATATATATATATATATATATATATATATATATATATATATATATATAGTATA
>NW_012130065.1:6339409-6353963 GCF_000143395.1 Atta cephalotes
CCTCCTCCTCTCTCTCTCTCTCTCTCTCTCTCTCTCTCTCTCTCTCTCTTTATCCTGGGAGCTGTTCACGCGGAGTTAACCACCCGTGAAGCGGCACAATATATCTCGGAGATAATTCGCTTGTTAGGGTCGTGCGTCTTTACATTAATCCATCTGCTCGCGGTCTATCTTGTAACCGCCTCTTTGCACACAGGAATAACGACAGGTCTTATGCAGCATTGCGCTTCGGAATAATTGCCGTCGAATAATTGCGGTCTCAATTTACCGCGATTAATATGTATTATCTTCGCAATTCGTTTGGCGTTTGAACAGAAATTCATTCCGTTTTCCATGCATTATAACGGCTTTCCGAAAATCCATTTGCGGTATCTTTTTCATGTTTATCTAGCTCAACTTATGCAAGAGTATCTTCTAATGTACGTTATGTACATAAGATATTCTTTCGGCTGATAGATGAGTTTTCTTTGAAGCAACCGCGTGTTGCAATACCTAATGCAGTTATAATGTAACACATTCGATTGCGTCAACCGTCTCATTTGATGAAATCTCACTTAGTTAGATTACGATATAGAAGTACATTTATTTTAATCCGAATATCTGATTTTCTTTACGTAAGTGATCACCTGGATTATTTTTACATTTTAATTAAAATTTCTATTATTAACAATATATTGTATATTATTGATTTCCGATTTATTATTTTTATTATTTATTATTAGTAGTGATTTATTATTATTAGTAAGAATATTATGGATTTAATTACGAATTTTTGAAAAAAGTAGAAACTAAACAAATATTAAATGGAATAAACGTGTTAAATAGCTTATATATAGTATTTAAAAAAAATAAAGATTTAATTTTTTAATTATAATAATATAATGCTTTTTATTGATAGATTCTTGATAGAATTATATATTTAAAGGTTTTTAAAAAATAGTTTTAAAAAATAGTTTTAAAAAATAAAAAAGAAAGAAAATATATTAACAATATTCATACAAAATAATATTTTATAAAAGTTTACATTTTTTTGCCACTGAGATATAAAATACTCCAAGTAACTATCTCTAGGTTGAATGAAATTTGTCGATTTAAACAAAAAAAAATTGATATTTTATTTTACTTGCGTATTTTCTGTTGCTAATGCAATGAGAATAATATAAAGCTATCGTCGCGCAAGACTATAATATTTGCCTTCTGTGTTTTGATTACAGCTATGTCATCGGGACAAAGTTGTCCTTCAAGGCACGTAGGGTAACTGAAAACAGTGTACAAGGCACTTGTCGTCATGTCGATGCCCGTGATACCACCGGTTGCCTGTCACTCGGCCTCGATTGATCGATTCTCGCTTCTTTACTCGAACTCACCCTCTTTCGTATCACACTTTCTAGCCACATCTCACATGGATGCTTTCTCCTCGTCTTCGACGTCCTTGTTCCTTTTATCATCGTTTCGCTTACACGCGTATGCTTCTCGCATCCGACGTAGTCTCACTAATTTGATATACGAACGGCGAGACCGGCTATAAAGACCTGATGAATCGATATGCCTAAAACTGATCCAGAGAGATTATGATATGTTCATTGTAACAACTTGTTACGAACTATATTCATTGACTCTTTCAGCCTTATATTAAATAGCTACAAATTAATGATACCACGCTTCTTGTTCCTTGATTTTTACATAGCTTCTTCACATAATATTTTTTCATTACATAATACTTGCTCAGATTATGCGATATATTTGAAAGAATTAATTCCTTATATAAGGAAATTAATATTTTATTTAATATAAATCATTTGACGAAAGATCTTTAAAAATACTACATTTTATTAATAGACAACATTAACTGTATTAAATCACATTTCTATATAGATGCACATGATTAATCCTGATCGATGCGCTAGTTGAGTCGAAGTTCACGTTATAAAATCATTTACTTGCAATCGTCTGTGATGTACACACTGACATCAATTGACGGAATGATTTTAAGCTAGAATGGAGGAACTTTGTCGAATGCTGCATTGATCGCAGACTCACAGTGTATTTCAAGTTTATTTCAATCAAACAACATGTTAAGTCCAAATTATTGCATCCGTAAAATTCCGTTAATTGGCGAAGTCTGTGATGTACGAGATGATGTTGATTTCAGAATGATCCTAAGCCAATGTTGTATCTACGATAAATGCCTCGCTTCGTCTTCCCTCAAGATATCACTTCAAGATCATGGTGGTGCACCTGTGCGTAATAATACCACCGATCGGTGTTGCGCTTATGGGAGCGTAGATATGACAACGCGTGAGGATTATCGGGCATTACGGTGTGTTAGCGGCGTGACAGAGCCGTAAACTCACGACGAAGAGAGAGAGAGCCACTTTATGGCCCGTGGGGCAGCGAGCGCCGAGATAATCCCTACAATCACGCCGGACGTCACGACACGCTGATGCATTAAAACGCTGTTAAATCCGGCGAAGTTAGAAGTGGTAGTCACGCGCGATCACGCGCGGTCACCAAGAGAGAACAGGTAGTCTATTAATTTGTCATAAACGTAACGTAGCTAAACTGTGCGTGCTACCTGCCGATAACTGGGTAGATTTATGGATCCACCTCTTCGCAACTCTTCTCATATTATCGATAAGTGTCTGTCGTTAAAATGGAGGCTGACAGTCATTGACGTGTTATGATTTAGGATGTTCTATTGAGTTATATGTCAAGCATTAAACAACTTTATGTTCATAGAATTTTTGTAGAAGAACTATTTTAGTGGACGTTTTTATTAATAAAACTATATACATTTTAATTATTATATTCCTTAATGTTATTTCGATTGAAAAAAAATTTGTAAGATTTTCATTTTTATGCGACATTTTTCACAATACCTTGTTAAATATGTGTAAATATCCTTCGATATTACTCTATATATGTGACAAAATATATATCGAAAGGTTTAAATTATACCGATTTATTATTAGTCATATCGTTTTAAATGAAAACATCGGTTACAAAAAGAATTTGATATATGTAGAAATATATTAGGAAATACATATTTTATTTCAAATTGTGATATCAAAAGAGAGTAAAGATACTATCTCTTGAAGATATCGATATCTTTTTTTGCATCTTCAAGCTTCTAAATGTATTCTGGAGTGAGGTAAAATATTCTATGTGTAAAAACCATTTGTTGAGCAGCTCTGCATGATGACGGCATGTTGATGTTTAAGGTGTTAAATAATAAAATCACCCGGATAACGTGTGAGCGCCGTTTCTGATGAAATGCTTAGGATAAAGTTCTCATGTGCGTCTTGCGAAGAGTGTCGGCCAATCAGACGAGCCAAACAAGCTGCCATCTGCCTTGCTGGGACAGCTTCTATAATCTGATTGAAGTCACTCGATGGTTAATGAGCAACGTCTCCGCATTCCGTTCCCTTTTCAGATCCTTTAAGCGTGCCATTAAACATATACGTATTTCGAAATCGTACAAGGCCCATCTTTCGTGTTTTTCCTTTTACTAACGTTATATGAGTAGACTTGATCATGGATACATTGCAATACAGATTTTGTTCGTGTATACGAATATCTGTTATGCAAATTAAGATACTTAGGCTGTGAACATCAACAGTGCAGAGAGATCGAGAGCACTCAATATTTCTATATTAAGAATAAAACTCAACACGTTTGTTAATTTTTGATTTATAATTAGATTATAATTATTGCACTTTTAATCCCGTATACATTCAAAATTTGATCACTAATTATCTTTGTAAGTCATATAATTACTCCAGATTATATCCCAAAATTAATTAGATTATAAATATACTTATAAATATACTTTATAGGAGGAGAAGGCTCTATACATAATTTTAAGCTCTATATATATATATATGAAACAGCTTATTTAATTCAGTTATAATTGTACTTGCATATTATATTTTATAGTTTATGTTGTGATTTATTTATCGAAAAGATATTTAAATACAAACTTATATATTTTTTCATGATTATTTTAAGATGAAATAGTATCATAAGTATTAATAAAATAAGAATAGTTTAAAATTGAAGGAAAAAGAATTAAAAAGAGCACATCGATGAAATGCGTAGGTGTTATTTACGACACTTTGTTAGCGATTTCGAATAGGAAAATACTGTATTCCAGACTGCCATTTTACGAAATTTTTGATCAAAACGTCGAGATTTACATGCTCAGATTAAATATTCCCCACTTTAAAAAGATGTATAAATTAATTGGACTAATTTTGCATTCACGATGTATCGCGAACTTTCAAGAGAAATACGCCGTCGATGAAGCGTGTCTTATCGCTTGTTCGAGACAGGTTGCGGATTCCATTAAAATTTCTTCCGTATATTCTTCGCGTTGAAAAGAGATATCACACGCCATTCGTGTGGCTTCTGACAGAATTACACGTCAGGCGTGGTACGACACCTATCGATAGTAGCAGCACAACCGGGAGCATCTGTTTTACAATCGCGAAGGTAGAAGCAGTGTGGCGGCGCCCGATAAGATCTGCGAGACGGGAACCGGTACTCCAGTCTCGCAAGTTTCGCGCGAGAAGAGGTAGCCGACGATCGAAGTATTGAACGACACGAAGTACCATTCATATATGTGTATGGATACATCGAGCGAGAGTTCTGAAGTAACGTAATCCTATCGTCGCCCATGGAGAAATTCGACAAGCCGGAGAAGAGCACTTGAGAGGCGCAAACTACGTTACCAATTACAATATAAATATCTTCTCACAAATTTAATACAGGTTGTGTCGCGTTAGTGATACCCGTTACCAGTGATTATATCGATGGTATTAATGATAAAATCCATAAAATGCGTTTGGAACTCTTTTTTAGGTGATGTCGCGAATCTCATCCGATTAGTGGCGGCAGTCATAATAATAACAATAATGCATGGAAAAGCGGTTTTGCTTGAAGTATCTAAAAATTTAGCTAGATATAGATCTCAAATAATTATTAGATTAAAATAATTATGTAAGATGCTCAAATTGATTGCTAAAGTTTCAATAATTTTTTAAATATTGCTTACTATATTTTAGTTTTTTACTTAATTATTTTGATAGTTTAATCTAACTAAATTGACTATATCTATAAATTAAATTTTTAGATACTTCAAAACCATTTATTTTGTGCACGTATTCAGTATCACATGGCCAATGATATTTATTATAATCTGACGTATCTTTATATCCGTTTCATGCTAATGGAATTAGGACCGTACTTCTGTTCAGCTTCACTCGATCATCCCAATGCGCTTTTACGTCGCCGATATCTTTGGCTTTATCTCTCCCTTGCACGTATGGTTCTTTACACGCGCGTTAAGTTTCGCCCGTTACCAAGTAGTAATGGCAACGATGACACAACACCTCTTTATTACTATGCCGTGGTAATAGTTTAAAAGGACTCTCTTCGTTTTTTTCCCTCGCGGTCGTTTTAATGAGTTTAATATAATCGCCTCTGTAGTGGCGATTACTTGACCTGCCAACTGGATTTCGCTATGCACGCAAGAAAAGCTTATATGCACATTTAAGATACGATTACCCGAGATATAGTTTCACGCTCATGTCCTCAGCTAACTTTATGACAAAAAATAAAAACTGAATTGTGAATCAAGCGTACTAGAGTTCAGCTTATTCTGAAGAGATAGACTTACACGGAGTAAACTTCACACATTGCGAATGGAAATCCAATTAGTAAGTTGATTATCAGCTCTTGATACAAGAACAATGTCATTAACTAGTTGGCTTAGACCTAAAGTGAATTTACCTCATTGTTTGTTTTGTTTTCGTCATTCAGCATATAAAATAAATGAGTATCACGTGTGTTTCTACAAAATATTGTATATGCCATATCCTTTTATTATTTTCGGCATAATGCAAATTTTATTTTTTTTTCTCAGGTGTTTTTTTATTTATTAGTCATTAAAGCAACAATTAAATTTCAGTTGTTAAAATGAAATAGTTTATTATTTTAACTTACATTGCAAGAAGAGATTTGATTTACAATAACGTCTTACGTTACACATCTTATGTTACACATATATCTGATAAATTCATATCTCATAAATAATAAATCCCAATTGTCAATATTTTAGAAAAATTGAAATTATAATAATTTCTTACTCTTTTTTATTATTTTATTTTCTTATAATATGTCTTATATTAATATATGTAATAATGATATAATCTTATTGTTAAAATATCACATCATAACTATTATAGGCAATATCTGTATTGTGTTTATAGTTTCAATAATGCATTCAACCACCACAGCATTCAAATTATTACATCTATAATTATAAATATATTAAGGAGCCACTTTTGTATCAATTATACCGTCTCTTAAGCTTTATGTTTCCAGATAAGAGCTTTTGCTTAGCGCGATCTGCCCTTTTTCGGTAACGACTTCTGGACTTAGGGTGGATCAATGTTTGCGAGGACGTCCGGCGATTTGTAACAATTACGGGCTGATGCCCGAGAGCAGATAGAGCCGGTGGTGCGGCAATAACCCTATGTCATCCTGAGCCTCGGACATGGGCTTGTAGAGTAGGGTGTTGTAGGCGAACCGCGCCTCGGAAACGTTCGGCGTCCGGTAATCGTGTTAGCGTGTAACGATGCCACCCTATTCTCGATTCCTTCTATCACGATCTTCTCTGTTAAAGCTGGACGTATGCAGTCGCTCCCGCGATCACCTATCGCACTATCTGCTTGCGTGGAAATAATATTTTGTAATTAAATCAATCATGTTGTGATACCTCTACGATCGGAAGAAAAAAAACGATCTATACAGAAATTCATATAGATAATGTGAAAAATTGCCCCTTTGTTAACTCTCGTAATATTTTGGTATACATAGAAGAATTATAAAACCGCTTAACTACCGGCAGAAAATAACTTACCTAGGTTCATTATCTTTGCTACTAAATAACGAACGAGAGAAGCGAAATTATCTCGGGTTTGCTTCTGGTTGGAAAATCACATTTTGTGCATTTGCAAATGAATATAGGAGAAGAGGAAAAATGTAAGGCGAGAGATCTGGAAATGAGAAACCAAGACGCGACGAAAGAGTAGATATGCGTTTACGAAGTTGTTTCGCGCATTTGTCCGTCGGGTTTTCTGTCGATTGGAATGTACGATAGGCAGTCAAACTGGTCGCACTCCAACGACAGGCGGGTCCCCAGCGTGTCCTTCGCAATCTTCACGATCGTTTTGCCTTTAATTTCTTTTGAGGAGGAAAACGAAGACCCCTCATGAATTCGGTGTAGAGTTGCACGCGCGGTCGATTCTCTCGGCGGCCTTTTTCGCCGCCGCGACGCCGTCGATAGCTTTATCGATAAAGGCAATAACATATTTCGGGCTGATAACCGCAACACGTTAATAACAGCATATTATGATTCGCGATAGATATCCGTGACCAGGAGACTGTTCTTCTCCTCCTATCGCGCCTTCTCCTCAATCACTGCTTCGTCCTTTCCATCTCTGACCCTACGGTTCTCCTTTTATGTCCCTCGGGAATCTTTTCGGGCAACGACGAGTATGCCTTTGAACGCGTGAGCACTTTGGCGCTGAGAGAGGAAAAAAGAGAGGAACAGCAGTGGGCCTTGTGAGTATAATGGGCTGAAACACGAAACGTATGCAAACCTGAAATAATACGACACTCGACAGGGTCTTCCGATGTGGGATCCTCCCTCTCTCTTTTCCCTCCCACCGCTTCTCTCTTCATATCGCGGTTCCAGTGGTATCTTACGTGTATCCTCTTGCCCTCATCATATTTGCCACGGGCCCAGTTCCAAAAGGTGGAACTTGAAACTTAAGACAATGCCGAAAAAGTCCCTGCATTTCTACAGGGTCGAGGCAGTCTCTTCTCTTTGCTATGATTCATCTAGAAAAAAATCCACGTTGCAATTTGGGTGCGATTAACATATATCGAGCAATAATATTCGTTGTACATTTAACAACTTAATTAATATAGAAATCAATGACGAAATGGCTCATTCATAGAAAGAAAGATGTCGGCGGTCTAATATATCCGACAAAGTTGACGTTTGTTCACGAGCTGTGAAATTTAATTCGTAGCCCCATACGAGACTCTCTCATGCCTGCCAGTCGATGGGACATGGGTCATGGGTTAGCTTGAAGCACTCGTGCGTGTGTGCACGCATCGTATCACTATCATATGTATCCGTGTCTGTCGTAGGGGTTACTTGTCCGAAGGGGTGACAGGCTGTATCCCAGAGCGACGTCCTGACAGTCGGTTCCTCTTACAGTACTTCCGAAATTATAAATTAAATCTCGTATTTTCTTGGGAGTCGGCATCATGCGAGAAATCATCTATCTTTACTTCATTTTGCTTTCTCTCGGCATGCAACATAATAGCCATAAGATTATAGCGAATTACGTGAACCATCGTTTGCGATAATTATTGTATAATAATTATTGTATAAAGTGTCTTTTGCTGTTGTCGTGCTGGACGAATATATCGACGGAATTTTAATAAAGATTCGTTGACAGATCAGCAAGTGAGAAGTGACGGCAAGTGTATTTATTATTGATAATACTAATAATATTCGACAATGATAAAAAGCGAAGTTGATATCGACATGTAATTGATCATCGTTGGCCGACGCCGTCAATCCCAACACTAAGGAGATATAATTTTCAATTGGATAATCTGTCTCATTATATCAATTTTCGATCCCGCCTCGACGCCTCGTCCCGTGAGAAACCTCACGGCGGTAGCGCCATCCAATCAAAGGAGGCCCGAAGTAGTCTCAGGTCTCGATAACAGAATGCGAGGCTCAACATCGGACTACGAAATGCAAGTTCGATGAATCGAACTCGTGAGAAACCGAGCAAGTACCCGTCATCGAGCGGTGATTAATAGAGACCGTCGCGATATCGGCTGTCCTTAAAAAACAGGACCTGTGATTCCGTACCATTCTATGCTCTCTTCCCCGTAAGCCTACATGATGTCCTATAATCGCTTGACAGCCTCCTACGCTCTCCTACGAACGTTTGGTGATGAGACATCGATCATTGGAAGTATTTCAGGCGCGCCTTGTATTGGATTCATTCTCGGTCGAATGGAATCTGCTTTGAGATCTTGGCATAGTTGAAATCGCATTGCGTTGCGATGCATTTTCAAAACATTTATTATTTATTTCAATTTTATTTCTTATTTTCGATATTCTTGATGTATAAATTAAAACCTATAAAATTTTTTCATTGTCTCGCAAAGAGTTCGCGATTTAATCCTAAAAAACAAGTAATATAAAATAAGTAATATAAAACAAGTAATATAAAACAATATAAGATTAATTAATGTGATTAAAGGAATTACTAAACAACAATTTTATAATAATTAAATTTTTACAGTTACTTACATATTTTATGCGTTAACTTATTAAAAAGTTAATTTTATTACGTTAATTGTTTAATTGAAGAATATGACGTGCGATCTTTTTAGTTGTTCACAAACGAAATAAGATTTACATGATATGTATATGAGGATATCGATGATATCATGCACAAGCAATCATTTGAAATCGACAAATTACCTTAAGACGAATGCTAGACAATGACAAGACGAAATCGTAAACCCGTCTGCCACAACTTTTTGCCTTGCCTTTCAAAGCTTTTTCTTCTCAGTGGGTTGCGCTCCCATATCGATCGTGATGCACTGCACTAGATTACTGAGAACTTCACAATATGTCAGATAGCTGCAAAAGAATACAAAATATTTTATTATTTATGTGTTTATAGTTTATAGAATGTTCTAATTACGCTTTTATACTACTAATTAGGCTAAATTATTAAAAATAAAAAAATATATATTAAAATAATAAAATTAAGAATTATTATTTCCTTAAGAGAAAGAAATAGAATTACTTTTTTCTTTATTTTTTAATTTACAATGAAACTTAAATTAATATTGAATATAATTGCGAACAGTTATCAAACAGTATATGTTTGAAAAATTAGAATAAAATCTGTAATATTTGAAGAAATTAATGTAGTTATTCGCGATTTTAATTCTTAGCTTACACAGCAATCTGGAAATGAAATCTAATTCTCGAAACTAATATGGCCGCTGACTCAGAATTTACGGATTTTTCCTGTAATAGTAGCCGACGTTGCTGTCGGGATGAATGCCCTCGCTTCCCTCATCGCGTACATGCCTGTGGCATTTGTCCAGAAGATCTTGACCTCTCTCAATTCGATCCTACCGCAGCGGGGTCAAACTGTCAGCGTACATGTCCTCACGGCACATATCGATCTCAATCGGCGTTTCATCGATGCTATCGGCCATCTCGACGAAATTATAGACCGCGGTTGTAGCCTTAGTGACTCGAGACAATGGTACCCATCACCTGCTTGGCTCTCTCAAAGCAGACCCTCCCACTCATTGGATCGTATCTCTTATATCGAGTTGGGTCGGCACTTCTTAATTGGTTAGTGTTGACTTAATGTATTTCGATACGTCACTAAGTTAGTATTCTTGGGTCCTAGCCTAGAATATTTTGTTGTTATCGAAACTGTCGTTGTATTATCACAGTAAATTGATAATTTATGATTGATGTTCCATAATAGGAGTTATCTAATGTCATTGTTACATCATTCTTAATTCTAAATATTATTTTTTCGTCATGATTCAAGTTATTCAGTAATATCAATCGATATCGATTAATTAGTATTAGTTATTTTTCTCTTATATATTTTTTTATTTTATATTATACGTTTATTTAGTTTTATTTTTATTTCATTTTTATTTTTTATTCGTTAAATCATTTTTTAATACTTTCATTCTTGCTTTATAATATTTGCATAATTTTTTTATTTTACGAAAAACATTGTTTCCTTGAAAGGACAAGAAGCATAAGAATCATTGGTTATATTTGCTTCAGTAAACCGATATTGAGCATATCCTTGTTTGTTATGTCGGCGAGATTGATATCGTAATCATCACCGAGAGGAAAATCGCAGGAGAGTGTGAAATGCAGATAGAACGATTTTGAATAACATTACATGCGTCTGCCAAGCGACATTCGTCACTTTCACGAGGGGAGTTTGAGAGAGCAGCTATCCGATCGGGATGTAAATTATTTGTCTGCGAAGTCATAAAAAATGCATCTGTGGGGATCGCACTGGAAAAAAATGTCAGGACACCCCAGAGCGCTCGGTTTATAGATAGATGTGCGAATCGTATATATCCTCGTATATTTATACAAACTTACATCGCCTATGGTCTATCAAAAAACCGATAGATACAAATAGATATGTTTCTGCAATTTCAATATTACTCTCAGTAATTAAATTCAAATTTCTATTTGAGTAAATAATATGATTTTTTTTGGAGCTATAAATACCATTTATTTTTAATTTTGAATAAGTAATTTGAAATACTTCTTAAATATAACGAAACATATAATTAAAAAGTAAAAATATTATGATATGAGAGCTCATATGAATAGCGAGTTATTGTTGTTTGATTTCTCAAAATGTCGAAACATTCGTCGTAAGTTAAACTCGTGGCACCCTCATAACTTTTACGGATGTATCAAAAACACCTCTAGAACGTCGTTACTGTTCGAAACAAGGTGAACGAAAACATATGGGGTCGCAAGAACAGAGGAAAATATTCGACGAAAAGGGGGACAAGGAGGGATGATTAAGGAGATCAACGAATGGGACGAAGACAAGGGATTACGAATGTCTCAGTGGGACATATGTGGATCCCCCGGGGGCTGATCCGCTCGGCGGGGCCCCTGATATACGCCATCGTAAACCCCGTGAAATTGTGCCACAAGTATCGGCTGATGCCTCCATTAAGACCCGCTGATGTTATTACAGCAGAGTCCGTTCTCCATAATTTTCGTCCTCCTTCTTCCGTCGCTCTCTTCTCAGTATTCTTCTTCCTCGCCTCACGTTCCCGTGGAACGTGTCCTAGTTTTTGCTGTATATTTCGTGTCCCGACAGCAGCGGCGCGGCGGTATGGCGTTTACAACGCGCATCGCGTGCTTTTTCCTTTTTTTCTTTCGACTCGCGCTGCGTGCACATCCGCGCGCCCGAAATTCCGAATCACCCTTTCACTCTCCCTTTCTATCTATTCTCTCCAGTCGTCGGGCCAACCCTTTCACGGTTTAAATCAATCACACATTCCTGAGAAATGATTATGACCGTGCTCCAGGTATGGGAAGCAGCTGCCCGCGCATATAATTTATGGCTAAATATAAAACGATAAAAATTGACGAAATTTTTGTTGATATCCGGCTGCTTTACAATGCATTTTATTACAAGTTGAATTAACGACGACAGCTCCTAATTATTCACTGCTCGTTCTTTAGTTGAAAAAATATGTCGTCACATTTTATGAAACGCTTGTTAGGCTAATTAACAAAATATGTTTATTCAAGTAATATCTTGATTTATTCGATAGATGCGTATCTTTTCCCTAGTATTTTTAGCTTTAATTTCTTTCTGTGTTACGGCAGAGTAATGGTTGAAAAGAATAACTGATCGAGTCTTTCGAGAGCTCTCGGACAGTTTAGAGAGGATCAGAAAACATGATGATAGGCGATATCTAAATGTGTCAATTAAGATGGCCGTGACCCCTATGAACTTTGACCTACAGAGTAATGGCCTATGGTGGAATGACTAATCTATACTGAGTCATTACCTAGATGGACTTTTTGAATGAACTGATTAGTGTCACGAATTTATTGTCTCTAATAGATAGTAAAAGAGAATTAATTAATTTAATTTTGCTTTAAAAAAATAATGTTGAATACATATTAATTACAATGTAATTTGGAATATGAATCATATTTATAGATAAGCTTTTTTCATAAGTTGGACAATAGTTTATTTATGAATATAAACAATCTGTAATTTCTTTGTAGCCGACATTTGCTTTACATTTTATTATTAATTAACTAGGGAATAATCATTTGGGATTTTTACACCTCAGTGGCGAAATAATTATAAAATATTGTTATTTTATGTGAATATTTTTAAAATTGTTTAAAAATAACTTTTTTTACGAACCTTTAAATAATGTAATTCCGTTGAAAATCCGCAATAAAAAACGTTATATTAATAAAAACGTTATATTAATTTTCATTTTTAGAAATATTGTTTTTAGAAGTTATTTATCTTTTTATAATAAGCTTATTTTGTTTAACATTGATTTGGTTTCTACTTATTTTTTTCAGAAAATTGTAATTAAATCCATGTAATTAAATCGATAATATTTTTGAATACTAATAAATCGAAAAAATCAATTAATAATATACAATATATTGTTAATAATAGTGATTAGGTGATTGTTTATATAAAAAAAGTAATTACTTTCGGATTACACATATAGATCATTTTTAATGCAACGAAAATCAATGTGAATTGAAATATTTCGCGCTTACTACAGAACTCAGCGTCGAATAATTCTTGCACTGAGATCATGGAATATAGGGTGAATACTCCACCCTTTTTTTACGGGAACGTTAACACCCTTCAGCACCAACGGAAGGGCTTATTATACGAAACCGATCCGCCGTGGCGTCCTCTCCTTTCCCTATTTCTTTTTATTGGTCTGAGCCTCGCGGCCTCACTACCCCGGTATTCATATGCTAACACGGGGTTGCCCGTGAGTCTCGTTACGTTGTCAATGGTGTTCAAACTTCTTGAGGCCTCGTTAATGACGTCGTAAAATTCGGTAAGGCTATTGCAATTTGAGCACCACTGGCCCGCTAAGCGTATGCCAACAGCCCTATAAAAATTCAATCCACGCAGTCTTAAAAATAATAACGCACCGCTAGCTTATACAGGGTCTCCCATAATGTTCAGACATATGGATGCGCGTATATGCCTACCTGCATCAAGCCTGCGGTTCTACCGAACGTTTTTTCTTCCTCTTCGCCGCTGTTCCCTTTGCGGTCTCGACGATCATAAGTGGTTTTGTTATAGCGCAATTAATAGGAAATCATTTATTTCCTTTTTAGTGTTAATTAAATTGGAGATCAATAGCGCGCGACGAGCCATACTGATCTAATTTCATTTTGATTTTATTCTGTTTGTCTTTGACGGACGGTAATCCCAATTTATCACATTTGCAATAATTACTGTACAATATCAAAATTTATCTGATAGACATAGCTTATCAGGAGAGAAATGTTTTACACAGATATTAATTATACCACTCGTATAATATTTTGAATATTTTATCGCGTTTAGATTGAAATGAATTGTTATGGAGACGTTCATTTGTTTGAAATTATCATGTTATGATAGAATAAAAAGTCTCAAGTGTAGACTCTGTGCAAGTACATGTTTCTCGAGTATTAGCGTCCTTGAATGTTCAATAAAATTTATTGTATTTCTCACTTCCATAAACCTTGATTATAGCTTATATATAGGGAAAGTTATCTCACACATGTGTGTGTGTGTGTGTGTGTGTGTGTGTGTGTGTGTGTGTGTGTGTGTGTGTGTGTGTGTGTGTGTGTTGTTGTGTTGTTGTGTGTGTAGTGTAGTGTGTGTGT
>NW_012130065.1:6354597-6359723 GCF_000143395.1 Atta cephalotes
GTGTGTAGTGTGTGTGTGTGTGTGTGTGTGTGTGTATGTGTGTGTGTGTGTGTGTGTGTGTGTGTGTGTGTGTGTGTGTGTGTGTATATGTGATATGGTAAAAATATCAATACTATTGTGTTCTAATTTGAAATAAATACAATGTCGTGGAAAGCACAACAATAATGTGCGTTTTCGGAAATTTTGAAAATGCTCGCTAAATTTTATTCTTACTCTTTACATTGAAAAATACAGCATTTGCTCCGTATTCATATTATGATAGCATATATTTATTTACACATTGAAAAAAAATTACTAAATCTTTGTACGTATTTCTTTGAATAATAATACTAAGTAAACATTTGCTTACAGTAAATATTTACTTAGAAGTATTTAATCAATAAAGTATGAGTTAAATTAAATTAATGGTTTTTGTAGCAAATAATATATTTTTACATTTTAGTAAGTATCTATTTATTTAAAACTATTCAAACAAATATTTATTAAAATTTTGTTTATAATGAAGTGTATATTTATCTCAACATTTTTCTTTTTCTGGATTATGTATACAAATACATTATTTTCTTGACAATTTATATTCGATTAGATTTTCCAATATTAGATTCTTTGAGAAGCAAAGAGTGATCAAGGAAAATTGGCAATATATCTTCAACGACTCTCGCCTGTTAAGATTTAAATGCACGACTCTGACATTTCTCTTGCGGCGCGATTATTATAATTTCGCCACCCTTGTGTTTTACGGAGTACGAGGGCCACGTGCTGTACGCGCACGCATCCCCTCATGATTTACTGCTAATTATCGTCCTGCCCGAATAGCCTTACGCCTTCCCGGTGAGAATCGGCCAGTCAACGACCTCCCCGGCGGCCGGAGACGCGCCATTTCGCAAAAATCGACAACTCAACGTCGTGTGGCGCGCGCGTTTCGCGGCGCGTTACAAGCACCCCTTGTATACGTCTTGTACATCCGCGGTCGATCGTCGTGCCGGCAAAAGGGACCCCGCGCTGCAACGAGCGGTCCCCGTGAGCCTACTAAATTATTGTTCTTGCATCGCGGTGCCAAAATGTTTACAGCCTTAGCGCGGCGAAGGTACGAGGCACTGAGAAGGTGGAGAAGGAGGCGTACGATGCTCAAGCCTCGGTTAGTTATGACTGAGCTAAGAAGAGCCGCCTTCTCCGAAGAAAGCCACGTCCGTGCCTCGTGGCTACCTACCTCAGATTTTATTCTCCGGAACGATGGCAGTTGGCACACACCTCGTACAGATGAGCGCGTTATTGAGTAAGCGAATAATAAAAATGAAATTAATTATACAATAAAATCAATATCGGCTATATTAATTGGATAATATCAATTTCTTGTTTCTTACAGAGAGAATTATCTTTCGAATATATTGTTTATAATGGTAATTTAATAAGTATATTTTTTTCAAGATATTGTTGATAATATTATATATATATATTAATAATAATACATTAATTTATATTAATATATTATTGTTATGTGTATAATATTCAATAGTCAATATACTAATCTGCTATGTAATGTCAAAGCATATTCAGTTCAGATAAATTTTATTTTAATTTCACACATACAAATAGATTAGAATTTTTATTGCATTTAATAATATAATATATGATACTTTAATTTTTATATTTATATATAATACACGTATATATCTTTTTGATAGAAAAAAAAGATAATAAATTTCTTATTTTCTTTCTAATTTAATGTAGAGAGGATTATTACCGTTTGAATGATCGTGTTGAATCCGAATGTTGTCGGCTCGCAATTAGATCTAGAATAAATTGATTTAATAAAAGAATATATAATGTATTATTTATAACATCTAAAAATGTGACCGATCTTAATCTTCTTTATCGTATAAGAAAAAAAAAGTTACATGAAAAATTAGTTGTGAAATGCTCTCATTCTTTCCTTTGTATTATTTTACTGTTTTTGCCACCGTCGTTTTCTCCTCCTGATGTCTTATCGATTGTAAACTCATAGGTTACTATCAGACTCGACTGAATATTGAAAAAAATATTGCTACAGTAAATACTAGCGTATACTGTGAGTATCTACATTGCAGTGCAATATACTTTATATTGTTTTTCCCACGTTACGGACGTTAATGTAATAAACGTCCTTTGCTCCCATTCGCGGATATGGTGGAGTCATTTCGGTATCGCCGCAGTCGCCCCCTTATACTCTCTGTCTGTAAATTCCAAACATTATAGACAGGCTTTGCTCGGTCGAGGAAAATTCAGCACGTATCGTCGATGTCAGAGGTATGTTATCTGAATTGGAATTCTTCCCGGTTCTCTCCCCGAACTTTACTTCCTCGTATTTTAATCCCCGATATTCCACTTGGCAAGGGTTGTTACTCGGTTATTGTGCCTCCAAATTCCAGTTGTTTTTTTCGTTTTCTGTTATGCTGCCTTTTATCTCATATTGCTTGTCGACATAATATACAGAGTGTCCCAAAACGATTGCCTCTTTCTCCCAGAGAATATTTCTTGAAATTCATTTTTTAAAATAATATCGACTTAAATTTAGTTTTTTTTTAGTTTGATTAAACGATTTTTTTAGATATTATTATGATTATTTAGATAATTTTTAATGTATAATTTATATCTTAAATATAAAGTCTATTAATATTATTATATGCCAATTAAAGACACAAAAGCAAAATTTCATTAATGAAATAAAGAAATTTTGTTTTTGTATCTTTAATTGATAAAAAATAAAAAATTTTCTTTGACTCTCACTATGGGAATTGATGTATAACATCCAATCAAATTTGATTACTTATAAATTCCATAAAAATGAATATATTGTAAATAAACTTTCTTAAATCAAAATATCAGGCATTAAGAAATATAATAACGGTATCAAGCAAATATATATATATATATATCTTTATTAATAAAAAATAAATGGAAAAAGTGTTAGAAAAGCACTACAAAAATTGAATATATCAAAAAGGCGTTTAAAAGTTTGACTAAAAATTTAAAAAATATATTTTCATGAAAACAAAATATAATTTTGTAATAAACTTATTCTGTATTAAAATCAATGTTAAATTAAGTTTTCGTGCGTGTTTAGGCGACTTTTTGTATGTAAACATAGTGAGTCGCCACACGTGGCCATTTACTCGAAGAAGGCCATATGTATTCATTCTTGCTAAAAGCACGCGATCCGGCTAGACTCTTTTGTTAGAAGGGCAGAAAAGAAAAGGAGACTTCGATTCACGCCCAACTCTGCGTCACTAGTTCCTTACGAGAAGAAAGGCGCCGACGCGCCTCTATAAAATAAGCGCCACATTCGTATCCCTTGCATATATGATGTATATCTCTAAGAAAAATTGTAAATTATTATATTGTTTATCATACCGTTCTACTACTGTAAATCAACTTTATACTCTTGGTTTAACTTTTCATTTTTTTTTTCTAAAAATTAGAAAAGGATAAAGAGTTATAAATTAAACTGAGATTAAAATTAATCTATGGTAGAAATGAACATATATCTACAAAAAAATGAATGCATTGATAGGATAAGAAATTGCAAGCATGGGGCAAACATGAACGGTACTATTACAATGATAACTTTTCATGTCTGATAGTGATAGTTCGATATACGCGTATACTTCACTATAATACGTGATAGTAAACACGTAGTTATAGAACATACACATCATTTAAGATAAATATGATCGTTATACAATATGTTTTTGATGACTTTGATATAAGGGAAAAAATAGAGAAATTATGGATACTAAGAAAAAAGTTAAATAATTCTAACGATTATTTATCAATATAAAAATCCTTATTTAAAGGACATTGACTTTAAACTATAATAATTATTAATATTAATATATTATTAATATTAATTATAATTTTAAATAAAAAATAAACAACAAATTGCCTTATGACGGCAGATAATTTCGAATAGCAAGGGTTTTGTTTTTTATTCAAATTTATAATTATAATTAATAATATATGAATGTTAATTATTGTCTAGTTTAAAATGAAGCATCTGTTAAATAGACTTCTATTAATTGATGTATAATCGTCGGCTATAACTTTTCTCTTAAGTCTATGTTACGCTACGCATTGGAAATTTGGGATTGCGAATTGAAAATTAGATTTTAATCAGTTAATTATCGAATTCTAATCTCTATTTCGCAATTCCCTTCCTCCAATGTGTGTAGCATGATACGGGATTTAGATTTTATAGTTCCCTCACTCTCCCCTACTTATTTTCTTATTGATATTGTTCTTTGAATATCAAAAAATTTATGATATTAAATTTTATAATTTTATGGATTATAGTATTCAGATAAATAAATATGAAAAGGAAATTGATAAATTCTGATGAAACATCACTTAAGAATTTAATCTAAAGAAAAATAAAAAAAAAGGGTTTAGCATAGGGCGATTGTTATTGGCGCCAAAATGAACTGGTTTCGGCTCGACTGCTTATTATTCGCGCATAATTGCGATGTTTTAGCAATTTATGTAGTAATTAGGTTCGCTTATGGCTCACTAAGTCTGGTAATATACTCCTAAACATCTCCATTATGTCGCGGATTATGTCTAGATAATCACAATGTTTAGAGCATCACTATAGTTTCACTTGTAATGGTCGGTAGAAAATAAACGAGAAGCTTAATAGACTTTCTTGGCTCACAGAGATTACTGGGTAACTACAATTCTTTATTATACAATTTCGATGGAAAAGTAATCATATTGCAGTCTAAGAAGTCTTAGCGATCGCTTCTCATATCTAATATTTTTTTCAAAATTAATTAAATTTTATCAAAATTATTAATACTCTTTTTTATCAAATATAGATTAATTACAATATCGATTTAAATTACTTTTATCTTCTAATTCTTAGAACTAAAAAAGGGTGAAAAGTAATTTAAATTGAAATCAAAATTAATCTGTACTTGTAGAAATAAATACGAGAGAGAAGAGAGAGAGAGAGAGAGAGAGAGAGAGAGAGAGAGAGAGAGAGAGAGAGAGAGAGAGAGAGAGAGAAGTAAGTAAGTAAGTAACGTTAAGTTAACGTTAACGTAACGTTAACGTTAACGTTAACGTTAACGTTAACGTTAACGTTACGTTAA
>NW_012130065.1:6359743-6377472 GCF_000143395.1 Atta cephalotes
CTCCTACCTCCCGTCGTCGTCGTCGGTCGTACGACGTACGAGAGAGAGAGAGAGAGAGAGAGAGAGAGAGAGAGAGAATTAAACAGGAAGAAACATTAAGCTTTTATTACTCAGAATCATATTACACTCAAAACATGTTGTGTTATATCCAACGCGAAAACAATTTAATAATGTCCAATAAACGACAGATAATATTAATCCAATGATAAGGAAGAATAAACGTACCTCTGCGGAGCAAATATACTTGAGTTCCAAAGTCCGTTTATGTATCTGTACATACGCCACCGTGCAGTAAGGTAATTTCATTAGCTCAAGTTACCTGAGGCAAACGCACGACCATATTCGGAGACACTCAATCAACGTTAAATCATTGCGCTGTTCAATAATACAGCGGCGAAGTCAGGTACCTAGCGCACTTAGCGAGTACACCTCGGGGTGCGATAATTCTGACAGTTACTTGGCGCGCACGTCTGCATACATACAACCCTGCCAAGGATGAAGAAGAAAGAAGGGATACTCTCGTTTCTATGCTGATAATTAAATCCTCCCACTGCAGGAGATTCATTCGTGCAACGCTCAACGCTATTTTGTGGAATGCATCCAGGAGATGCCTCTCGGCGAAAAAAACGGCTGAGATTGATGGACAAACGATCTTTCCGGGTCTCAGAAATACATCAGAGTAAACTGACGCAAACGAAACGCTAATGACGCTCATTAACACATATAGAGAATCAAAAATTTGAATGAATCGGATGAGTGTTTTCGCGACGTGTAGCCGCGCGAATAAAGTTCTAGGAGGGCTCGCAGTCAGTGGTGCATGCAAATTTTGCTTTCGATTCGACGAACAAAGGCGTACCTTCTGGCTGCTGCGTATTGCAGACTACATAGAGAGTCGTTAGACCAGAAACAATTAAGCTCTGTTGGTTATCTTCCGCGACCATGCGACTCATCCAGTCGCGCAGTGGTTTTCATCCGATTTCGATGCTTGGTCAGTCGACGAGAACCGATACGAATCCGAAATTACAACGCATCAAGTCTAAAGTCTGTGGCGTGAGAGATTTTGCCTTCCCACTTTCTTTAAGACGCATTATATTTTCAAACATACCATTCTATTAGCTCTCTAATCGCTTACCAAAGTTGCGAACAAGATATATCTATACTCTATACTGTTATATTTATTTATAGTATTATACTGGCTATATTTATCAGACAACTACAAGGAAACCGTATACGCCTTTGTGCATCGACTAAAGGGAGAAATGGGACGAGTGTGAGAATAAAACTGTATTTATAGGGTATGTTGATCGATATACGACTCGTCCTGCTGCAAAAGACATTGCCACAAAGACTTTAACCCTTTCCGCTTGATATACGGGTACATATTTATGAGATTGCCATATAGCATGGAACTTTTGGTTACCAGGAACCCTTATAGAAATACTATGGCGTCCTGTCAAACTGTTTACTCTCCGAAGCCTTGCACGTCAACGCCCTCCTGATCTCTGAAGCCGCTTATCCGCCAGGAATTAGATCTTCCTGGCGCTCGGCAACCCCTGTGACATTCAATAGTAAGCCAAGGGTCGAGTCCGTTGAGACTAGGGGAGTGAATTGACTTATCGTAATTATCGCTACATTCATATATGTGTAAAATCAGGAATGCGTAACAATGAATGGAATTTGTGGTTGCAAATACATTACTTGTTAGAACATAAAAGAGTTCAGTTTGTATTGAACAGAATGGTACAGATAATTGTAAGGACATAAAAACGATATAAAACACACTCATGAATTTTTATTTAGAATGAATTTTATGAATATTTTAATACAGTGAATGCAAAAAGTACTCGTATATGAAAAATTTTTATAAAAAAATTTGTAAAAAATAAATATTAATTAGCAATTTTATACACTGAGTGTAATGTTTTATTCTAATGCAAACAAAAGAATTTCATTCCTTATGTTAGAAGCTTTTTTCTATTTGAATATGAATACTTTTTGTGCATCCAAATTATATAATTTTTATTTTTGCTCATTTTTAAGATACATTTTAGTTACTACATATCTTATTAGGTAAAATAATTTTAAGAAATGTACAGTCTATTTTATTCTTTGTTAATAAATTGCTAATTAATATGTACTTATTTTTTAAAAATAATGCTTTTTAAAGGATCTTTCCTATATACCTTTTACACCTATTGTATATATAATTTCGCATAGTAATTTGTTAGTGATTCTAATTTTTATTTCTGTAGGTATAGCTACGTGATTTCCATGGTTGTTCATTCACAACTTTATATCAATTTTAAGCTAACGCTACTCTTAACAATTTCTCATCACAATCCACTTTATTCGCGCACCTTATCTGTGCCTTTAAGCCATTCCTCTCGAAAAGTCCCTCATAAGTTTCCAAAATTGACAACCCTAGGGCGCACTGTGAGAGTGATGCGTGATCGAAACATCCGCACGGAACATCCGAACCACCGTGCAGAGAACGAGTGGCGCGTGGCGAGGGCCCGAGGCCGATGCAAATCTCGCGTGCCGCAAATTACTCCGGCTCGGTGAGGTTCAGTAGATATGGCAACCCGCGCGGTCTCACACTTACTCATTTGCTCGTCCTATAGTAGATACGTTAAAATCTGTATGCCGAATACACGAGCTATTGTTATCCTTACATTCATATGTATAGTAAAGGCAAAACACGTTGTTGCTTTTCTCAATAAATTCACCATTTCACTCGCGAGTTTTTTTCTTTGCGTCCCTTCTTCCTTTCGTTTATCTCGTTCTTCAATTATCCTGAAAGGGTAACAACATCTTGTTGATCATTAGAGAGTTTTTGCAATACCATTTATCTAGATACAATGAGTCACGTTATCTTCTTCTTAACAATTATTAAAAAAAGAATAATGTGACTTTAATTCATTATATCTGGATTCACGTTATTGCAGAAATTCCCTATTATTCCGCGTTTTGTCGCAAAACGAAAGTAAGCCGAAACCTACTTACACTATTAAATTCATAATGTCAAATTATATTTAATTTGAATTATTTTTATACTGAAAAAAATATATTAAATTTTAATAAATAATTTGTTCGAATAATGTCAACTAAATATTCACTAAATATAAAAATATATTTATTTGTCAGAAAACCATTAATTTGAATTAACTATTATTTCATTTTATTAAGTAAATATTTATTTATGCAAGTAAACATTTATTATAGATGGTACTATTTAAATAAATATTTATTTATTAAAATTAATTAGTATATTTTTTCTTAGTGTGATTATATCTATAGGTCGCCATTGTTTCTACTCAATATGTCATTAATTTAACTAGAACAATATTGTAAAAAGAAGTGTTTAATTTTAAAATATTAATCTTTTTTGGGAATGCAGTTAAACAATTTAACTCAAGAAAATGTATTAAATTTGATTTAAATTTAGCTTATTATTTACTAACTGCATATGCATGTTGTTTACATTGAAACTAATCATAGAAACGGATTGATTTACATTTTGACATATATGAAAGTTAAAAATAACAAAATGTTATTTAATTCAAAGGATTGGGTTTCCATTGCTCGTTTGATGTCTGACAGTATACATGTTTTATTGTGAGACAGATGTCTAAAGCAGATCATTAACATTATTATGCAACATTATTGATCGTCTGAAGATTACATTGAACTTCCAGAATGTTTGTTTTGAATTGTTTAAAGGGGGCATCAATAATATTGTGCAACAATAAAATAATTGTGTAACAATATATTGAGTGTGTAGGAACCTCTTTACGCTTATAGTTATATTTCATCGTTTCTGTACAATATTTTCTAATAACTCGCACGAAAGGAACGATTTGCGTAGCGAAATTTGAAAATCTTGTTCCCCGTGTTTCACTCTAACTAAAGGGAAAACACGGCATGCTTTATGACATGGTATTTCCTCGGCGTAATGTATTATGATTTCACACTTTGCGCAGCGAATACTTTCGATTGCACGCATTTTACGTCGCAAGTACATATGATGGTATATTGCAATTTCATGTCGTTTCTGTGTACGTTTTCACGTCGCTTACTTTTACGCACAGCGTGTCCACATATCTTCGAAAAGATTGAGGCAGTGAGGTTCTCTTCACAGTAGCCTAACGAGCCGAATACGATTCCCGTTCTCCGTCGATCGTCGTCTCTAAGAAACGGCGACCCGTCTGGCCCTGCGTCTAAATTAGACAATTTACGCAGACTGACGTTCGACGATTCGGTTCCGTCGCCGCTTCTTTCACTTTGCAAAACCGTGCCGGCCATTAGTCGTACCGTGGGGAACGAGGGAACGAACACGATGCGGCCGGCAGGTTTTATATTCGTCGCCTCGCAGTTCGCTGCGTATATTAGGGAACGCAGAAAGGGGCGGCATACATGCTCGCTAATATCTTTCGACGCCCCCCATCGGCCCGACAAAAATGATATTTTCGTGCCTACGAGGCATGAGGGGGCGTTCGCGGATTTCTGCAAGGAGTAATTACAGTTCCCTGACGCGGTATTTATTTTCGGCTAAGTGGAAAGGAAAGAGATTATCGAAACGTGATAATAGGACGAGATCTTCGTTTAATTACGACGGGCGTAGGTGTGTCAGACCACGACGCCGCCTCGTTCGCGTACTATGACTTTTAAGGTTTTGTTCTTGTCGCACAGTTTTTTATGAAGCAGAATCGAGAACGTGTTTCTTCGCCTTGGCAAATGCGAAGCGGACGGACGAATGTTCATCCATTTTTCGTTGTTGCTTCCCGCCCCGACGCATAAATTCGTACTGGCTCCTCGTTAGGGAGAGAGAGGTAATAGTGAATTCTTATAGAGCAGTATACAACAGGGCTTGTTATGGTATTCAATTGTTTCTCCGACCTTTGGCTATCGTTGATCGTTTTCTAAGTTATTTTACGTGAAAGGGAATGCGTTTAAGAGCTTACTCTTGAACGCATTCCCTTTCACATAAAATAACTTGGAAACGATCGAACATTAGTCTGTTTTTTAAGTTGTTTAAGCTTGTAACAATGAATTTCGTGTCACGGTTTCAGTAAAATTTATTTACATTTCCTAATTCTTAAAGAGTCTAATTGTACACGTATTGAATAATATCATTAATAAAATTTAAATGTTAAAGAAAAGTTTTTTGTTATTTTCTTAAATATTCAATATAAATGACAATTTTTTTGTTAAATAGTATTTTATTTTAATATTTTAATAGCATATACATATTTAGTACAATATTTTCAATATGATGTATTATTAAATTATAGTTTATATCGTTTTCGATAATAATCTTATTAAAAAGTAAAGGAATCTAAGAAAAAAATCTTCATTTTTAAAGAGAAACTATATTTTATAAAAAATGCAATATAATTAATTATAAAATGCTATTGTATTTTATATATATATATATATTCTATTAAAATTTAATATTTTAATAGTATATAATATAATAGCATTTTCTAATTAATTATATTTTTTTAAAGGAAATTATAATTCCTTTTAAAAATGAAGATAGTTCTTTCGCAAGTTACTTCACTTACTAACAAGGTTATTACCGAAAGCGATGGGCTATAATTCAATAATACATCACAAGTGCTTGCACTTATCCAATGTAAAGAGCCTTGAAGCACTTAGGGAATGCTACGAAGAATACTGGATGCGAATGACCTCGATGTCGCGTTAGAGCATTCGGCAATTTGATTATGCAATGTATACAGCGTTGTCATCGTCGCTCGACTCATAACATTATTCGGAAGCGTTTCGTAAGAAGTACCTTTTTATAATTTCATTTCCATCACGAATAGTCAGAAAAGAATAAAAGAATATGTATTAATGAATATGTATTAATATGCTTTGTGTCTCTCGCTAATCTAATACAATAAATATATACACTACTATTATACACAGTCGTATCTTAAATTTACGATAATAATGATTCATAGTCTATATAAACATATATATTATTTAAATAAGTGTTAATAATAATATTCAAATAAGTGTTTTCGGGCATAAAATAAAAACGTTAATAAAAATATTGATATACTGTGTTCCTTCAAAACAAAAATCTTTGTCGACATTTTATTTTGACCAAACAGAAAGATTAGGCTATACGAATTGGTACAGCTGAATAAACTGATTATTGAAGGATCGATTCTTTGTTTCGACATCTTTGTAGAATCTGAATCGTTAGTAAAACATCAGTTAGTAAAACATCAGAGTTAATCAGCTCACAACAACGAAGTCTTTTTTTCTCTGATTTTAATATTTTAATCTGACCCGACTGTACGTCTCCATTGATATTATTGACAAGTGTTTGACAATAATTATTTGACGACAGTTATTTATTAGGAATTGAGCATTAATCAATATTTGCCGTGAGCTTATTGACAGAATTATACATACTACATTTATATATTTATTTGTTTATTTTATGAAATATTATTATAAATAACTATGAGATATCATTCCCTTATTTCAAAATTAAAAAAATTAAACTTATTAGCATCAAAAACTGTTAAATTGCTTGTCAATTTAATAAATGATATTGCTTCTCTTATTCTGCTCATGATTGCATTTCAAGATCGAAAAAAAATTTCATAGTTTGCAGAATCAAATATGTATATAAATTCACATAGAAATATTTAAGAACTAAGATCTACTTTGATCGAATATAGGATTTTTCTTATTGAATTAAAAAATTAAATTTCTTAGAAAAGAAAAGAAACCATTTTTTTTAACTTAACAAAAAATGAATGATTAAATAATATCGATAAAAGAATATCTGAAGATATGATCTCGGCGCTAAGACAAGCGCATATTTCTAACATGAAAATAGATTCTTAAAATATATTTCTTTAAATATCATTTTTTGTTTCATAGTTAAAAAAAATACATTTGAAGTGATGGTTTTTTTTTATTATCTTTCTTTTTTATTATCTTTCTTGAGTTGTAGCGATGATCTTAATGATATTTTATGAAATTAAATTTAGTTATAATTAAATTTAGTTATAATTAGTTCATTTTTTATGATTGGATTTTTATGATAGAGTAATTACTTAGTATTCATAGTAAATAGTAATCACATTTTTTAAATGTCACTTTTTAAGTAAGCGAGCGATATTATATTTCGTACAGTTTATTATTATTAAGAAAATTTTACTTGATTAATTTGTATTAATTCAAACATTTAATTCAAACATTTGTATATTAAATTGCAATTTTTGAATATAAAAAGATATTACGTTTATTTATAATATAATAATTATTTCATCTAACATCATTATAAGTAAAATATGTCATTTATATTCTATAAATTTCAAGAAATAACTGTTTATAATCTTTTTAAAAAATTTTTTTTTAATCATTTTGTAAAGTTAAGAATCTAAGCGCGTCGCTCTATATCAATTCGTTTTAAAATATTGCTGCGATGATTGAGCGAATTTTAGTATGTTACGGCACAATAGTATGCGAAGAGCATGACAAATACGGCTGGCTTCTCTTGTCGTATCTCAGAATTCGCTTGGAAGAAATAAGTGAACGTTAATCCGACTTGCCGACCCGTATCTGTCATATTCTAATAAAAGCCGAATAGAAAACAAATGTCAAAGCCTCAGATCGTGGGTCTCATTTGAATAGTTATTTGGACATTGTCCCATTGAGGAGGAGAGAGGGAGAGGGAAGAAGGTACTTTGGTCCTTAGACTCTGCAAGAATGGCTCAATCTTCAAAGAGAGCGAAAGTGAGCGGTAGGGTCTCGAATGCATCACAATGTACCTCACGCTGCGACGAAAGAAACAACGATCACGAAGGGGAGCCTCACTCGGTGCTCGATCTCGTTTTATTCCTACGCTCGAGGCTTTAAGACTACCTGAATACAGTGATTTACTGCGTGACTGTAATCGTTATTAATGCAATAGTCGCCGCGTATGTACGCGAAATATTGCGAAACGTGGTCGAAAACATTTACGATTCTATAAACTGACACTCACTCGCATTCCGTATAAATGAAGATCATTAAATATTAAGGATCCTTGGGAAAATTGTTCGACTGCTCATTAGTGTTATTCACTGTCTTTGTTTATTGACGTAAGCAATATTTTGTATAATAATTATTTAATCGAGATCATATCTCTATCTAGTTTATTCTAGGCTGGACAAATCGTGAACCTGATATCGCGTCTTCGTCTAGACAATTAAAAAGACACTGAGTTTCTCTCGGCGTGAAGTCTTCACGGTGGCACATTCTCCTTGTCCAATCCGATTTCAGCTTTGATTACACGGTAGCGGTATATTTCATTCCATATTCTCTCTCTATTTAAAGCGAAAAGGAAAGGATTTGAAAACGAATAAATATATGTATTTGTAATTATTTATAATAATATATTTATAATTACTTTTAACAAAATCAAATAAATGTGAAAAGATTAGTTTATAATTTCGTAAATAGTGAATAATGATATATTATATCACTATTCACATTATACATTAATGAATATTATACATTAATGAAATTATATAATTATTTTGTGTGTAAATTTTCCATAAATTCATTTATTATGGAATAATCATTAGATAAAATTAATGAAATATAATTTTCACTTTGAAAGCACCGCAAGAGGATTGCGTTGCACGTGTCTTATATTTTTAATGATAATATAAGATCTTATCTAATGTGTTTCCAATATAACATAATCAACACAAAGAAGATTTCTAAGTAATATGATGAGTTATATATGTTGAAAGATTAGCGTTTAATAAAACTTATTCCAACCCAAGTAAGCAGCTTGAATTATATAATTTTTTTTTTAATTCTCTCTGTCAAAAATTATTATTTCTCGAAAAAAATTAATGTATCAAATGAAAAATTAAAATCCAAACGCTACGCTTTTAATTAATCGAGTTAAATTTTATTAAATTAAAAAATAAAACCTAAGTGATACTATTTTTATTTATTTAACTCTAATAACATTGTGTATCATTCATACAAAAGATTTGATATCAATAACTGGCGCCAAGTTAAATTCTGTACCAAATTAAATAAAGAGTACAATTTAAGTGATACTATCTTTAATTTTTATACAATAAAATCTAAATATATACATTTGTATTTCTATTGAAAGATCTTTCTATTCCGATCCAAATGGCTTTAATTTTTTTTATATAAAATTTTTATATCACAATTCATTCAAAGATTTTCTCTTCCAATCAAATAATAGTTATTTAATTCTCCTTCAAAATATTATTCCAACGTTATCACATAATTGCTAAAGTTAAATATTTAGGATAAATAAAAAGAAGTTCGAAAGAATCTACCAATAAAAAATATAAAAAAACCCATCAGAGTCTACATCAACTGTTCGGATGCACAGAATTCTTTATTCTCGTGTGAATGTATTGTAACAAATGTACGAATATAAATGTTTCGACTCTTCAATTTGGATCCTTCTCAATATAAATCTAAATATAAATCTAAATCATAGTAACGCAAATTTCAAGATGGTGATTCTCGATAATTTAGCTCGTTCTTCTTTATACAAATGCTAAATTAGCTATGTAATGAATAGCCAAATGATCAAATGAAATTATCAAAAATATTAATTTATACAATAATTTTATTTTTCTTTTGAATAACTATAGCAATATCTGACAATTTGATAAGCGATGTGATTCTACTTTTTGACACAATGTATATGACTCCGGTTTTACTTTATGTAAGTTTTTATATTATTTATTAAGATTGGAAATAAGATCGTTTATGTTAGATATATTGCTTTAAATACGAAGCGCCACTACGATCTAAGATGTTGAACTATTATATATATTCATTTTAAATTTAATGAATTAATTTCAGAAATTATAATTGTAAAATTTTATATTATTATTGTATAAGTTAATATTTTTCTGGTCGTTATTATTTTTCTAGACACTCTTTATGCCAAAAAGTTGAAAACAATCGTTGGTTTAATTGATTGAGTTCTTTCTTTGTCCCACCTTATTTACCATTAAGAGAATTTCGAATTAATAATTAATAATTAATATTCTTTTCAATCAAAAATAGTTGTCAAAAAAATTTAAACAATGGAATGACCAGTGTAACACACCTAAAAACAAGACAATAATGAAAATTAATTACAGATTTTTTATAATCTCCTTTATACCATTTTTATCAGAAAAAAAAAATCCAAAAATTTTTTTAAACAGACTCCTTAATATATATAATATATAAGGGGATTAATAATCTTAGGGGATTCATCAGGGATCATAAAGACGTTTGTCCCAAGCTATCTCATACAGATGTTATAAAAATAAAATTGATTGTCGAGATTGTGAAGCATTATATGTGGACCAAACAGGTAGATGTTTGAAGACACGCATAAATGAACATAGAAATCACATAAATTGGAACACTACAGAACACAGAATTAATCATTAGTATGATTTTGATTGAAAGAAATATCAAGATATTAGATGAGGAAAGAGTGCTTAATAAAAACTGATTTCGGAAATGATCCATAGAAAGCAACCGAAATAGAGTTTGAATTTACAGAATGATTCTTTAGACTCCTACCACTATATATGAATTTGTTTATTGTGACGGAATTGTGACGTTGTTTCCCCTCTTTGTTACATTTTTAAATTTATCTGAAATGCCTTGCACACATGAAATAGAGAATCACCTTTCTTTCATCTGAACCTTTTCTTACATTACACAATTATGTGTAATATAATTTTTCATTACACAAAAAAAAGGAAACTCTTTCATCAATTCATGAAGGAAAGATCTGAGATTGAAAAAAATTTAATTTTATACAATCAAAACAAAGAAAGAAGTTTATAAATAACCTTAATAAAATACATTATATGTACATAGATAAAAAAGACACAGTTGAAAACATTCCAAATAATAATGGACGATTTATTATTGACAAAATTACAAATAACATCATAGATAACAATCATTTAAACAGAATTAATATTAATATTGATCCCTCCTCAATTTTTACAAATTCAACCAAAATCATCATTATCTTTCATTATCAAAAAGAAATGGTTCATTAATTTCTCCTCAATACCGATTCCTATTGAGGTACAATTATTATTATAATTGGGAGATAAGTTTTCTCTTCCGGTTTCAAATTTCAGAATTTCAGATTAATTTGTGAATTTATTAAAAGTATTGAGAGTGGTATTAAAAAAATACAGAGTTCCGTTCATAATACAATTAGAAATAGAACATTACTCATTTTAAATAAACTTCTTTCCTTGAACTCAAAAAATAATTTTACTAACAATAAATTAAAAAATCTAACTCTCCTAACAAAACAGTCTATAAAAGAACATCAGAATATTACTTTTACAAAAGCAGATAAAGAAAATATAATGGTTGCCTTGCCAGAGACTTTTATATTAAAAAAAATTAATTTAATGTTAGAAGACCTTTCTACATTTAAAAATTGACAAAGATCCTTTGAAAAAACTTAAGTATCAATTAAAAAATTTGATTATAAGATGGAAAAAACTTGAATTTATTTCACAAAATACATATAAAAATCTCTACTGCAATGATGGAGTTCTACCTAAGACTTATGCTTTACCTAAAGTGCACAAATAAGATTGTCCATTTTGTTCATTATTTCTATTGATAGGCTCCTCTGTATGAACACACTTTATATCACAATCACAAAATTGATTAGGACAATACAGAAGTTCTGGATGAAGAAAGATATTTTAATAAGTGATTGATTTCAGAAATCATAAATATAAAATGACAAACAAATGGTCTCAATCTTCAAAAAGACACAGATGGTTTAGATCGAACATATAATGACAGTCTTATTATATAATAAATGTAAATAAATTTAGATTCAACTTACACAAAGACAACATCTATGTATGTCCTTATATATCTTTTTTAAAAACATCTTGTTTATTACATTCTTAGATGTGAAACAGTTAAGAATATTCGATACATCTTGACGATTTTTAAGTTTCATCATAACATGTTTTATATAAATCTTTTTCATTTCACTCAATATTGTAATATACTTAATTGCAGTGTTATATGGAATTGAGGTAAGCACTTTCTTTGTACAATGTTAACTTTACGTAATTTTTAACTTTTAATAACTTTATTAGAACGCAATCATTTGTTAACTAAGAAGATAGGCAACTTCTTTATATGATGTTTGTGCTTTTCTCATTTTCCGACTGGATAGAAGATATTCTTTATTAATGTATTAATTATGTATTTGCTGAAGATGGTTAAAACTGATAGTCGAAACATTCAAACTAACATCTTTTAATACACTTATACTATTAATGATTATATAAGTATAGATTGCGCTCCTCTTACTGTGCTAACTCCAAAGTAACCCCCTTAAATCTGTAAGTTTTTATATTATTATTGTAGTAAGTTAAGTTATTGTAGTAAGTTAAGTACTTTTGATAATCATTTGGTTATTCATTACACAGCTAATTTGGCATTGGATAAAGAAGAACGAGCTAAATTGTCGGGAATCACCATCTTGGAATTTGCATTACTTATGTAATTTAGATTTATATTTTATATTGATAAGGATCCAAATTGAAGAATCGAAACATTTATATTTGATTCATTTTGATATATTCACACGAGAGTAAAGAGTTTTCTGTGCATCTGAACAGCTGATGTGAGTTCTGATGAGCTTTTTTATATTTTTTATTGATATTCAGGGTAATCAATATTTTTATTATATTTACTTCAGAACTTTGATTATATGCGATTGTGTTCGAACTTGTACAATGTGAGATACAAATAATTTTTCCCAAATTAAATTAAAATTTGTAAAGAATTCATTGCAAAAAATTTTTATCTGTGAGAACGCTAGCATAGTAGCACGTGAAATCCGAATTCAATTCCCGACTTAAATAATATTTTTCGTTATAAATTCTTTATAGGTAAATTCTATATAGGTTTTTTAATTTAATTTCGGGAAATTTTATTAGTATCTCAGATTAATTGAGTTACAAGTCCGAAAATAATTGGCGCACAATATATATATGTATAATCGCTCATCGGCGAATCGTAAACTATCTTTTAGCGTGAGACTACCGTGTCTCCTGACATTGCATTGTATTTTGCTAATTCAAAAATATTTAAATACAATACTTTAATTTTAGGCGATAATATAAACTATCAAAACTAATATGTGACGCTATGAACAAGCATAAACAAAGATTGTTCGCGAACGTTTGGGTAGTTTTGGTACATATTAACTAGGTAAGGGTTTTAAATTTCTCATACTTACGTTACATTTTAATAATAATATTCGAAATCTATCGAACTAATGTATTGTATTTCTATCGCTTTTGTCGTTGATGGTATTACGTATGTAAAGAATGATTCTTTCGCGCACATCTCCGTTGGCGTCGCGCCGGTTTATGATCGCGACTTCTCATCCCTCATTCTTCACCACCTTCTCCGTTCGCATTTGCATTTTTATATTTATCACAAACGCGAGTACTATACACGGCACGTTTGTTTTGTTATTTCATAGATGGATATCTGTCTTTTTTGTGTTTTTGACAAAAATTCCTGACAAAAATTTTGTTAAGTTCAGCATATCATAAGAAGATCATCAAAAAAAAGAAAATTGGAACAAGAAAAAACGTATGTTTTTTTAATCACGTTGAATCACAGTAATAAAATATATTATCTCAAATTTGTTTACATTAACATATAATTTATACTTTGTAAAATAAAAAAACATACGCTTTTTCTTATTTTTAAAAATCGTTTTCGTTATCTTCTTGCGATATGTCAAATTCGAAGAATTAAGGAAGAAAATTAACAAGCAGAAATTGCGATATATATAACATTTTTCAACTTTCTTATTTGAAATTGAAGAGTGAAAAAATTTGAATCACTAGATATCTGTTTCAATTATAAGTTTCTCTTCGATAAATTTTATGTTATCTGATTGCTTTCGCAATTCAGTCAGAAGGCATGTTGAGTACCTCGAGAATCAAACACTTGGAAAAAGAGAAAGAAGAATATGATGGGAGAATAAGAAAAAAGAGGGAAAAGAGGACGACTCAGTCCGGACAGTCCAGCTGAAATAGTCAAAACGCTAACGGTTGAGGTCTTTACGACTATGAGCAAGTTTATTTGGGCATGGTGAGGAAAATGTCGTAACAACAAGAATCTTATATGGAGTATCCGGTAAAAATTGTTTACATTGTCCACGCTAGGGGTTCAACCGATAGAACCGTTAAAATATTTTAACACAACGAAGAAATGTTATTTAAAAAATACAAAAGTTATTACTGTATTATATACTGTATTATGTACTGCAAGTAAACAAGTAAAACAAACGCGCGTTTAATATTTCTGATAATTTAGAATAAGTTACATATATATTTAAATACATAATTGCACAGCAGTGTTATATTGTGATTTACATATGACCTTGTAAATTTGTAAAAATATATTTTATAAGAAGGAATATACAAAATATAATAATAGTAAAATTTTTAATGGTAGCAGAAAAAAAATTTCAGATCCATTGAAATTCTGAAAAATATAAAAAATTATAAGTTCGTGTATGTTTTTTATTAACAGAATTTTTTTTATTAAGCTATCGAAAATTTTTAAAAGTTCTTTTTAGTATAATTTTATTTTATTTTATATAAATATTTATATACATATTTGTTATTCATTAAATACATCATAAATAAGTCTCATATTGAAGCAAAAACATATTTCAGAATTTTACTTCAACTTTTAGAATAGTATAAACCGATATTACTTATCTTGGCCTCGTTATTCTTGTGTAACGTACATAGAGAAAGTCTATAGAAAGAGAAAAGAATCAAATTCGGAAAGTACAATGGAATATCAGACTTTACGAGTATGAAAATTTTACTATATACGAACTGTAGTTGCAAGAAACATTAATACCAACGTGGTTGCCAGAGCAAAAGACAGTTATTCGCATACGAGTACGAGCTTGTGAGGTCGACGTCGTGTGCCATTGATGTGACGATGTTAATCCAACGATACGTGGGGCGCGAGATCGTTGGCTCTTGAAATTTTTCGCAAGACGATCGATCTTGGAAAAGACACCCGTTAGAAGCAACGTCGCCGATCGTATTTTCACGACGCGGCGGCGACGTGTACATCGCGCGGCCGCGCCGTCGGTGTGCTACCGAGGTCCCTGCACCCGGGGCACCGATCGATAATCGATGGAACAAAAAGTTAGAATTTGTTTACAGTTTAGTAACCCAAATCAGGGCGGCGGCCCGCCATCCTCGGCCAACCCTCTCCAAACCCTCCCCCGTTGGTCGCACACTAGCAACCACCGCCGCCGCCGACATCTCCGACCAACACAAGTCAGCGTTCCCTCTTCCGACGACGCTCTCCGCAATCCGCCACCACCAGCACCACTATCGTCGGCGAACGACGCTGTACCTTGTCACGAACGACGCTGTACGCGGTACCAATACCAGCAGAAAGCAGAGCGGCGCTACCAAAGCGCCAGCGGCAGTTACACAGGCAGACCACCTATACCCAGTCGCCGTCACCGACACGTCGACCGTATACCCGCCGCTCGTATCACTTTATTTTTCCCCACTTTTCTCTGCCCGTGCGCCGTTTCGTTCCGTCAGACGAGTTTGCCGAACTACTTGCTCGTCCTGGCCCCGAATGCATTTGTCAAACGGTGAAACAAATTGGTAGACAGCTCACAAATACCAACGCGTCTCTCGCCGCCGCGCACTCGTCGGCCACGTAAACTGCCTTTGACTAATGTGTTGTTCATCCCCCGACACGGCTCATGTACTCCACATTCGACGAATTTTATAACTCGCGTCTTCCCTCTTCATTTCTACTTCTATCCCTTTTCTCTATCGTTTTCGTTGCGTTTTCGATTTGAGAGAGCGATATGTGCGAGGATTAACATCTCAAAGAAAGAACAGTGAGATTTTACATTCCTTTATAACGAACGACTTATTTCGTTGCGAAGTCTCTTGCCTTCATCGAAGTATCTTTGCCTTTGCGAAGTCGCAATTCACCCCGACGCTCATATTCGATATTGATCTGAAAGAATTTGCTACCATCGCGGCGATATGGAGCGTAAGATAGCCGGATGTTTTTGCTTCAAGTGGTTCGAATGTGGTACGATCGTAATAATTCATTGATATTTTTAGATGATATGGCGGAGTATATTTATACGTTTTTCAGTTTTAACGAAAGGAATGAATTTTTTAAAGAAAATCATTGCGCATTTAATCGTCATTTTATATAAATATGTATGCCAATATAATTCTTTAAGATGAAATCTGAAAATTTGTTGGTTGGGCAGGTAGAGTAAATCAGATGAGAAGTGAGTTTGCACTTTTATTTTCAAGTACCTTCGGTCAAGAGGACTTACCTGAAATAATATACAGGATGAAAGGAAAGCTAAATATTTCTCTGGGGCAAGATATGAGCCAATTTCGTTATGCGTGTGGCCTTTATTATATAAACATCTTTTTGTTTCCCAAGCATTAAGCGTCGTGACTTTACCACTTTACATACATATTCCCCTATACAGATACTCTTTTACTTTTTAAAGAATGATTTATTTATAATTTTATTCCGTTTCTTAAGTATATTTTTAGAGCTTAAAGCTCCTTTTTATATTCAGTTATACACTTCTGTAATAAAACTTCCTAGTCAGTCGGAAAATATAAGAATCAGCTAGAATTCTATTTGTGTTATGAAACGTTGGACTTTTTAAAAAATGAATGAAGCGTAATTTTTTAGAAGAGCGTATAAAAATTGAGAAGCGTTTATAATGGCAAAGCAATATTTGAACGAGTATATTTTCAATTAATTGTTATTCTATCCGAGATAGTGTGCTCGAGGAATACAAAAATTTAGTTACAAATTGTATTAATTAAGAAATTTTCTTATAAAAAAAATATAATTATATTCAAAATTGTGGGTTTTCAAAAATATTCATTCACAAAAAATTATATTATTTTACGAGTATTCTATATTTATTCAAAATATTCAAAAATTTAAATTTAATATCAGATATAAACTAAAAAATTCCTGTAAGCAACCTTAATAACCAGATATCTACGCTAATTTGCTACATATTCTAAAAAGCGTATAAATTTTCTGCACGATAGCACGTATTTGTGACAATGTAGAACGGAAGAAGAAGGTGTCACGTTGCTAGCATCTGCCGTCTGAAATCGTTCCTCTGCTGATTTTACTATTCTTATAGATTTTTGTTTACTCTAAACTTGCGAGCTATATGTTAATGTAGTTAATGTAGAGTAGGAATAAATGCGAAAACAAAAATATTCATAATCATATTCACAAAAATATTTATTCAAATGAAATAAAAATGTATTTATTCATTTCTCGACAAATACCAAGAAAAAGTATATTCGTACTCGTATTCCTATCTATTTTTTAATCATTTATTTAAATATTGGGCGTATGCATCGGGCTAGTCTGAGATATGTGTCCTTCGTTAAATACTCATTGCCATCTGCGTTTCCTGAATTCAAGAATACATAAGTGTCTTCAATTCTCGCAAAAAAAATATTTTCAAGTATTCCGAGAATTCGATGTCGATTTATCGCATAACTAGCCAATATCTTTCTTTGCGGGAGTGAGAGAAAGGTAATGATTCTTTCTCTCTTTCTCTCACACGCACACTCTCTCTCTCTCTC
>NW_012130065.1:6377492-6391183 GCF_000143395.1 Atta cephalotes
TTCTTCTCTTCTCTCTACACACACACTCTCTCTCTCTCTCTCTCTCTCTCTCTCTCTCTCTCTCCTCCTGCTCGCCCCGCATAGATACACAGATATGCTCTTTCGAATAAGTAGAATCGATCCGCGAGCCTCGCGCGGCGAAGCACAGATACGCGAATAGCTGATGCCTAGGTGTTGGATTTTATGACTTATTGACTCTCGTCCATGTTTACCGGACTCGGTGCGACGGGCATGCGGCGCCAAGCGCCGGGAATGCGGCCACCTTTGCGAACGACCGTCAGATACGTCAGATCGATCGATCTCCTTCTCTCTACTTCGTTGTTTTTTGGCCATTTTTTTTTTGCGCCTGCCTGGATCGTCGTCGATGTAACGATGATGATCGTTATCGCCGATCAATGTTAATATCTTGTTTTATCCGTGTCGCTTGGGTGTTAATTCCAATTGCAATGGCACGGATGAATAATTGCGTTCCGCGGACTTTAACCCGACGATCTCATGAGAATCGCGATGGTAATGTTACTTTTTTACGCGTGCATAGTAAGACCGCCCACATTTGAAAATAATAATATAATCAAAAGTCACATTGCTCCGTCCTGATTAACGATCGCTCGAGTATGATTCGTCGTACGTGACGGATATGTGAACAGCATTATACCGTCTTCATAACGTTAACACGATGTTATATTTCTGATTGAACTCGCGACTTCAAATCCGTTGTACGAATAGATAGTATATGAGAGAGAGAGAGAGAGAGCCGCTTTTCAACGACGAAATGCAGGGATCTCGCGTAATCCTCGTCTAGTCAGCCTGCAAAACGCCACGAGATTTCTCCCACGTAAATATTGAATTTCCTTGATATCGAACTGCGCCGCACCGCTCGGTGATAAAATGCGAGCGATGAAAACATGATCGAACGACTTGTAAACTGACGCCGGCGAGGGTACACCCGCATGCATAAATGATGCGAAAAGCAAAAATACAAAAACGAATGTATCGTCACGGATTTTAACGAAAACTGATTTTTTGTTTAGCTCGTAATAACTGGAGTGTATAATCTGATATGCTTGACAATAAAAAATCTCGATATTTTATGGTGTAGAGATATGATTGATTCTAATATAACGTTCTCCAAATAAATTAAAGACGCAAGAACAAATTAAAAAAAAAACAGATATTGGTCTTTTAGGAAGAGTAGAAGACATAAAGAAGAAATAAATTGTTTGATTGTTTAGATTAAAAATGTAGCCCTTACATAAATTCAATTTATATCACTTCGTTTATCTGTATTCTTTATCTTGCGTAGTTATATGATTGATTCTAGTAAAATGATTAAAGACACAAGAAGGAATAGATTAAAAAGGAATAGATATTAATTTTGTAGGAAGAGTAGAAGAAATAAAATCACAAAGGATCGTTTGATTATAAAAAAATATAGGATTTTGATTATAAAAAAATATAGCTTTCATATAAATTCCATTTGTACCGCTCCATATATCTATATTCTTTTTCTTGTGTAGTTATATGATTGATTCTAGTAGAATGTTCTCCACGGATTGAAGACACAAGAACAAATTTAAGAAATAGATATTAACTTTGTAGAAAAAGTAGAAGAGATAAATCACAAAGAATCATTTGCTTGGTTAGATTATTAACACAGTCACTTTTATATTCTATTTATATCATTTCATATATTTGTATCCTTTATGCATGCTTGTGTTAGTGATTGTAGTAGAATGTTCTCCACGCGAATTAAAAAATACATAAATAAATTTAAGAAATAGATATTAATTTTTAGGAAGAATTTTTAGGAAGCGATAAAATTATAAAAAATATCTATTACTTCATTTATACCGCATTTGATTGTTTAGATTATTAAAAATGTGGCCCTCTTTTATATAAATTTCATTTATATATCGCTCTATATATCTGGTATTATCTGTAGTACTGTCTTCCGATTTTTCTTTTTTTCACAGTGTTATCCGACTGATATGAAATTCGCATTGTAATATTAGACTTTTTAAGCGAGATATTTTCTGTGCATTGCATCGCAGGAAATGCGTATCGATGCAACTTCGTGGAGGAGGCGGAGCATATCAGCTATTTTATCGAATAACTACGGGATTAATCTGTTATTGGACGATTGCGATGATCGAGTTTATTTGCCATCGGCAAATACAAATGCATTTTTTTCTTGTAAACGCAAAAGAATGGAATGATCGGTGCCACCGGAAGTCGCCTGGAGCCGATGACTGGCCCGTGACTTATACAGCAGTGCGCGTGTACAGGTGTCTGTATGCTGCACTGTTATTACGCCACGTGAAAGTATAGTTGCCACAGGAGAATACATAAATACAGACCGTACCTTTAATACAGCACGGCCATAATTTATTTACGGCAATCGCAATTTTTCGCACTACATATTCGTTCTCACAGTAATATATCGAGGCTTTCCTAGAAATTTCGCGATCGGCTCCGTGCTCCGAAAGTCCCATATTATTCATGAATAATATATGGGAATTTCGCCTAAGAAATGTTCTGCTTAATTAAATGCGCGCTTATGTATACACTAGATTCAATCACGTAATGCAAACAACCGGAGCGTGATCCCCAACATCTAATTATTTCATCGAGTAAATAAGTAAGTTTTTATCAATGGACAGAACAGCTTAATTTGCGAAATTATCTGAACATGCATCGATATTTAAATGAAGAAGGAAAAGAAACATGTGATATTTGAAACATTTCGACAATTAATAAAGGATGACGCTGCGTATTTTTTATCGATATGGTACGTGTATTGGCAATTTATTTTGGAGCAATTTAAGTGCCTCTCGTAGACGAAGTGCGCATATTCGATTAGTATTCTCGATTGATAACGAGCGAGGTCGATTCTGTGAAAACGGCGAAGAGTGTACTTCGCTGATGCTCCTGGTACCAATGGATGACGACTATCGCAAAGAAGTCGGACAGTGCGCTTATGCAAACACTTTTAACCGGGCGTTCCGCGGCTGGTCGTGTCGACTCGCGTCGAGCTGTATCTCTGTGAAGAACTCCTTTTCCCCAGCCTCTTCGTTGTAGCCTCCTTGTGTTTGTCTACGGTCGTATTTGCCCGACGCATTCCACTGTTGCTCGCGTTGCACCACGCAATCAGTAAGCGGCTGTGGCGAATCGCTGTGCTTTGTAGATTATCGTTGTCTCTAAGATATCTTTTTTAGTCATAAAAAATCTGTTTTAGTCATTATCAATCTTTTGCTGTGTTGTTGCAGCAGTTATTAAATATTAATAGTTTAAGAAATAACGTAATGAGGTAAATACAAATGTGTGCTGCTTGGAGCTAATAGTATCTTTTTTATTTATAAGACAGTGATATCATCACAAATAATTGTTTATTTATTGTATATGAACACTAATTTTATTTGTATCTGTATGCGTATCAGTATACATGTAGATATTCGTGGAGCATGTGTCAAACTGGATTAAAACAACGATGAAACACGAGGAAGCTTGTAAAAGGGAGGCAAAAAAAGTAAAAAACCACTTTTACCAATCACGTTGATCGCAACACGTCGTAAGCGCTTGCCGAACATCTTAACACACTTACGCGTGTGTGTACGTGAGAGCCGAAGGGATGTCCTAAGATTTGTCACTGTCGTGGACCGTTCGGCAGCGATAATATTCGCAAGACGGATTATCCTCGATTTCACAAGGTTTGCTGAACATAACTGTCTACGTATCCGATGTCTACACATTCGGTAGAGAAACTGGATCCACATGATACTCTTTGACCACCCATCATTAACGATATCATTCCTTTGCTTATCGTGAACGATCTTATGTCGAGAAAGTCGAGTTTTCTAACATTATCTCATTCGGATTTTAATTTAGAAATAAGTATACATCAGGAAAAATAAGATACTTCTTCTGATGTATCTTTATTTCTAAATTAATTCAAATAAAGTAACAGATTGCATAATTAAATTGATGTGCATATTTATATATATATATATATATATATATATATATATATATATATATATATATATATACGATATATATATACGATATATATATACGATATATATATACGATATATAATGTTTTTTATGTTTGAAGTGTTTTTTTCATATTTTAAAATAAGAATACAATATACTAGTTTTTAGAAAATTTTTATGACAAGCGCGCAAACTAAACTATATTTAAATCATACATTAAGTAAAAAGGTTCTATTTGTATTCATTTTTTATACTTTTCATATCTTTGAATAGCTATCGAATATGACTGGTGACTGTATTTCTGGTTCAGGCTCTTTTCGATATGACGGAGGTCAGGAAAATTGGGACATTAGAAAATGTAACACCAGCATTTGCGAACAATCGTATACTTATTGATTCGTTGCACAAAGCCCCTGTTACATGGTCGCGATTGACACTACTCTACATCAAGGATTAATTCAGAATAACATCGGCGATAACAGTTTTAATCTTAGTCGTGGCTAATATTGGTCGAGCGTTGGCTTATCGACGATATGAAACGATTGAGTGGCGCTTGAAGAAATTACAAGAGAATCTTTCTATGAATGTTATTCATTTACTAATAGATTTTGAAGAGTATCGATAAATAATCGAAAAAAATTTTATTGCCATTCGAAAATATAATAATTAAATCTTATTTTATACCAAAAGATATATGTAAATCTTTTTGCATATGTATATATATATATGTTTAGAAATATATTATCTAGAATTATCAATAATTTTTTGATAAGAATCGGTTCAAGGCCAAGATTAGTATCAATTTCGAAGAATGAACGCAACAAATTGAAGAAATTATACTAATAAGCAAAAAGATTTGTTTCAGTAAGTGTGAGAATCATTTTATCAATGAAATGAATATTTAGCTCCAACATTTTTATCTTAAGAAATACAGTGCACAAGATAATAAATTATTATGAATCGAAAATATGTTTGCAAAAATGTATTACTTAAATAATACTTTGCATATATTTGATATCCATATACAATGTTCGTTAGATATAAATTAAATTATAAATAAACTATAATAGCAGGAAATTAATATTCCCATTATGATGCGCAGAAATTGTTCACGGTCGATCGAAGAATCGATTAACATTTAACAATATAGCGTTATCTATTGCAATGTAGTATCTTGGTATCATCGTTGAAGTCTTGATTTATTACTCTCTTTTTCTTTTTCTGCCAATAAGTTTATTATTTTTGTATACATCAATAGCAAATGGTTTAAAAAATATATTATATAAAAGAATTTGTCGAATGTTCTAAGATAATGTTATTGATAACAATAATTGATGAGCTTTTTTTATTTTAACTTTATATTGACCATAGATAATTATGTAAATATTCAAATAATTATTCTTAAAAAATAAAGAAAATAAAAAAAATAAAAAAAATTTATTTAATAAATTTTATTTTATTTTATTTTATTTAATAAAAATAAAATTTTGTTTAAAAAAAATGTATTTTTAAGGAACTTTTTTATATTATTTTTTTTAATATTATTTTTTATATTATTTCTTATAAGAATAAATTTTTTATCTGTATAAAAATGATTTTGATTAATTCTTTAGTTCTATTTCTAAAACATTTTAATTAATATGAGAGTATTCAATTGTATTTTATACAATTGAAAATTATATTTAACATTTAAATTTATACATGTATTATTAATTAATGAGCAAAAATGTTATTTTATTTGAAGTGAAAAATTATAACAAATTCATTGAAAAATCGTCATCATTTCTTTGATTAATTGTGCAATCGATTTAATCCGATTAATATCGTAAGGTAGGAGTGATCATCAATTAAAAGATTCTTAGTCATGGCTTATGTATGTGCTAGCACGATAAGTCGGCCTCGCGCCAATACAAGAGATCTGGCGCTTGCGTAAAACGCAATGGAGTATGTATGCGTAAATCTTTCCACTAACCGCGCACGCATCTCTGTACGGAGCATGGAGCTTCGGCCGCCTCAGCGACACGTGGAACACCGCGCATCGACACGTGGACCTTGGTAACCTTCGCGGAGTTGACTACGGTTGAGTGTGGTGAATCAAGCTTTACCGGCGACAACGGTACTGCTCGCGAGAGTGCCGGATCGGTCAAGCACTGTACTTTCTTGGTAGAGGCAATACATCGATAAATCATTATTACTGTAACTCTAATTAATGATATATATGAAGCATAAATGGAACGTTTCGTTTCGCAATTAATCGGTAATTGGAAGGAGCATAAAAAATAAATGTTATTGAGAGTGACGAAAAACACATTTCATGATATGATATTTCTTATTGTTCCTTTATATATCATAGCATTTTTTAGCAATATTTGTTATTATATTATTTTATTTTATATGCGAATAATTATTTTTTTAACGTATCTTTTAATACTGTACATTGAAATTTGCCTTTATAACTGTAATTCTTTTTAAATTTTATATACACAATAAACGTATATTAAATTATATAGGATGTCCCTTATTTATTGACAAATGCATATATGTATATACGTAAAAAAAAATTTGACCACAAAATTTTATGTTTATCAAATCATTAGTAACGTAATATTTGCAAAAAAACGAAATTCTGAACTGTTGATTATATCTTACCAAAAATAATAATTAATTAACTTTCAAAATAACCACTCTTAGCTTTGATATAAGCTTGAAGGCACTTCGGGAATGCATCAACAATAATCATGTATCTTTCCACACATAAATCCTTCTATGCAGCCAGTAGAATAGTTTTAAATTCATCAATCGATGAAAATCTTTTAGTGTAGATTTTTTGGCATTTAGTGAAATGTAACTAACGCTCTAGAATTTTTTTAAATATGTGTTATTATTCAGGCAAAAGCTAATTTGTCGTCTTTTCGACGTCAAAATGACTTTAATGGGTAATTATTTCATAAATAATCAAAATTTTGTCGCACGAACTTTTTTGTTATCCTGTACATATATTTTAATTTTTTTCTTTTATTTTATTAGTTCGCAGGAAATATTTTTATTTCATAAATGTTTAATATTTCTTCTAAATATTAATGATGAAGCATGATATCAAAATATACGTGTCATCTTGTTTTAACAACATTTATCACCGAATGTTATTGCGTAAGGAGAATACGATTGCAATTTCTTGCATCACGTCAATATCTTAAATGATATTTATTCTGATTAACAAAATGACGTCTCCATCCGGTTTCTTGATATGATTTCTGTAGCGGGCTTTTCCTGTAACGTGTTCGTGTGGGGAGTAAGAGTACTCTTGAACGTATTACAATCGTCATATCGCATACGCACAGCAAATACACACACATTACTTCCCAGTACGATGAACATTACATGAATGTTCCACCAATCGCATCATGGTATATTCACAGTTAATAAATAAGGCATAACGATAACGAAACTTTGCGGACGTGGAGTAAGACGCAATCTTATCGGGCACGCAGATGTCTTGAATCGTATATTCTTCAATCAACGGTGAAACCCTTATTATAAGCGTGATTATGTCGCACGTGCATATCTGTGCATGCTCGACTGCGCCATGTGCACCTCTCTATGCATTGACTCTCGTCATAGGTGTATGATTTAAAACCCGCCGCAATCTCATTCGAACTGTGAGAACTGTGATAATGATTATGTTCTGTAACGAGTGCTGTATGATGAAGTAGTATGTTACAATGATTGTGCAAATTAATTGATTAATTATGCATTTGATAAGAGATATGAGACAGCTTATACTTTCTGTGTTTTGTGTACTGTTAGACTTAAATAAGCCTTCAGTTGAAGATTGATATTGTTCTTTTACTTCTAAAGTGGCATAACTCAAAAAAATGTAAGTTTTTTTAAGAAAGAGGAAAAACTATTTTTCTACTTGAAAATTATTGACTAATCATATATAAAAAATACATTCTTAATACAATCGAATATCATTTTTATCATTTTCATTTCACAACTCTTAAAAAATTATCCTTTTTAAATTGTAATGATTTTGACGATTTTTCTATAAAATTAAGTTAATTCACTTTTAATTGATATATAATGTTACTTCACTTATTCATGATAATAATTCTTCATGTTGTTTGAGTCTTTTTTTTATTAAGAGAGAGCGATATATAAATAAAAACTAAAAATAGATTGTAAGCTTCTTCTAATTTAATTTGAATGCATACGTATGTACAGTACAAAAACTGTAAAATGCTTTTATCGGGATTGTATGATTACTTAAGTAAGGACAGCTCTCTGAGTCTCGCGTACCTTTCGGTCTGCGCTTTAATGATTGACGGCGAAAGAGCTCGAAGTGGACAAGAAGGCCGTGAATGGAAATCTTGTGGATCTCGCCGCACTTTCTGCGAACAGAAAATCCATTCACACGTTCCTGGTCGTTTAAACAACAAGGGGACAGTCCGCCACTTGTCGAGGCGCCGTTCTAACGCGTCTATTACCTGCTTGCAAATATTACCTTCGTAACTTAGAACGTTTCCTCTGCGACGTCCCCGTGATATTTTACATTCTAGCGCTCGTTTCCCATCTTTCGCTGAGATTCTCATTTTCATACATATTCGCAGGCAGTAAATGGTTAGAAGCAGCTTTTACAGAAAGATTGATTCCATGGTGAAAGTAGGAGACGTATCGAAAGATAATTTAAGTCAACAATAATATTTCACTATGTACTCATCATCTAATATAATGTTTGTGATATTGCATCCAAATGTATGAAAGTATCATCACCCGTTTCTGGTTATAAATTTGCTTTCGATGTGCAAGTTTAAGAATGCGAAAAATCGAAGAGCACCACTGTCCGGGCCACACATGCAGTATTATTGTTGCAGAGTGGATCTCTCGTCTCACGAGACGCGGCTGTTGTTGTAGAGGCGTGAATGTTATTGTAGCGGAAAGTTGTGGTGTCACAAAGCTGCGGTGGGTCCGCACGGCATAGCGTTATAGCTATCATGCAGATCGCCTAAAAGCGTCCGAATACTGATGGACGTGTCATTGCGGAAAAGACGATGTTACTAAACCCTCAACCGTAAATTCGCCGCAAGAACATCATAATGCGTGAAGTAGTCGCGGTCGAGATACATCGACCGGCTACGCCATTATAGAAGCTCAAATTTCAGACTCGGCGCAGTAAAAAGAATTATTAAGCAGTGAAAACCGCGTCGTTCACTCGTTTCACGTCTTTTATGTTTATAGCTATGTCTTCATTCGTTTCTCTCATCTGCGACTCCATCTAGTCAGTCGACCGCGCTCTCTCGTCGGCTTTGTCCGTTTCTTGGAAGAATAGGGGTCCTGGACTAAAAGAGTGAAGATTTATTACATGCTGGCATTCAATCAATGAGATGTACCATAAGATATAAAGTAAATTTGCGTTTACATAATCAATGAGAAATATCTATATTAATCTTTGTCGTTCACGATATCATGAATGCTGAATTGAACTTTCTTTCTCTATGTTTCTCTATATTTGAAATTCTGACATGGATAGGAAATCGATAACTAGACTTCAGTAATAAGACTGTCGTTGTAGTAGTTTCAAATTAATAATGCAAGATAACGGATATATTTATCGTTTAAAATTGACCACATACTTAATAAATTTCCTCGCTCTTTTATATTGTTTAATATAGTACACGTATGTAAAAATAGTGATCACGCAATAACTCATAAGTAAGTTAATCGGTCGAGAAGTTTTCAGTAGCGAAGTTAGAAACGTGTGCTGGACATTAACTTTTATGTACTACATACAATTCGCCGGAGTACATTTCGCTTCTGTCTGGTTAATTTTACGTCTGTTCGAGAGTTGGCACGAGAAAGTTTCCGTTTCTCCAAGCGAACGCGTCGCTTATTAATTCTTAAGCGGCGTTTAAGTCAGCGCGAATGCGCGCCTGGCGTTGGCAGCGGCAGGAATTCTTGACAAATTTTAAGATTGACGAAGGAATCTCAGGGAGTGGAGGAGGATTGTTGGTAATAATTTGAAGAACCGCGATAGACCACACAGGATTGGAGGGATATATCCTCGGAGGGTCCTGACTCCTGAGATGTAGGTATGTGTAAACCTTCTGGCACGTTACGGTGAAATAAAACGTGAGCGTACCTGGCGTGCCTCCATCCACTTCCAGGTCCTCTCACGAATCCTGCGAGACACCGCCGACCGCGTCGTTACGTTAATGGGACGGGCGCTATTATTTAATTCCACCAAATTGCCGGTCGGCTCACTGAAACAAGCGTAAAATCTCCTAAAAACCAGCGCGGGTCTCTCGTACTCTCGAATTCTATGCGGGAAGGAAGGAAAGGAAACAGACTAACAGGCAAATAAAATCTGAGGAAATCGAACTCGGCCCCCAACGCGATCATCCTGCCATAATTTACATTAGTGCAGTCTGATATGCGTATTCATACTACGAGGGTCTAATTATTTTTCCATCCGTCGTTAATGTCCCTATTAATTTAGTTCCAACTATACGAAACGAAGGGACAAACGTACCGCTAAATCCACATGTAGATAATAAAAAAATATCAAGTTTTTTCAAACCTTTACTCGTATATGGTTGAGCTTGTGATAATCTTTGCGCTTCTTTAAAATATCATTCGTCTGCGTACGATTTTTTAAGAGTTTTCAGTTCAAGTTGTCCATTTGCTTTTCAAGAGGGTACAAAAGAATCGTAGATGGTTGGACAACTCGGCAGTTGGACAACTAGTCTATCCAGAGAAAGGCGTCGGTGCTATGCTGCGAACGTATACGCGGGAGTTGAGTTACGTCGCGGTGTCGCGCGAGAGCAAAGGAATGGAGGAGAAAACATATTAAAAGGGCATAAGAGAGCGGGCCGCGACCGCAAACTGATTAAATGCGGTCTGCGCGGGCCGCGCCGCGGGACTTAATACGACCATCGTGTAAGCTACACGACTCGAAGGGGACCCCGTATGACGCGCTCGTCTACCATACTAGTGCTCCATGTGCTTCGTTTTCTCACTCTCGGCCTCTTTGAACCAGTTTCTCTACCCTTCATGTTTAACGCACACCTTTCGCGTCCGCCGCAGGCGAGCCGGAGAAATTGTTTTCTCATCTACCCACACTGAAAATGCTCGGTTTCGTAATCCGCGAAAAGCGCGTTCTCGCGCGATCTTACGTAAATGCACCTATACACTGAGAAAAATGTTTGATATGTATAACCATTTATTTGATTGATATATGACTAATAACAAATACTTTTTTATTTTATTATTAAAAAAAAATGTGTGTGTGTTATCACAATCAGAATACAATTTTTAAATGGAAAAGAAAGTTTTTGTTAGTCGCATATCAATAAAATAAATGGTATTAAAACATTTCTCTCAGTGTACGCAGAAATTATTACTGATGTATGTATAATATATAGCAACTATATATAGTAATTGTCGCGTGTGGATTTTTCATCTCGCACACTTGACTGCGTGTTTCGTTCATGCAAAAGTGTGGCACGCACGTACGTTCCATGTAACATTCTCTTCATTATACAAACATTAAAAAAAGTTTTGCAATGCCTTAATATCTCGCATTCTTGCATTGTGACAATGATTTCGTTAATTCTTCCTACTGGACGATTTACAAGATACTGAAGAAAAATGTTTAATTTTTCAAAATCATGAATATTTATTTATCGAAAAGAAATACAAAAAGAGAAATAAAATGTAACTTTTATTACATACTTCAAATTTTTGAATGTGTCTAAAATAATGACTTTAAAAAAAGGGATTCTTTGTTTATTTAGACATATCTTGATCTGAGTCCGAATATATTTGAGTAGGTGTAAATGTATATTAAAACAAGAATGCTTGATTGGCACGTAGTCTGCAATCTCTGATAGTGATGACTCATAATAATATTTTGTGGACCACTTCAGAGTGTCCAGACACAATTTGAAAGACAATCGGGACTCAGAAGAATACCCATATAAATATTTATATATCGCACGCATTTTTTTTAAATATACATATTTTTTCATAAGTATGTAGTAAATTACTTACATAATTTATAATGTAATCACTTAATGTTTCTTTTCGTATACCTTTCATATACCTTTATTAATACTAATCTTTCTTTTTTTCGATTAAATAAATTTGTTATCAATTATGTAAATTTATGGTTATAAAGCACAACAATTAAAATATTATTTATCATTTATGAAAGAAAGAAGAAAATTTTTCTAGAATCTCGTTTAGTCGTGCAATCAATGCTGAGCAAAATGGGCTGCGATTTTTTACATCCTAAAATTGGTCGCAGGTTGCAAGCAGGTAGCAGATTGCCACGAGAGTGACTAATTGGCGCGCAGACTGCAATCTGCAGCCTGGTAAGTTTGTGACAAATAGAGGTAGAGGAAAGTGCATCGTTTGTGACATAACGAACCGCTTAAAACGTTTCCTGTCTACATGAGACTTATCGTATCAATTATTTACGGCGTAATAAATACGACATACATTTTAGAACATCGTTGATATTTATGGATGCAGACATTATTACATTTGTAGTATTGTTAATCATATATTTGAGCATCTCTACTTTGTACACGGATCATCGTTCAAATCGAGATGCTAAAAAGTCAAGAAATGGTTAAAAAATTTATAAATGTAAGACGAAATATGTTTTTTTGCGAAGTATTTAAGAATTTAATTGATACAAATCTGAAAATAATTGTAGGAAACTCATGCAGATAAGTAATGCTGCCAAAAAATTTAATATTCTAACCAACTTGTGTGTGTGTGTGAGCGTCTTACATAATTATTTTATTAATGGTCTAAATAAAATTATTTCCAAATCTATTATCCAATTCAATTTTTAAATACATCTACAAACCATTCTTTTCATAAAATAATATAGGATATATAAAAAAAAGCATCATTTATTTGTAAATTTAAAATAAGGAAATAATATTCTATTTAAAAAATCGCATTGATTAAATAACATAATAATGCTATTAATAGCATAAGATATTCTTGTAAGTTAACAATTACAATATTGACCTTTGGATTCAATCGAATCTTTTTCCCGGTGTAGATCTTCCAAAAATACATAGCGAGTAAGTCGTAATCAGTTCAATTATCACATATACGACAGCAAAATTCCAACATAAAACGGTACGAGTCACGTTGCTTTTTATACACATAGAAAAGTATTACTCCACTTGCGATATCGTCGTGATTCGAATTCCATAAGATTATAGCATTAACTAGCAGCGTATTAATCATCGATCGTCGTCATAGTAAGTGAACTTTTCGTAAAGAATTCGGGGCGTTTGATCTTTTTTAAAAGCACGCGCCGCAGTCAAGTCTAATAAAGCTTTCGTACACGCGGACTCATTCGTTTCAGAGCCAGCTAAAAATAGAAGAATGGACGTATACTGGAGATATTTCAATCCGTGACCGTGTCATCGGTTACTCAGCGTGGAAGAGTTCGAGGATGTGGGCAGTTCTTGCGAACCATTCGTCATTCGAGAAGATCATAGCGACGATTATCAATCTACTTTATATTCGTGAGCTTCGTTCTAAATAAGAAGAAATGTTCTTTCAGTGCTTCGTGCTTAATCAACGCTCCTGCTCTTACTGCGCGACGCTCCGGGCTTTAACCCGGTCAGTTTATCAGAGATCGACATACGTCTCTCTCTCTCTCTCTCTCTCTCT
>NW_012130065.1:6391551-6419439 GCF_000143395.1 Atta cephalotes
ACGTACGTACTACTACGTACGTACGTCGTCGTACGTCGTACGTACGTACGTACGTACGTACGTACGTACGTACGTACGTACGTACGTACGTACGTACGTACGTACTACTCTCTCTCTCTCTCTCTCTCTCTCTCTCTCTCTCTCTCTCTCTCTCTCTCTCTCTCTCTCTCTTCTTCCTCCTCTCTCTCTCTCCCTCTCTCTTTGTATTCGTTGAAGGTCAAACAGATATCGTTGCCGTGATAAGGTCTATTGCATGTATGAGATTTCATACCTCCTACATTGGAATTCAGAATTTCGGTAACAGATCTTTTTTTTGAGAAGGTAAATCAAAGAAGTAAAGGCATCTTCTCAACCTTTCAGGGAGATTTCCGCCCCGACCAGCGGACAAAGGTCCTATCCCATTGTTCTATGATTTACACCAGCATCAGCTCAGATTCAGGTATACTGAAATGAGTTTTTGGTGAATTTTGTCCGTACCATTGGCACCGACACTTGTCACTTTCAATAATTAAATGAGTATTCACCTTCGCCTATGCACCAATAGGAACATTACCCGTTTTTTTTTTAGTGTATATGCGCGCGCGTGTGTATATGTGTGTTTGAAGTGAGTTTCTTTAGAATGACTTTAACTTAAAAAGACGAACCGTGTAAAGGTAGATAATTCAACACGAATAATACAGATTAATTTAGATAGACAAAAACGCTTTGTATCGACTTCCAGGGAACATCGGTGATCGACTATTAACAAAACTGAATGAAGTAAAAGGAATGAAAATTTAATGTCTATGAATGTTAATTAAATATTATGGTTATCATGTTAATAAAAAAATGAAATTATTAATGCTCTTCTCAAGTTAAATATAATTTATTATTCTAATTGATATAATAAATAAAAATTTTGCATTTATCTGTTTATGTAAATATGACTAAACGATTAGTTAAGTACGTTTATTGTTTTCTTAGTGAGATAAAAAGATTAAAGAGTTGTTTATAAAAAAAATATTGAAGATCTCATTATGCTTAATAAAGTCTCAAAGCATAATTAGCTTGCATGTTATATGAGCGAGACAGGATTTTACAATGCGTGCGTGCATCGAAGGGCCATTGCTCGTAAGATACGATCCTAAAAGGCGCCGACGTTCTCCCACGCGATGTCTCGTCGGTGTTCGATGAATTAGGCTGTTTGGAGTAGAATTTGGCGACACGTAGTCGGAACTTTAGAAACAGCCGAAAAGGGACGATGGACTGAATCTCGTAAAATATAAAATAGCGAGACCCTAATGTTCACTTATCAGTTAATCGTCTGACGCATAGGAAGCTAATTAAGGTAACAATTTATAGGAATTAACGGTTGCTCTTTTGTTATTCACTATCGACTTTAATTTTGTGTATTTTTCTAAAATATTTAAATTCAGAAAATATTAATATTTAGTATTTATATATTATATAGAATATTTCGAGAGATTTTTTATTATGTCATGTAATTTATTTTTTAATGAACATATTAGTATTCTATAATTACAATAAAGTAAATATTGTTCGTAGACTTCATTCTATAATTGTGTTTCTAATAAAGGACTCTGCACGTTTCTTATGGATCTTAGTCCTCGATTAAATCTTTTCATATTTCGGGAAATTGTAGTTCCAGGTGTCCTGATTAAAAATGTCAATGGGCGCGATCTCCTAAAATTAATAGTTTTCGAAATATAAACTGTTCAAACTTAGTTAATTCTATTATTTTGGATATTGAGCGGTATAAACAATCTCGGTCCCACATGATCCTACAGACTTGAAAAAAATACCTAGATAAACTTTATAACATGCAAAATAAGGCTGTCATAGCAATTGCATTTCGCTTTGCGATCTCAATTATGGCTAAAAATAAATGAGAGATAATAAATCATACGAATAAAATCAGTGCGCATATATTTTTCGACTTTTAGAGCTTATTGCATTTGCCTACAGTATCGTTTGCTTACATCACTTTTGCCTACAATTCGATTGCATACATATATTATTGCCTACAGCTCGATTGCCTACAAACACTTTTGCGCACGAATAAAAATTTTAGAAACGGAATTATTTTTGCCTATATTTGTGCAAGTATTATTGCCTATATGTATTATTGTCTACAAGTATTATTGCTTATAACTCGATTACATGTTTAACCACGACTGTACCCACGACCTACACACAATACCCCCCGATCCTACCCCGATTTACATGTATTATTACCTACAGCTCAATTGCCTGCACTTTTGCGTACAAATACAAAATTAAAGTTGAATTAAATAACAAAATAATTTGTGAATTAGTATTAGAATAGTATTAGAATATTGACAACAATGAAAGCAGCACTGTTCATAAGAATGAATGTTCATAACGGTACTCTCGAGTATCAAAACATGTGCAATAGTACAATTACGAAAATTGTACACCTCTTTGCAGATGGGAGATAGGGTTAGAGTCACTTTGTACAGAAACAGAGAAAAATATAAAATATTACTTAATGGCAAATAAAATGCATACAAGCAACCAAGTTGTAGACAATAATACATGTAGGCAAACGTGATATTTCATTTTTGAAAATTTTATATGTATGCAAAATGCTTGTAGGCAATTGAGCTGTAGGCAATAATACTTGTAGGCAAAAGTAACTCGATTTCTAAAATTTTTATTTGTGTTTGTAGGCAATCGAACTATAGGAAAAAGTGATGTAGGCAAACGATACCGTAAGCAATAGATTTGTAGGCAAACAGGATCTCCCCATTGACACTTTTAATTAGGAGACCTGAAAGGAGACCTACAATTGTTCAAAATATAGGAAGATTTGTCCGAGAACCAAAATCCACAAGAAACGTGCGGGGTCCTTTGAAGTCAATTTTTTTCGATAAGAGATTTGAATTCTTTTTCGCTGACTTTGAAGTGTCAACATTAAATATTTTTACAAAACAAGTTTTATCAACATTGCATATCTTAGCAAACAAGTTTCAAATTACAATCCTGTTGAAGTAAAGACAGGTCGAAATTGAACAAGATTTTACTGCTTGCATTCCTGAAGATAATTTACCAGCGCCCTAGTTATCATGACACTATTAAATGTATGTGTTGCACGAAATGTTGTACAATGCAGATACTATCGCTGTTTATCTTACACGCCGTCGGGCATCATCTCGGATATTGAAACCGTGTTGAACACGCATTTAATAGCGCAGCGTAAGCAAAAGCGCTGGAACGCGTACTCACTCGACGAATGCTGATTCCTCGTCGTTATCAAGACAAAACGAGCGACGCAATGCGACAACGGAGACAATCGTGCGTGACCACATACAACACAGGCGAATTAATCGGCACGCAGCTCGATTGATAATTAATTATCTTGTTGCGCTAGGCCATCAGGCGTTCGCAACGTTACATTCCGACATCAGTGTCCCGTTCTCTCGCGTCGGAGATGAGCCGCGAATTTTTTTTTCCTTCCCCTTTTGTCATTCTCCACACGTCGTTGGCATTTCGCTCTTCTTTGCTCACCTAGCGCTGCGGGCAGACGGTGCAAAATCCGCATGTGTTTCGCGAAAAGGTCCTTGAATGCCTTTTGAATGGTGCAACATTCGACATTCATTGAAATATATTAAAATAAATGTGCCGTTGACTCACTTAGGAAAACAAACCTCGGGCTCTCGACTTGCGGAGATTGCACAACCGCCTGCTCGTCACCGGACGCGTACGAGTCAGTGCGATGGAATACCATAGTCGATACAACTTGTACTGTAATTTATACACCGCCGTCACATCCTGACGGCGAAATGAAAGTAATAAAAAGAGATAAATAAATTGCGCGCGAATGGCGCGAACACGCCGACCTGCCTGTCGATGGCGGCGAGAAACCGCGTCTTCTCTCACGTCATCCGCACTTTCAATCCGCGGATTGTTCAGCTGTTATAAGGTGACCTTTACGTTATTGTGCGCCGAGTGTTGTTTAATGGTTCAAAAATGCGTGTGTGCGCGAAACGTCTGGACAGTGATGTCAGGTGCGAAGAGAAACGGTAAGGAAAGTGCGGTAGAAAGAATATTCCGCGGGAGATTCAGTGAAGAATATTTCCAGAACTAAGCCATTCGCGAAGAAAGAATAGTGCAACAGTAGCAAGATTTGTGTCGAGATATCACGGCCATGTCACCCATGCTTTCCAAGTGCTCAGAAGACACACTGACTCCCGAAGCTAGTTTATCAAGCATCAAAAAGATAATAGCTCAGTTTGCCAAGAATGTAAACCTGATAACGCTTTGAAAGTGTGACAACAAAATTAGAACGCTGAACGGGAGGGGAAGGGAGGATCAATTTTCATTGATGATGACGGTCAGTTGATGGAAACGATGACAACGAATAGGAAGATGACTAGAAAGACGAGGAAAAATTCGGCTATAAATCGAAGAAACCAGCAACACAAGATGCAATTTTTTAGTTAGATTAGCAGAAATTCCTGTTAAAACACGGACAGAATTAATGAAAGTTCAAGTGATCATTCAAAGACGTGTTGAGACAGGTGGCATTATTCCACAAAATTACTTCTGGGATTACGATATGCTCGATAAGGTACGCAAGGGTTGCTGCCACGTGTTTCGCCATGAAATCGCCGCAACCTTTTCCCCCAGCTGGGCACAATAACGCGTTTCCATATCATTTCACTATAAAAGAGAGTACGGTGCGTGAGGTAGAAGTAGGGTTGCGCGGCAAGCGGGGGCGTTCGTTTGTGGAGAACACGCCGCGAGAGGGATAGGAGGAGGGATAGGGAAGAGAGCAGGCCGATGGAGGGGCAGCCTCGTGTACGATACGAGTGGAGGGGTGGCAAGAAAGGGGTGGGGGTACGCTCTAGTCGAGCGACAGCGGCAGGGAAGCGGCCAGGTAAGCAACGAGCGAACACTAGTGGGGCTGACTTGCGCGCCTCTGAGCCGTCGGGATACACGGCAGCAGCGGCACCGTTGTTGTATACTGTCGCGCTACGCGTGCTACGGTCGTGTTCGTCGCATCATTGTTGCCGTCGCCGTCGCCGTCGTCGTTGTCGTTGGTGTTGCCGTTGCCGTTGACGAGCTGTCACGGAGCATCCTAGGTGCACCTTCGTCATTGGCCACTGCACGTTGACCGATTGCACTTGGTGTTCGCGAGCTCGGCTCTTCTTGCTCCTTCATACGAAGGGTTGTGGTTGTCGCAACCGGAGGGTTGATCGCTCGCCGTGTTAAGAGGGGCGCGTTCTCGTATACGTTTACCGGAGCATTACGGAGCAGCGGCGTTCACCACGTTTTATCGTTATCCCCGCCAAGTTCCATTTGCAGTGCCGCCGACTTCTCGTGACGATAAAATTGGCACGCTTCCAAGCTGGCGAAGCGGAGCTGTACAGGCTCTGTGCTACCACGTTGCTACTACTGTTGCCCGCCGCTGGTCTCGAGGATACGATCACGCGTCCTTATCGTTCATTCGGGGGTGGAATCGCAGCGCGTGGAGAAATTTCGCGCGAACTGAATGAACCGCGCATGATCAACTGGAAGTAACTTGGGGAAATATAGAGTCATGTCTCGTGAAACGTGTCGCACGTTCCTGTAACTGCTACGATTACACTAATTGATTAATACCTGTGCAGCAGGTAAGCAGTGTCGCGTATGCAACAATTTGATGCAACAGTGCAACGTAGCGATGACTGCTTAGTTTCGGAGCAAATCGTTTTGGAGTACGAGTTTCAAAGTGTTCTCGTTACTTTTCATCTTCTCGAACGAAGTGAACATAGTGTGAACGATCAAGTGCTGTCGATCAGTCTCGATCGATAGAAGGGATAGTAGTGTGTGTTTCGCGCCACGAAGGGAGCAAAGTAATAAAGGAACAGCGGCGTCGTTAGATGCGAGGATTTTAAAAGCAGCTCCCGAAGGCCAGCCCGACGCAATGCGTCGACGCTGCTGACGCAAACGCGCCTGGATGCGTCTCACTTTTAACACGTGAGTGTCTTTTTAATCAAAGAAACGAAAAGAGAGAGGGGGAAAGGAAACGCGAAAGGGTTACGCGCAATCGTTCATCTATTGGCATTGTCCCGCCGGATTATCGAGGAGGCTCCTGCCTCGCGTATCTCGATCGAGTCGTACGCGAATCGATCGAGTTAAGATGATTCCGAGGGGATTGGATGGAAGGACGATCTCAGCATCCCCGCCACGTTATACTGACACTTGAGCGTTCCCCTCGATTTGTATACATCGTTTTCCTTCTTTCTGCACGTAGCGATTCGTGTGCCCACTTGCGACGAATATATTCACAAAAAGAAAAAAGAAAATTTGTTCGCCTTGTGGTGGTCTGCGTGCTGGTGCGGTGGCGGTGTTATTATTGTTGTTCTTTGGTGATAGTAAGTGGTCGCGAGTGCGCACGCGACGACGACGGTGGTGAATGATCCTGGCTCCGAGCTGATAAAGGTACTCGTACACGAATACTGGGATGACGTCCGCTTCGGATCACGCGGTTCCTTCACGATCTCGTCAATCTACGTCGCCTAACGCGGAAACAAATGTAAGTTTCCACGCGAGATCTCGTCGCGACGTATCGGAATGCATTTCGGACTTGATCGTAAAAATTGGCGTGCTTGGCGACGGGCGAACGATGAGGTGTGAACTGAGCAGCAAGCTCATGTATGAAATAAAATTCAAATATATGCAATTCGATAATTTTAAAAAACGATGTTATATATATTGAATTTTATTTTAAATTTTACGTTATATGAACAAGAGATTTACAGATATTATATATTAGTAATAATATTATATATTAGTAATAATATTAAATATTTGTTATAAAATGTATTCTGAATTTAATGCTGAAAAACAGTAATTAATTATTTATTTTAAGTGTTACAAGTACCATTGTTTAGTGCTTCCTGTATTTCAAAGATGTAATTAATTATTGCTTCAATTTCAAGTAATAAATTAATCATTATCAGATTTTTGTAATGATTTTGAGCAAATTTATTAAATTATTTAAACATTTGTTTAACGAATATACTCCTCTGTTCTTTACAGTTCATGACTTATCGTTAGTCAACGTGCGCGTGACTTAAAATCATCTTTATCGATTGAATTGTTTATTACAGTACGATAAATGCCACGGATTTGCTTGAGATCGTTCATCCATTAAACTCTTTATGATAATAATAATAAAATGTGATAGAAATCCGATTAAAACATATTTTATTCGACTAAGAAATGTATTGATTGTAAAATAGTTAAATATGGAAGATATAAAAAGATCTTTCTTAAAATCGTTTGTGAAGTTGGATTTGTTTCCTAAAAGACCCAGTTTGAGAACCATAAATATTTCCTCGAAATGACACCAGGTAGTAAAACGACAAAACGGGCTTTGGCCTAAAAAAGCACGTCGGTTTTAAAATGCAGTTATGATCAAATACGGTGAGAGACAAGTCGTACTTCGCGAGTATGACGATGCTTGTATAACGGTATTCATGCATTACGAACGCAAAGCTATTTTGGGATAGTTTAAGGGCAAAGACAGACTTCCCTTTCGCGGATTTTTTCCTACATCATGAAAGTGATCAATTTTTCACGATCATAATAAATTATATATCTGCGCTTCGATACCTTCGAATGAGATTGCACTTCAATTGATGGAACGTTAAAAGATGGAAAGCTCGGCTTTCACATTGAAGAGTATCACTTTTAATTTATTTGTACTGCTGCTGGTATGGCATAACGGTTTCGAGCAGCGGTACTCAACTCAGCACGGCGTGCAACCCTTTGCCATGTTGGATTAGTAACCCTGCAGATGAGCGTAACCGAAGGGTCTTGATACATTTTGCAGTCGGTTACGAAAAGCTATACCCTTTTCAAGTCAACGGTTGTTCACTCTAGGTAGAGAAATTCATCCGTTTGCGACTATATATCGAGTTGAATATTCCATTCTTTTGCTTAAGTTCTTTACTCTGTGCTGATTGTATTCTTTGTACACAGTAATAATAATTAGATTTCATTACGGTTACATATTTTATTGACGATGCCGGATGCACTATTCATAATTCATTTTTATTTCAAGATAATCTTAGAAGTAATATTTTAAGATGTTGCGACTCTGTAATTGGTATTATATATAACATCTTAAGACTATATTTGAGACAGTTTTAAACATAAAAATTAACTATGAATATCGGTTTATGTATTGCTAATTTTCGTAGTCATTTTTGCAAAGATTTACAAGTATCTACTTATAATGATTTATATATTAAAGCGAATTAGAGCGTTAATTAGGTAATATATCCCATTTAAACAGTACTCGCGCTAGTCTCTGCTAATACCTTAACGATTTAATCTTCGACAATTTTATCTTAAGTACTGAAAATTTTTGAGATGCTAATCTAAGCATCTCGTGTGTGCCCATTTAAACGAATAAATTGAAAAATATCAACTGGACTTTCGAATCATCAAGTGGGACACTGCGAGTTATCGAAGATGTGCGCGAATAGGTTTCGGTTTCGTTGGCGACACACTATCGCGATAGATCGTTCTGATCTTCGGCTCAAACTCGTTCAATATAGTATGTACATACATATACAGAAAGGCGATAGCCGTAAAGTTCGTTTTTGATCGGATAAACACTCGTCATCCCACCACTTCGATGATTATCGGAAGGCGGCGAGCTGTCAGCAAGGAAATCAGACGACAAATCTGCGATAACAAAGCATATTTTAGATAAGGAAAACGCGCAATTAAAATACTTTTCAGATGAGCCCTATGTGATTAAGCAACGGCTTAATTCTTTTTAGCTTGTCTTCTTCTTTTTGATCTTTATCCTCCGCTCTTTTCTTTCCGTTTATTCCTTTTTTTTTCTTTTTTTCAAGCCATTCGTATTCGATCAATTGTCGGAAACTAATTAGTCTTTCCCTATCAATGATAAATTGACGACTTTCAATTGTGTGCCACGAGTGTTCTTCTTTGTCTCACGAGATCACACGATAGATCTTGCACACACAGCTATTATCTGCATTCCCATTTATTCTGCTGCGGTTGCAATCCCTATAATCACCGGCACATTTTCGATATTTCGTTCACGGATAATGGAGCGCGCGCGTGCGGAGCGACATGTACACGGGTCATTCATTTGCGTTGTATGGGAGTCATTCTGAATTATAGGGAATTATCTCCCGTCTCCATATGAGTGACAGTCATAAGCCATATGGTCATAAGTCTGGTTCTTGAACCAGAACTTTTCACGACTCATTGGGTTTTATCGAATTTTCCAGTAATTGTCTACTTTTATCCGCGCGTACCTTGCTCTATTGAATGAACACGATGAATTTTGAATCGGTAACGACAATTAACCAGATTATAGTTGGATTCTCTTCTTCTTTGTGATTCTCTTCGATTTTTAATTTTTTTCTGATTTTCTTGCAACAATAAATTTAGCTGCGCTATATACTGTCAAAATTATTTGTTTTATGCCTTTTAAATAAAAGATATAACGATGATGTCTCATCATCGCCGCTCAAAGATTAGCATTTACGTCCTAGAGAAATTCTTGCGAGTTCTTCCTCATACAGCAGTCGATGTCCATCGAATGGAGCACAGGCAATGAAGATCGACCTACGCTACGGTGTGCAAACATTGTAAATCCCCAACGACGCGTATGCTAACACGAATAATAAGTGAACATAAGAATGATTTTAGCGATTATGGAGCTGGTGGATGCACGTAATGCACTTTTGCTTCAGGACTTAAATTAAAGAAATGCGTGACGCGGACATTTAGAGCTGATCGCACCGTTTTTCCACGTAAAGCACTTTTAAAATACACTTGTGAACTGAAGTATCATGCACGAAATAGCGTCAACATCGTACAGATGTCATTTTTTTTACATAGATATAAATACACGCTTCGAGGTATTATTTTGTAAAAGAAAAGTAATTGAATTTTGCATTAATTATATAAATTATTCTTAATTGTTTTTTTAATGATCTTTCGCTTGAAAATTATCACTTGTAATAATGAGAAAAAATATTTGAAGAGAACATTGAGAGTGAGAAAATGTTTAAAAATACGTTTTCTGAAATAATTTGTTTCATAGAAAGATGCATTTATGAAGTTATTATATCAATGCAGGTTAAAAAGAGCAACCAGTGGAACATAAAGTAGCAGAATATTCTCGCGTTCGTTATTGATGTCGATTACGATGTATAATATATCGAATAGTATCGATATACATACAGACAATCCAATCAGGGAAAACAAGGTCGCGGTAATGATATTATCTGTCTTGTGCCACGGTTTGATATCGAATACTATTGCGACAAGGTTTCATCGAACAAATGGATATATCTATGAATATAAAGTCCTTGAGATTTCTCGTTTAATACTAAAACTGGATTTGCAGAAGTAATTCAAGTCCGATTCTTTATATTGAACTGAATATAAACGTTTATGCGTTTTTGATTAATACAGATAAAAAGAATAACAAATGAAAAAGGCGAGCGAACTTCGCGATTGTTTTGATACATTGCCATTGATATTTTAAAAGCAAGATATTGTACTTGTTTTTCTAGTAATCGGTTTTGTTAATTGGGATCAGATATTTTGTGAACAAAAATTATTAAAACAATATATTAAATGTTTTCTCGAATCATTAGATAATTTCATAGATTTTGTTAATTTTTCTTTTAGATGAATTTTATCAATCTTATTATTTAACTTTATTCTGTCTATCAATATATTATAAGAATAGATTTTTTTATGGAATAAAAATGGAAGAATAAAAAATCGAATTGCTAATTAATCAATTAATATTCACATTTTTATAATTTGAATATATTTTCTGATTGTAATAATATTACGCTTATAATATTATGAAGCATTTTGATTGCGTTAACTTTCTCGGCTACCAAGGAACGACTCCCATTATCATTATCGATACTATCATACTTGAACGAGGGACGAACAGTCTCTCTAAGTCTGACATCTCTAAGTAAGGTAGTTAACAACCAAGAGAACGAACGTGATTCTCCCAACAGCTTCTTATTGGTAATTTGGTCAATTACTAGGTACGATAACGTGTTAAGTAAAGGTATTCGTTTACAAACACAATTGCCCTGCGCCTATGACAGGTGCACCTTCGTTCACTCGTTCAGCACCTTCGTTTATCTATTCTGAAGCAATAAAAGAGGCATGTGTACTAGATCTAGGCTTTCACTTAATAATAGTATTATTGGTGTTGGTGTTATTGATGACGCTCTGCTTTCAAAAAGGACTGTTCTCTTGAAAATGACATGATTTATATACATAATTTTATTTATATACATAACTTTTACTTGACCTCCTTGCATTTAAAATGCTTTGCAATAATTTCTTTTCTCATTGATAATACAAAGCATATAAAATTTATCAACTGTCATATACATTTTCCTTTGTATATAGTAATTTGTTTTACTCACTGAAAACGGAAAGCTTCTAAAATTTGAATTATTATATAGATATAGAATTATTATATTATATAGATTTTTCTTTGTGTACAACAATTTCTTTTATTCGCTGAAAATACAAAACTTAAAATTTATTAATCGTCATATAAATTTTTTATGTTATAGTGTTTGCAAATTGGAAAATGTGGCTTATTAGAAACTAATGTATTTTTTAATTTAATAATGATCTCTGTCCTTGGAACAACGAAAGTTCGAACAGCGACTTAACGTCGTGGAAATCACCCGCAATCGTGAACTGGCGGGTCTGACCGCACGACAAACACGGCATGAAAGTAATCTAACGCCGCGTATACCGCGTGCGGTACACACAAGCCTGGTACTTACTCTCCCCGTACACGCGTAAGTACTCGCTCTCTCAGTTCGCACGGGGAATTGCTTGGGCGCCTGGTAGAATCGAACACGTACATAAGCCCGCCATGTACAACCTGCGATAACATGTGTTACGGCTTGCATCGGAATCGATATTTAAGAGAAGTAGCATTCGCGAATAATCAAGCCGTGCGAAGTGACATTATATCATATAAAGACTAGACCAGAAATATTTTTACTATCTTTACGTCGTCGGATATTTGTCGCAATTTTCACAGACGTTGTCTGTGAACATTGACTTCTATACTTGAAATCACTCTTCTATACTTTTTTCTTATACTTCTTTTTACTTTTGCTAATTAGCGAAATTTTTTAATCTTTTTATAAATTTCAAGAGATAGCAGTTATTCATAAGATTTCAAAATTTTTATTCTTTATATTATTTTATTTAAATAATAAATTTATATAAAAAATAAATGTATTTGAAAATGTAGATCTTATTCGATTAGTTGAACGTTCAGAGAATATTCTATTTATTTAGCGGAAGAGAATTCTAAAAGTATCCTTCTCTGATCACTTATCAATACGTGTGCTCTGCATGAAGATTGCGAAGAGGCACACTACTTCTAAGAATCGCACAGACGGTACATAAGCGATCATGCGTGGCAGTTAATTTGTTCGTGCTTCGTGCGTGACAGTCGGCGCCAGGCCCCTCGTCGGCCGGATTGAGTTCTAAGCTCGAGGCGAAAATCGAGAGCGCCCCCGCCATGGCATGCAACGGCGGTAAAGGCGGAGGCGGACGAACGCTACCATTGCTACCAGGTAGCGGTGGGTGAAGCAATGTGCTGGCTCAGGACATTTCTACATCCGGTGTACGTTACGGGACATAAGCCGAACGGGTGTTAGGTGACGTCTAATCCTTCGGAATTGCGTGTTCGCCCCAAGCGAGAGCACGATTTTCTTGCGGAAGGAGAAATGGGAATCCTACTCGCGGGAGCGAGAGTGCTCCTGCTTTTCTTGGATTACTCGAGCGGTTGGCTACCTGAGCGATATATACCTATATCCCGCATACGTAAAGATATTTCACTTCCGTATACTCGTACAAATCGCGAATAGTGAGAGTTGTATGAGTGTACTATTTGCAGTTAATGACCAAACAATCAAATAGGATTATTGAATTAACGATTACATATCTAATTAATGCTGACCTTGAAATTAAGCTTACATTATTAAATTCATAATGTTAAATTATACCCAATTTGAATTAATTTTAATTATTCCTATAGGTCATCACCTCTGTTCCTACTCAGTATATCATTACTCTACCATAACTGAAACAATAAAGTTAAACAATTTAACTCAAGAAAATGTATTGAATCAAATTTAGTTTATTATTTACTAAATACATACATTAATATGGATAATATTTATTTTGAAATTGATTATAAAAATGAATTGATTTACATTTTGACACACATAGAGATTAAAAATAACAAAATGTTATTTAACTTAAGAAATTAGGTTACCATGGCTTTTTTATATCTAATACTATACATTACGATATACTTAAACTATAAACACACATACACACGTTGTGGACTTATTTTTGAAAATTTCTAAGACATAAATTTTCTAAAAACTATATACTTTTTTCATTTTTTAAAATAATATAATTATGGAGTTTTATCATTCAATATAATACGGCAGATCTTCTATCGTTTGCGTTTGCCTAGAATACATGCCTAACATTTTCTCTGATTATTTCTTATCTTCGTGGCGCGTTAGAGAATCGATAAGTTTATAATACGTGCACAAATAATCTTTTTTTTCTCTTTTTGAATATTTCGTTCCATAAACCTGTTTTTTTATTTTATCATCTTTCACTTTCCGAATGACTTGGCAATTCGATCGCGGTCGCTCATAACGTATTTATTTGGGGCATTCAACCGCGATTGAATTTGCACCCAGCGACAAAGTATGTAAAGTTTACCATCATCGAAAGAGGAAGTAAATTGTGTGGATCAAAATCTATAAAATTGTAAGAATGATCGATGGTCGGGGCCGAATCGAATTGACGATCCGTATATGCTGCGGTGGGTAAGAGTCAACATCTTTCGATTGCAACACGTTCAATGAGGCTTTTTAACGGCAATAATTGTGACAGAATCATTTTTTCATACGACATACCATATGCCATATATACAAAGCACACGCGACTGGCATCTCTGCGTTTTATTTGTTTTCTTATTACTATCTCGGCTTGCACAAGATTCGATCTAAGAAACAGCCATTGCTGATAGTCATTAAGCGAACAAGCGGATCGCGCATCGAGATCGGGTTATTGCACTTTTTATGTCGCTTCCCTGGGAAATATCCAAGATTCGGCCGCAGAAGAAGCGTATGAACTGCCACGCGCGCATTCATTTACATGGACGCATCACGTGCGAGTGCTAGCACACGGAAGAGACCGCATGCATATTCCACCCTCGTCAGATAATGAATCTTCTCTGCCTACACATTCGTGTTCATTGTTCTTTGATACGTGACAAAAAACACGTAAAACTCAATCGATTATTTCACGTGTCGTGTCGCAAGATATTAACTTGAAGGAACTCTATCTCTTCGTCGAGAGATTGCTCTGCCGTTGAATTTTTTATTTCTTTCTTATTTTGTAATATTTCTGTAGAAAGTATATTTTTATATTCTACAAACTCTTTAGTATTATAGTAAAAATTTTTAGTGCAGTAATTGAATTTCTTCTTATTTATAATAAAAAAATAGATGATTTAAACTAAATGTTAAAGTTTTACATAATTTATAAAAACAAAATTTGTTATTTTTACATATCTAACTTTTAAGTATTGCTTATTTAATATTTAAGAATTAGATATGTAATAAAAATTTCGTTGTTTTTTAATTATGAAAGTCTTTACATCAATGTTTTATATTAAGAAGAAATTGAATTGTTAAACTGCAAATTTTTTAACAGTATTAAAAATGCATGAATTATGAATACCACAAAATTTTAACATTTTCTTATTGAATATTCATAACTTCCATTGAATTTTCTTCTATTAAATATTAATGATAATTCACCGTGACACAAAAAATTATTTACATGCACATTTATCCCATTGCTATGTCTAAACTTTAAAAATGTTTGTAACGTATACAGTAATTATGTGAAATCGTTGCTTACATGATAATTTTAATGGAATCACGAATATGCGACGATACCGATATCGAAACAGTTCAGAACCATGAGACGGACGGCTATTCGAATCAGGAATCCGGTCAGTCGAGAAGACGAGCGGCGTAATGAGGATCATTTCGTCGCTCTAATAAATCAACTCTTTCGTTTTGCGCTGCATGGATACAGGCACGTATGAGGATCTCGGAAACTTAATCGCTCGCACGTGAGGGATGAATAGGGATGCTTACGATATCTTGACACTACATCGATACCATGTTATGTAGAAGGTCTAATTATGAAGTTACTTTACATTGATAATTAAAGGCTCTTGACGAACTGAATATCGAATGAATAGATAACGAAATCTTATGCAGTTAATTTCAGATAGATCTTTTAACTGAAATTTATGTAATTTAGTTAATATCTTTAGTTACTTTATCATGGAGATGTGATATTTAATATATAAAATTAAACAGTTGCGAAAAATGATAATGCTTAATTAAATTTTATTTTTAAAATAGATTCTCGTAATATTTTTGGTTTGAAAATTATCGAGTGATATTGATATTAGTAGTACTCGATAATAAATTAATATCGATTAAATTTAAATATAACTTAGAGACAAGTCATATTCTTTCGAGAGAAGAGGTTTTTTCAGAGGTTCCAGGCTCGGGCCTTTTGTAACTGTGATCGGTTTTATAACTTGTCATATGTTTCGCATAATCATCCGTGCGACATGCTCGAGCTTTTTTAGCCCTTTACGTTACTTTGTTCCTGTCTGCTCCAGCACTGCCAGGGCTCATCTCTCTCTGGCTAAAATCAACATAGTTAGTGATAAGACGAGATGAAAGCGAGATGATTGGGCATCGTTTGTCACGGATCACGTAAATGATGTCAGACGGCGAGGATGCAGGGCGATTTCCAGTTTGCGTATTATCGAACTGGCACGATTCTGTTCGCGCTCGTTCACGCGAAGCAGGGAATTAGGGATAAGAGGGTCAACGATCGTAATTGTTGGGCGCAGGACTTCAATTAAAAAGTCAATCAGCCCGTTTCTTGGATGTGATGATCCGTTAGAATAAGAGGTAGAGAAAAATCTCATGCTGACGCATAAGAACGAAAATGATATTTATAAGATTTTATTGTTTAATCGCTATTACTTTTAGTAATCCATTTTATTATTTTTGTTATACATGCTACTAATCCTTTCGATGTCACTCTCAGTGTGGCATATCCGAGGAACTTTTACTTTGCCGTACTATAATTTTTTTATTATTAACGGTACATATATTTACCGTTATATTCCAGTATGACGTTTCAATAAAAAAAAATTTGTTACTCATTTTTATGTGATATTTTTCATAATATTTAGTGTATGTGACAAAATGGTATAGAATGGCATCGAATGGTTAATTGCGTGCGATAGTTGAGAACATGCGCAGCTTGCAAAATAATCTTAGCGCTGTAATGCCTGCGATATTTGCATGAATGATTTATAGCTATGCCTATAAATTCTTCCGTTGTTTTACTAACCAGCTACGATTAACTGACCGAGCAATTCATGATGAGTTTGAATTCCATTTCGGCTCGTCGCAATAACGAGCTAGAGTGCTCGTAAAAAGATTCGTTCGTTCTTGGATAGGTTGCGCACCCTCTATGAAGCGGGCGATATTAACTTCGGGACAGTTGGTGCTCTCCAAAATGGCGTAAATCTCCCTCTGTTTCTTGTGCCCTTCTCTGCTTTAGTATCGTTAATGAATGTGTAAATCACAATTAACAGCCAAGTAGCCTGAATAAGACAGGAAGAGCTATGAATTGTCCGAATTTAATCGACCGCCACTATACGCACAGACATAAGAATAGACAACATGAGAGTCGTCGGTCCCCACATCCTCGTTACTAGGTCTGACGTCACTGGGTCTCTAGAGCTACCTAATGAGCATCTTGGTGTAGGGACTGCCCCGGCAGCAATTAACTTTTCTACGTAGTTAGAATGGTCACGGTCGATGACAGGTACGAGGATGAAATAGAGAGGCAAGGCGAGTTGAGATTAGCAATTAATTCGATGACGTTGAACGCTGTAGAACCATCATCGCCTTACTCTCACCGGAGAGATTTGTCTTTTTTTTAAAAAAGTGTCTATTCGAAAGAGCAAGTAGATGTACAAATTGACTTATATTAGTAGTCAATTTGGATTTTGAAGTTGAATCACGATAGTGATCTAGTGTGGTTTATTGACATAGATTATTTAACCTAGTATCATTGAAAATTGTTTGTATTATATAAATTAATATTAACGGAAAATTATAGCAGAGAAAAAATATATAAAGTATAGCGGATATCTTAAAATTTGTTTTCTTGAAATGTATTTAATGTAAATTTTATTTGACTTTTGAGATTATTTCAGTTTAATCTGATTCTCTGCAAACTTTTCTTTTGCCTGATCGAAGAACATGTGTCTATGTTCTCGTCTCGTGCAAGAATTGAGTATATAATTGTTACCTGATAACTACGCCAACTGTTCTTTCAATGAAAGACATTTCGCAGTTAGAGACTATTCTTCTCGCGAGTGTCGTCCGGTATTAAAGTTCGCTCACGTATTATTCTCGTCCCCTTGCTTCTTTTCATCGAAAGGGGACATGAGTGGGGCTGTGTTGGTCGGGTTATAACAATCTTCCGTTATTGAGAGCCTTGTTTACAAATCGAACTCGGCGAGTTGATCGTGCGCACCCAACCCACCCAGAACTCTCGAGAGCAACGGCCATCGACTTTAGTTTAGAGTATTGCCACCACTGGTGTTCGCGCCCCTGCGTACCATCACCGTACTAACCCCCTTGAATCAGATCCAGGGGAGACTTCGAGTTTTCTCAAGTTTTCGGGCGCCACCCGGGTAAACTTTATTCCGCTGACTTGTCGTGAGACCAGTGCCGTCGTCTTGTTTTGTTCGCGTTTTCTACCAGTTCGCCCCCTGGTCGGGCATCGAACCCAGTACCCTGTCATGTAACTTTTAACGGGAATGGTGCCGAGAGCTCTGAAGAAGCTAGTCTCTGCCATTGCGACGTGAGAGGGGAAACGTCTCGGTACGTTCGGATCTTATGCTTGGACAATTTTATTCGTTCATGCAAATGTCGGCATTACGTACTGCATTTACCTTACGAAAGCGAGTAACCTACGTTTTCAGGTCGAAAGCATACGTTACAGAAGTCGCCATGAATATTTGTGCATGAAAAGTTCTATTCAATAGATGAAGGCCGAATATAAAATATCTTTGCGATACCCTCTCTAACGGAGGATGTATTGGTTCGGAAAGTGGTTAAAGTATTAGTTAAGATATTATTAATAATACTTCATTTTCAATTTATTTATATTTAATATTTGTCAAGTTTTTACTATTTGTTTCCATATCTTATTATTTATTATACAATTACAAGATAGAACGAATAGATTTTATGGCATCAAAAGAACATATTCTTATAAAATATATTATTATTATTTTCATTGTAAATATCAAATTTGATTCAAGCTTTATCGAGTACGATAAAATTACATATTTTCATCAAGTGCCATAGATATTTCAATATTTCCGATATTTTTCGCACACAAGTGCACTGAGCTATATTGCTATCGCTACAGCTATCACAGACGGATAATAAGCATACTGACTTAGATATGGTTCATGTACGCATTACATGCTACTGCATCGAACGTGGAAGCAGTAAAGCCGCTGAATAAGGGTGAGGAGCATACGGTGACTCGAACACGCGCTTGTATCGCGAATCGTCTCGGCTTGTAATACGATATGAGGGCGATAACGACTTGAATGCGTTATCGTCCTTCCTCGACGGCGAATGCGCGTATTGCATCGGTCACTTGCACCAGACTGTCGCGTGTGTATGGCACATACGTCGTGTGTAGGATCTCTTGCTCTTGTGATTGAGACAGAATGGTACGTCTATGAGCAGCTCGTTGGGACGGGTCAGTGATCGCGAGACTAAATATTTAAAAGATGATTGATGTCATCGTTCTTTCCTCTTGCATTATCGGGAACTATATCTCAACTGGTTGGAAAGGAGGTGTGGTTACTCTTTTCATAGATTATTTCATTGAATTATTAACATTAGAAGAACTGATTCATTTGATGTACTTAGATCGCAGCGATCCTTTCAGATAAAACGACCTGTAAGCAGGTTTAGTGTTGCTAAAATTAGAAGTATAAAACGGAAAATCGTAAACGCAAGCTAAGTAGAAGGCAAAAGAAGATGCAAATGCCATGATGCAATTTATAGCTAGCCAAGGTGGTTGTCTTTACTTTTTATTGCTAATTTTCCCACGAAGTATTTATATAAAATAAACGCAAATTGCAAAATATAAAATTTATTGTGACAGTTTTTACGATGAGAATATTATGTAATATTTGTATGAATATCGTAATATCAATACTTATCGTAATATCAATATCTGAAATGTTATCGGAAACTTTGTATCTCATTAAACAAAACACATTCAACACATAGTCATTAAATACCAACGACTAAATCATTAGTCGTCATTATCCCTTCGTTTTTTCTCATTTTTTATACATTCACGTTGTATTGTACGGCAAAGTTTGTTCAAGTTGTCTGTTTTACATGTGTTATTGGGTTACTTCGACAACCAGTATACCAAGTATAATTCTTTATGTAGGATGAAGGGTACATGACAGAATTTACATGTAGAAATCATGGCTTTACATCCTTTAAGTTAGACAGAGAGATTGAAACGGGGACCAAATAGTAACATTTCTACCATAGATATCGACTTTCAGTGACCCCGACGACCCCGTGGAGACTCCTGAAAAATTCATGAGCTCACGTCTGTTCGATTGCCCGGCTCTTTCCACAATTTTCCACCCGTTCTCGAGCGGATATCTTATCCCCGTTGTCGTGCTTGATTAATTTTACAAGGCGATATCAAATGGAGAATTAAAATAATAAGGTGCTCCATATAATCTTGCGTGAGCATTAAACGTGTGTAGCCTTGCTGTCTGCTTCATTTTGTGGCGTTGCGTTACGAAACAAGTAGATACGGAGAAAACATTTAGTTTTGCATAAGTGCTGCTTTAATGTAATGATAGTGCGTTAGTAAATATTATGATCAAGAATAGATAACACATTAATGGTATACATCCGGTAATATTTTACGAGTGAAATGATATCATAAAGATTGTTGATTTTCTTATAACACACAGAGATACTCTTTTGCTCTAAAATCATTTTATAATTAATTAATAAATCTATGCGCGAACAATACAGTTTTGTTAAAAATTTAGCTAGAACTGAAAATAATTTTGGATCTTGAAAATAATTATGTAGAACGCTCAAACTGCTAGAATATCAATACTGCACTGTTTATCATGCTTGAAATTGTTCCGTAATTATTTTGATGATACAACAAAATTATTTTCAGATCTTTACCTAACTAAAACTTCAAATATTTCTGCACAATTATTCTTTCTGAATATATATATATATATATAAAATATATAATTTTCTGTTATACGAAGGATAAAATTTACATAAAGATATATATGTTTCATTTTCGTGATAGATAATGTATATAGATAGATAGTAAAATAACGTAGCGAAATATCTCTCCATTATACTTCCGTGAACGAGCACTTTGTGAATAGATCATAATATATGGTAGGAAACGTCACATAATGTGCACGTAAAGTCGGTTTCCCCGAAGCCCAGGCATACTCCGGTTGTACAACTTTGTTATGCACCTAGTATGGCGTAGCCATAGTCTACGGCATGCTTAGGGAGAATACGATCGGAGTGTCGGGTCTTGGAAACTCGCGGACACTCGATGTACACGCCGTCGCCTCTTTCGAGAGTACTTCATGGCATTCTTCGTGGGAAAACCAAACAAACATCTTCACTTCACGACGCGGGCGGCCTGGATGTTCAGCCATGAAGTGCTCAAGAAGTATCTACCGCTCATTGACTACGTATAGTAGCCTACGTGTGACAAGGTTTTACGTGAAAGAATTGACATTTTGACAAGATTTGATAAGAAAGTACTTGCTAAACACAAATGGATGTACAACAGATGACTATTTTCAAAAGTATCGTGCTAATTTAAAGATACGAAATAATATGTACGTAATGCTATGTAACTTCTTAGATTATCCTTGGCTCGCAAACCGAGCAAACTGCGTGGATAATCACTTAGAGTGATGACGCGTTTAGTTACATTCGTGAAGAGATTAATAAATACTCTTTAAGAAAATGTTTCCATCTAATGTTTCCATCGGTGTGTTAATGGATGCGTATTATCCGAAAAGAGAGAGAAGGAAAAGTCGTCGATTAGCGATTGAGTTCACGCTATCTGAGAAATATGTTATGATTACATAAATGTTATGATTACTATTTTTTTTTGTTTAGAGCTTTTATATTTTTTCTCTGACTTGATTAATTATCATGACAAATGATTTCTTATTATGATAAAATAACTATTAATAAAAATAATACTTTTTAATTTTGCTCAAGTTTGTATTTCCGCGACATAAGTAATAATTGTTGAAGTTCAAATACTTTAGATAACAGCTCCGTCTGATATATTAATTACGTAAATGATTACATCTTCTGAAACATCAAATTCAAGGAATTGCTTGAAATTATCATAAGAGTTAATAGCAATTTTATATTATATTAATATTTACTAATTTGTATTATGTTGTTTAATTACGTTTTTAATTATGTTTTTTACGTGTTATTGATATTTATTTAATCTAGATATTTCGCAGAACATTTGAGTAGATTATTTCAATACTTGGATATCAGGGGATTAGTCACAAATTCCCGATCAACGGCTTTTGTCGTGTCTCGACATCGTGAAGCGTAATCTCATTTAGAATCATATGTACAGTTACGTTCGTGAGACAGTTAATAATCATGCTTGGCCGGTGCAGGTTCAGCGAGAGAGGAGCCAGCTAATCGCCCCGTTAATAGACGAATATACTGCGTGAGGCGGAGAAGAGGAAAATAAAACGCGAAGACGTTAGCTAGTTAAGCCGTTGAGTTTGTCGGCATCGTCGTAAGAGTACGGGTCTTTAAAACGACTTTACACTACCTATACGTCGTCTATACGTCATTACCGAGACCACCTACAACGAGATCTCTCTCGTGGCTCGCGCAGACGTGCCCCGCAAATTCGAGGTTTCGTTCGGGGCCCATTCGCGGCCCTGCCGTTCGGCAGGCCTTAATAGCTCGATCGATTAGAGGAAGAGCTCGAGTGGAAGAGCTCGCGCGCTGGATTACGCCTAATGGGCTGTTATTTTGTGCTGACCGCGACGCAATTACACATTCAATCAGAGAATCATCATTCTCGTCTATGTATCAGTACTGTAATCATATAGCCGCCGTCGGAAGAAAATCGTGTGCCGGCACGCCGATATAATCTATCATAAACACACATCGCTAACATATGGACATTTGTCGATAAAAATTTATTTTAAACGCTAAATTTTAGGATAAAGATTCTTCGACAATACTGAAAGAATGAATTTGTTGAATTTTGTTATTTCAAAATTTAGTTGATACAAATCTGAAAATAATTTTGTTGGATCATCAAAATAATTATGTAAGAAATTCAAACAATGATAGCAATGCTGCAAAAAATTTTGATATTTTATCAATCAACTTGAGCATTTTACATAATTATTTTGATGATTCAAAATTATTTTCAGATTTACTTTAGCTAAATTTTTTAATATTTTAGCAAAATCATTTCCTTTATGAAAACATTGCTATAATTTGTGCGACATATTTTTAAATATTTTTTTATATTGAAATTTTGATTTTTTTTTCATAGACATTGTGGAATAATTAAATTTATGTAATGCATTGTAGCATTACTATTATTGCAAATAATGAGGTCTCGATTAGTAACGTGATTTAGGGTTTGTAGGTCGGTGCAGCTGCATATGTAGTACACAAAAGAGAAGCGAAAATGTCGTTTCCTGGTAATGAACTTAAGAATTGCTAAAGCGCACTCCTAATATTTGCACATCAATTTGTACATGGATTCTTGGCCGAGATGTTTGTGCATTTTCGTTCTCCACTTTTAAGCATGCGATTTCCATAACGACGTACATATGTAGGTAAGACGAATCACAAATTATTTGGAGCAGACTGAAACTGGCAAACCGGGGTAGACGGTTTTGAATAGGTAAAGGGGCAATAAACACGTTGGGAAATATATGACGGCGATTAAATATGTTATTAACATAACAGTGTACGACCAAAAGGTCGCTTCTATGATGCAATGCCTTGTTTTGTTACGAGATTTATTATGTTTGAGCATGGTTTTCGCTTGTCGTGGCTACTTTAGCTTATTGTTAATAATGCAGTGGGATAAAAAGTGAAGTGTGGGCAGCGTATACCTATCATAACAGTATCGTGGAACATAGCGGGTGTATCAATGTTATGGCTGGGCAGTTTATAGCCTTAATCTGGGTCAGATACTAAGACTTCGTTACTTATTACCAAACAACCCCTCAGATCGCGTGCATTGTTTTTGTCGGGCTCTTAACATGAATCGACAGATAATTGTAAATTTTCTTACAAAGATATTTCTTAATACTTACATAAATTATTTAGTGGAGAGATTATTGAAAATTCATTTTTTTTTATTTGAGACATGCATGACATAAATTTAATTATGAGAGAGAATAATAAAAATATGTGACGTGGTTTAGCTAATTATAAAATATATTTTTACGTAATCTTTGCAAGTATATCTTTAGCAATCTCACTATTAGAATTTAGAAATTTGACCTTCTTAAACGCAGGTGCGATTTGATGCGTGAATGGCGGCACTTTGCAAGATGACACGTCATTACCAATACTCTGTTTACGGTTGCGACTGGATGAACGTAACTCGATTAATCAACTGCTACTCGGATTACTGCTACTGTACTTATCTCACCTGAAGTCTTAAAGTCATAAAGTGCTATAGATATAACAGCATCTTCAGACGATCATTGTCGAGCTCTCTTCTGCCGACAGAAAGTTTTACTATCATCTCATTTTGTGCATTTATGATTTTTCGGATTGTTATGTAGCTATTATGAGATAATTTCCGCTGGATACTAGCGTGCACAATTGACGTCTCGATTGTAACACACCAGTAATGTATTTACGATAATATTCAATCCATGATAATCCAATACGAGTGATGACCTGGATCGATACGCACTGCATTTATCTCATGGACAAGCCGATGTCCAAAATGATTGTAATTGTCGTGTATTTTCTGCCGATTGTATCTCGCATATCTTTCGAGCCGATATTTATGGCGGCATTCTGTTTGAAATGTTAATGCTTTTGCCATCGATTCCTACTTATATACTCGTATTTATCTCCTTTGTTGCATCGTCCGATTTTCGTGAAGACATTTCTATGGATACATCGCGTCTGGATGAAATTATGTGAATGCTTGTCTCTCGAACGCAAATCGATTTCCTTAATCTCTCGCGCCGCGTATACTTTCTCAAGAACGCCGATCGAAGTATACGAGTAGTTCCATTATCGTAAAGAGTGTCCTACGCCGATATCGAAACTAAACTCGACGGCAGTTTGTAAAATCCGTCAGTGCGCCTTTTAACGGTAATATTAAGTACCGAATGTAAATCTCGATTAAGGCACATGGATGATAGCGACAGCGGTTATTTGCGCAAGACGCACTTCTTTCTTGCGCGGCGATCGCGCGGCCTGATACATTTTGTCGACCTTGCGGTCATGCACTCAAGATTTCCTAACGAAACCACCGAGCCATTTTTGTCCTTAGCGTCAAGCTGGTTCCCTTGGCAGAGGAACTTAATGTCTCCTTAATGGCTGCGATAAAGTAGAGTTATATACGTTTGGTGCCAGTATAACATACTACACGTATGTATGATAATACATTGATACGTGTACGTGTGCACGCACATAATGTGCGCTCGATAGCGTCGAAGTAGATTCATCTACCGACCGAAAGGCAAAGGACGCGGTTGACAATAATTGCTATTCAAGATAGAGAGGTAATAGTGGATATACGAACGATTAAATTCCGAATATCAAGGAGTACTCTCTTGAAGTTTTCTTTCGAAGCTTCTTGGCCTGGTTTATTCTTTCAAGCTACTAGTCTTTTTTAGTACTTATCTGGCAAGCGTTTTCATCTATTAACAGAAATAATATCTCTCGATATTCTCAATTCTTTTTTTCCTTTAAAATTTTAATTCTATTCTATTCGAGAAGAGGATAACATTTTTCATTTATTCTGTCATTTCATCACCTATGTTATGCATGCTTTTAATACTATGTATTTTATGCAATATATTAACTCTTATGAAATTACTAATTCTTCTTGTACTAAAATATTGCGATAAAACTCAATCTTTGATATAAATTATTATTTATATAAAAATGTGTCGATTTATTTAATAAACAAATAAGTAAATAAGCCAACGGTCGAAAGCAAATCTTGCTTAGGTATCAAGATTTATTCTCGATCGGATAATCGAGAATATCGTATTGATATAATTTTTATGAAAATTTTTATGAAAAATGATAATATTTAATTTATATTAACGCACGTATTAAAAGTTTTATCTAGAACAGATTTAATATCCGAGAGATAAGATGTGCGTTTCAATATTATTATTTTATATGTATCGCAATACATAATATATTATATTTTAATTTAATCTGAACTATATATCATCTATTTTATTTTACTTAAGTATATATCGTGTCTGCAGTTAGAGAATTGTCGGTTGAGAGATCAACGACCGGATGGCTGTAAACAAACAACATCGCGTCAAGAATCTTTACGTACATTTTATTTTGTTCCTATCATATATTGAATTAAATCACTAAACTAAATTGAAAGGACAATGTTCGATCTATCTTCTCTGTAATTCTCGCCCGCAATGACAATGATATTAATGGCAACACGCATTATGCGTGTCGTGAATTGTTAGGTATAAATAGATTTCACAATCTATATTACACTTACATCAGACAATCTAGAATCATGTCAAGTCCAATACATTGAGATTCCGTGTTTTCCTTCTGCGTATATATCTCTTCTTTTGATTACAAATATCGCACCTGTGCATCCAATTTTCATTTATAAATAGCTACTCATGCATGAGTATGAGTGTTAATCAAGTACTCTGCATTTTTTTCGAAGTTCATGTGATAAACACGTACACAAACATATATAGTCAATATATTATCGCGAGATTAGATTATCATCGTACCATGGCGCCAATATGGCAAAATGTGAAACTAAGATAAATGATTAATACGACAAACATGGCGGTTCTTTGTAATATTTGTGAAGTTTTAATCGATTTGTTTTATAAAATTTCTGCGTTTCTTACTATTTGCAGATCTCTATCAAGTTTGAGCTCTATCAAAAACAATGTAAATCCAAAGTATACAATTATTATGGCTATTTAATGAAGCGCGTATACTGATAAATAAAAAAATATGAGTGATATAGTTGAATAAAATTGGATTAATTTTTTAGTCGCTTTGTGCTTAACATATTTATTATTGGAATTTATCCTTGATGGCAATAAAACTTGAAGTGGCTTAAGCCAAGTTAAGAATATATCATATGTAAGAATAATTCACATTTTTGTTTCTTGCAATTTTCTGCTTACGCGAAACAGATATAACTTGATCTCTCAAATAATCAATCGAAGCGATAACTAACAATAAAGTTAGACAACAAATCTAAATAAATTGCCAAGAGATTACGTTCTTCGAAACTAATAAAAAGCAGCATTTTGGAAATCTACCAATTCTATAAAACAGAAAGAAATACTTTTGTGTTGCTCGACCGAGCGAAGAAAAATGTGCTTGTAGCATTGCATTGTATTGTATCGTTATCGTCATCATTCTTTTAATTTTCCATTACACTGAGTGAGATTTGTAAACGTACAGTTCCTATATTTTCAATTAGAATTCTTTTATTGATCTTCAGATTTCATCACGATAACATTATAAAATATTTTCTCTGAAAAATACGAAAAATCAGAGTGATCAAAATCTATATAGATGTAAAACACATTTGATCTGAAATGTGAAATTACTTGAAAATTGATATAAAATTTTTCTCCTCGTTCGAATAACTGATTGTAAGTGCGAATTTGCTAAGTTAATAACTGTAAATATTAATAATATTTTTGCAAATAAATATGACCGATATTTTTTTATTCGCTCCAATTTGTAAGTATTAATGAGGCCAAGGGGAATCATAAGCCGAAGACCCATAGAGATTTCCAATAGTCGGACTGGCGCGGCACAAAAAATGATGATACACGGCGGCTTCCTATCGACGGAGTGCTCTCACATATATAGCTGTCGCCGGACAGCAAATATTTTTGGCGCCAACTTTTTCCGCAAAGGCCTGTTAGCATTGTGCGAAGGCCTGCGAGGCTGGCGTGCGTGTCATGCTCGAGCGCAGTGATTATTGACCAAAGACATTATCGACGAGCATATGTATGTATAAAGCGCGACGCGACTCGTGATGAGAGATCGACTGGCTCCATTCAGGAAGAAGACGCTTAGCCCTCTAGGCTAAATAATCGGCGACGTCGTTTGTCTTTGAAACCGGCACCGATTTGTGTCGCCAGCACGCGCGAATAAATTTGTATGTAAATGACAAGAAGCGCCGAGGAAGAAAGAGAGAGAGAGAGAGAGAGAGAGAGAGAGAGAGAGAGAGAGAGAGAGAGAGAGAGAGACGAGACGACGTACGTAGTAGTACGTAGTTGTCGCCATAACGAAGAAACGAACGTAAGTATTACTTACTTCGTTTACGTTACTTACCTTTACTTAATTAAGT
>NW_012130065.1:6419459-6429838 GCF_000143395.1 Atta cephalotes
AGAGTAGAGTAGTAGAGAGAGAGTAGAGAGAGAGAGAGAGAGAGAGNAGNGAGAGAGAGAGAGAGAAGGAGAAGGAGAGGAACCGAGACCGGTCTACGATTGCCGATTTGTGCCATCAGAAAGACAAGATTCTATTCGTTTTCGAATTTCCTACTATTAAGATTTAAATTTGTGGAAATTAAACATATGTATGGTTATATTTTTCAATGTTGCCAGTTAAAAATAAATGTTACAACTTAATCAGACTGATAATATGAATTCGGTCAGGAGTGCTTCAACGTGTACGAGATGCGTATGAAAAGTAATTTAGTACAGTGTAAATGCTTTGTGTCCGCGAAATGTATTGCGAATCAGTTCCTGGGGATAAAAAAATCAGCATTCTCTTTGTTATCGTTACCAAGAATGCGATTCTTATCAAAAGCGCGATGTCGGTTCATATGTTTGACCGCCGTTTTATCGTCTTATCGCACAGTGGTAGACGATTCGTGCCACTCGCGCGATCGAACTAATAATAGTTGCGATAATAGTAATAATATATAATACAATTTTATGGCGTGAGCGAACCAGATAATGCGCAAATAGATATCGGATACAAAAGCGTTTATCGGCGATTCACATGACACGCTTTAGTTTTTAAAAATGAATCGTATATATTTAATCATTCGTCTTTCTATTGAATGCCGGTACGACGGAATTTTTTTATTTTCAAGTAGTGCGATAAAACTTGTGTTTTAAAGTTAATAAAATCATTGAAACTATTGAATATTTCAGAATGAAATATTTTCAAGTTAACTTTTAACTGTCTATTTAATCTTATGATATATTTATTCGCAATTTACGCTTTATTGTCATTTGTTTCTAATAGACGTCGCTAATAATTCTAGTAAATTGTATACTGTCGATTTAATCAAATTACTTATCGATTATGTAAAAAGTCTTCTCGATCATTGAAATCCGAGAAACTTTTGCTCGATATTTCGTTATTCCGGACTTGTTTTCTTCGCCATTGCATTTTTATTGGTACGATGAAATGCCCATAAATCTATTAACGACTTAATTAGCGACTTACAACTTAATTGTCGCTCGATTCCCATAGCGCACTGAATGCTGACTATGATTCTCTGCGGTGATGAAGTTGTAATCGATATCTGCGTGTGAGGCCTGGGAGGACTGATGTAATACTCTCCGCTGAATTTTCATAATTTTGGGTCGAGGTGATCGAGATCTCACGAAAACACGATTCTATTTATTCTGGATAAATAAATACAAGATACGTAGTTCGAGATAAAAGCCACGCTGGTGGTCGCACTCGGATCAGTGCGGTTAATCGATACATGGAGAGATTACGAGTACTGGAAAATGATTGATCGCAACTTACATTATGCGATAAAGGAATTGCTAGTGCGATTTTTTTCATCGAGGAAGATGAAATTTTCATCAACCTCGTTATCATTCTACGCAACAGTTTGAGATTACGTTGGCAATTAAAATGATAATTATCGGCGTTTTATACAAGATGTTTTGAATGTCTGGATACATGATAAAAAAATGTTTGTAGATAATATAAGGAAGAAATAAGAATTTTTTATTGTAAAATTTTGCACAGTTAATAGCTACAATTACATGTTAATAGCTGCAGTTTGTACATAATTTTGTTATAAATTACAAGTATAAAATAATTTCATGTCGATATAGGTTGAGAAAAATATTAAAAATACATCAAATCAGTAATTTTTTAATACATATTATATAAAAAATTGGAAATTTTAATCATATGACTTAAAAAGTATTTTGTAATGTATTTTTATAATGTAGTTGAAATGTGTTGATTATTATAAATAATCGGCGCTGGAAAAATTTTTTTGTTAGCAACTGTAGTATTCGAAAGTCCTTCACATCCAAATTTTACCGCACCTTGGCCCTTAGAAAAAAACTGATCGAAACAGAGGGAGAGTCGCATTCTACCGGTACAGGCCGCCAAGTACAAGTGCTCCGCAAACACGGTAAATGTATTTATAGAGGGAACGACCATACGACATCTTCCCTGTTCTCTTTGCTTCTCCTCTCGTCAAAGCGTAGACTCGCGATCATCGAGTTCAGAATGCTCATTCACGGATTCAGGCGATTATTTGAACATAGGAGTCTGCTTCCGTTATTGTCCTTCCTCTCAATTATGTTTTCTACGAACTATCGCATTGTTCGGTTAAATATAGGAATTATCTTCAGTTCTTATTGTGTGTAGTAAAGTAGTACTGAAAGGTGAATGGGATCGTAGGGTGAATTCAATTTTAAATTGAAAACCTACTTATTTGCTTCTACTCGGTGCGATTCACCTACTTTTACTTTACTTCGTTGCGTTACTAGGAAGCAGTTACTCTTATACACAGCTGTTATACTTTTCTTCTACATTTCTAACTTTAATTCATCAATTCCCTTAGTCTTCTATTCAGTCATTTTACTGTATCATACAATATCATATTGATTATTTTCAATAGATTTAGATAATTTTTAAAATATTAACTTTTTTTCATCGTTTTTTATCCCAAAATAAATATTTTGAGTCAAAGATAAATATCAAACAAACATTACACTGAGAAAAATTTCTGGAGAAAAAATGAACAAATCGGAAGATTTTGACCATATCAATCAGAATTCTAGTTATCTCATTTTCATTAATTAGAAATTATAAATTCAACTTAGAAAAATTCTGATTTATCCATTTTCAACCAGAATTCCAATTAACTCTTTTTCCAATGTACGAGTGAATGCGTGAAACATAAAGGTGATGGCTTCGCAATAAACTTATAATCGGAAATTTCCCTAGCATCTGTAAAATTCCATTGAAATAGTAAACACCGTTGAACGACGTTCAGATGGATTGCATAATTGCTGACGAAGCATCGTATTTGTCGTGTAGCACACGTGTATAAATTGTTCATAGTGTGCACGCGTATGACACGCGACGCGGCACGAAGATCTAACACTGCTTCCTATATCTACTTCGGACTTTCTCTTAATTTGCATTTCGATGTCTACCTCGCAGATATTTGCCGTTTTGATTAGCGTGTGAGCAAATCTCTTGTCTTAGAAGCATCTCAAATGTTCGAAAAATACGTCGACCGAATCATTGTGTCGCATCAGCTCTGACATAGTGATGACGCGTTACTGACTACTCAGCATATTTATCAATCACTCGTAAGTTGTTCTGTTGTTCGCAGAAAATTGTCTTTCTTGGGATACCCCATTTCGACAAGATATTAATCCATAAATCGTCTGAATGACGCACGGAATAAAAATTAAGTTCTCTTTGTTTAGTTATGCCATCATACATAAAACATTCAGGCTGTAGACGTAAAAAGTATTCAATATATTCAGAAATGAGATATTCTTTTTACAGTTACTTAATAGTTTTTTTTGTTTTTATGATTTTCAGTACGTGATTTTCAGTTCTGATAATTTTTTGAAAGAGAATAATTATTTTGTTTGCCTAAAAATTAGTATTGTGAATTAAGCACTTTTTTTAGAGAGACCATCGTTATCTTTATAGATTAGTAAATAATATATCATAATATCCCGCAATATATCATAATAATAGAAGAACCAGGGCCGATATATTATGCGGATGTCATATATAATACATTTCATAATGTAACGCATCGACAATGTACATTAATCGTAAACTGCCAGATAACTTTATTTTAAATACTAATTTATAGCGTTTTGAGAAGATGTTTTAGAGTAACGAATAAATAGAAAAACGTTTTCATTGCGGACTATAAATCATAATACTGTAATTTTGATTCTATATATGCCTCCGCATAAAGATATTGTCTTCATGTGACTTTTACACATTTTATTGAGTTTCACATTTCAACCTGAATGATGTTCTCTGTTATAAAATTTCACGGACTTGAATAGTATTGAGAAACACTTCAATTTTATGTGCTACAAAATATCGCTTCTTTACTTCACTTACTTCTTTACTTCTTTACAAAAGTGACATAACTGGAAAACATGATTTTTGAGTTATTATCGTGAACGAGTTAATATTACCTTATCGATCATCAAAAGTGAAAAAAAAATTTATTAAAAAATTGTCAAAATCGTAACAACTCAAAAGAGTGATTCTTCAAGAATTGTGAAACGAAATTACAAAAATATTTTATCATGTTAAGAATATGGTCTTTTTACTAATATTATTAGATTAGTCAATTTTCTGTCAAGTTGAAAAATAGTTTCTTTTTTTTTCTATGAAACTTAATTTTTTAAATTGTGTCATTTTTGAAGCAAGAGAAAGATATGTTCCAAGAATCAATTCTTTTATACTATCTTCATATACAAGCAGTTTAATAATTGATATCAAAAAGATGGAACAGATCTTATTGTATAAAAATTATGAAGCTGAATGATCCTATTTCCATAATAGTCTAATGTTAATAATTATTCAGCTATTAATATTGTATCTTTATCTCCAATACGATTATAAAATAAGTTCCAATCTCTTCGTTCAACAGATTCAATTGAAATTCAACTAACAATGAAATGTTGTCTGATAGCTAACTAATGATAGCTTCTCGCTAATGAGACAAAAAATGTTCTTGACAATACGCGTGAGAAAATGATCTCTTCTTGGGAGGTTCGCGTCTAGTCGACGATTACGTTCCAAGGACGCGTCTATCGAAACGCACATTCACGCAAGACTATTTCTACGATGTGCTTTCTCACTGTCAGCGACAGCAAAAAAGGTGCCGTCGGTAGTTACTGACAAGAAGAAAGCAGTGGTGGTGGCGACTGAGAAGAGGGCAATGCAGAACGCAGGCGTCGAGAGAAGAGGAGCACGCGAGATGAGTTGGGCGGAGCGGCGTTGCACTCCAAACAAATAATCTAGGACGTCTCAATCCTGTCAAGCAGCGGACGTTCGTCTCCTCCTTCTTTACCTTCTTTATCATCATACAACTTCGTTCCTCTTCCTCATTCCTCGCGGCATCCTCTGTCGACATTGATTCGGCCATTTCTGACATATGTACAGTCATGACGTTCGCGTGAGGAATCAACGAAAGCCCGAAATCGTCATAAATTATTGTGCCGCGGACATGTGGCGTTTAGTCTTGTGTAATTGATTGCCCATACCTAGGAGGCCAGGGCAAGTGGGCCGAGAACCTCGAGGTACTGCCTCGAGGCATAAATTATAATTGAATTAGCCTGAGTTCTTAATTAGACCGCTGGAGCGAGGACCCTCGACCCGCTCTCTCTTTACAATTCTGCCGCACGCGGTTCCCTTCTCGTCGCGTCTCTCTTCCTGTTGTCTTGCCTCGCTCTTCGTTTCTCATGCTTTGTCCACGTCGTCGTCCGCCTCACCTCTGTCCTGTTCGCCTCCCGCGAGATAATTTACAACGGGGGCGTCGCTATTGCATGTCTGATGCGCGCGTCTCTTTCTCCGTATCTCTCTGTTTTTGTTTCTCTTGGTTCTTCCTTCGGCGCCGAACCCAGCATCGGTGGCGGCGCAAGGATCCTTTGTGCAAGATGGCTGCCGAGGATATCTGTGCTATGCTTTTGCGATCCCAAAGTCCTTTTCCTGATGCTTTGTCTGGTTCTCCAATTGCCAAGACAGAAGACGGTGGCGACGACGGCGATGGCAGCGGCGGCGATGGTTGCTGAAGAGATTGCTATTGCGGCTATTGTTTTCTTTCTCGTCGAGAGTCCAGCTTTGTACTTTACGAGCAGAACTCACTCACGCCGGACTATAATGAATTACGAGCGATATCTGTGAAAGAGAACTAAAGTCGGCAAAGTGAGAAGCTTGGTAAAGTGACATACTGAAAGAGGGAATCGCGACAATAAATGAAGAAAAGACCACACTGTGTCTCCTGATAATCTGTATATTTTACGCGGACATTTTTTTCAAATAGTTTATGCTCAAAAATAAATAAAAAAGAAATAATGAAGTTTTAACAAAATTATGAAATGAGTTCTATCCTAAATTCTTAACATACTTCAGACTGCTTGCATTATAATTTTTAAGAAATCTTATGCTTAACCCCGATATATTTCAATTTATCATACGATCATATTGTTTGGGTCAATAGAATTAAAAAGTTCTAAAGAATAAAGATAAAAAATTTTCACAGAAAAAAGATCTTACATTAACAGATGAAGTCATCAAATACCCGAGAAAAAAATTTGTTAAATAAAGTAAGAAAATAAATTACAGTTTGAATTAAATAGACCTGAATAGATTAACAGGATTACAGAAGAGTAAAATTTTCAACAGGAAAATATCGCATTATAAATTAAGAACTTGATGCATTATTACAGAGAGGAAAGTCTCGAGCAAACTCAACGAGCGTCACGGACGGCGATTACCGTCGCGTCTCTGTGACCGCGGGTGCACAATCGCGAAGACATGCAATTAACGTGATATCGATCCGAATCGCGTGGCGCGGCGGCCGTCGGGCGCGGTGCCCTCGCGTCGGCAATCTCTTTCCCAGCTCGACTTAAAGCCCGATCGTAACTCCAGCTTTTATCGGAGAGATTCGTTTCCGCCGGCGCGTGCAAAACAAACGGCGACGCTTGCGAAGCGCATCCGCAAACCCTGGCTCCTCTCATTCTCCAGTCCTTTCCGCGCATTCTATGCGTATCTACGCTTTCCATGCTCGTAAAAGGAACGTTTATTATCGCGCGTGTCCCGCGATAAGCGTCCTGTCCAGCCGTCTGTGCTTCGTCCTGTTGTCCGAGAGCACGGACGTCGGAACAAGGAGTCTCATTCTTGGATTCTTGAATCGTTCGTCTGTGTACGGCGTTTCAGCGAGCTTGAGTTCAAAGAACACTCTTGTAAATTATGCAAGCGCTTTAGCCCATTCTGTTTCCTGGTAAGCAATCTCGCGAAAAAAAAGCAAAATTTACTACGTTAAACGTTTACAAGCAAGGAATAAAAGAAGAGCGATATTTTTTCAGTTATACAATCTTTTTAAGAAGTACCTTTAAAGGATTTATATTGTACATTTTTTTTTTAATTTGTCTGGCTTGATAATAATTCTATAGACATGTTTTTAAGTCCTATGAATGTAGATCGTTAATTTTGGTCGGTGGACGTGCGACCGTTGATAATTAATTTCTACGTTCGGCGAGATCGCATCGGCCGCACGTAGCGCCAGGCGCGTATACGCCGACGGATTCTAAGGTCGTACATCTTGTTCCTTCTTTTTTGACTGGCGAACATAGAGAGAATCGGAAAGCGGGAGAGGAGAGGGGTAAGGGTGCCCCCGCGGTTAAGAATAGCGGGCGGTAGCCGTTCATACGATGCAAATTCAAGTCCGAAAACATTCACGATGTATAATTCATCGCGCTGGGTCCGCCTACACGCGATACTACGCGTGCTCTCGTGACAATGACACAATGTTTGCGGTCACACAGAGGATGTCGTCGCATGCATGCGTCGTAATCGCGTGCAGAGTGCGGTCGAAACGCACCTCTCAGCTCGTGGTACTAAGAACTCTTGAATGAAGTCTTTCGAATTGCGCGCGCGTGTCAGAAAGATTTAGTGCCGGGAAGAATGAATGATTCGATAGACAATTTTATGAATCGTTGAATAATTAAAGCGTGAAAATACATTTACAGAATGCGAGGGAAGTTTAATCCTCCGTCTGTAATGTAGGTCACAAGCGAAATTTCACTCTCAAAGTTCTTCTTCATATTTTTGCTCAAATTTCAATTTTTATTAAATAAAGATTTAGGAGTTAACATTTAAGTTAAAAAATTATCTGATAATATAATACAGATATATTTTTTACATTTTTTTTAAAAGCTTAAAGAAATAAAAGAATTTGAGTTGAACAAAAAAATCTAGATTGCAGAGGATTAAAGACGGAGGATTAAAGATATATAGATTAATATTGCACACATATATATGTAAAATATAATTTAACATCTTTTTAAAATAAACGCCTTTTTTTGGCAAAAAATTCCTTAAAGCTAATGGGAACATCTAATAAAATAAACATTTTAAGCGCTGATTATTAATTATATTGCACACTGCGCGTTTCGTGTCTTAAGTTCTATTTTCTTTATATTGTTTTTAGATTTGAAAGTTTCCTATGAACTTTATTTATTTCCATATATTTCCACAATTTCCAGTTTTATAAATTTTTAAAATATCCGTTTCATGCTTTGAGATGTCGTGGAATTATTAAGTATTGGAAATGGAAAATACAAATAAAAAAGATAGTAAGAGAATGATGAATTTTTGAAGACGATAAATGTCTTCTATAGGAAAATAATGATAAAACTACAAAATAATTTATTTCATCTCTTTTCTTGTATTTCTTGTATTCTATTATTCTTACTTTGAAACTATACATGTATATTTGTTGAGTGTACGGGAAAAGTTCGGGTGACAAAGCATTTCATCAAGCGAATTGCAAACTCTAATGGTTTAAATTTTCTGATGCGCCACGCGGGTATCCGAAGGAAAAACGATGTCGAAGGAAGAGAATGGGTGAGGTGATTCTATCGAAAGCGAGAACAAGACTGTTCTCGAGGATTTGGGGATGACTATTGATTGTGAATCGCTATCGGAATCGGCAAGTGCCGATTGTTGAACCTGAACAAACGGAGTAATTGGCGATATGATTCGCAAAGCCGTAAAAGCAAAAGTATTTTGACTCAACGGTTCTCGATATATGTGTAAGTATTCACGTCGAATCGTCACCGTAAATCGCGGGCACAGCGTGCGCACTCTTCCAAAGAATACATATACAGAGATACGCGTACACATTGACAAGCAGAGACACGGTGCGTATGCATCACGCGAAAGGAAAAATACTTTCTGCTTTCTCTCTGACTCTTACGTATCAAACTTGTACTATAAAAACACTTTAACAAACGGAATATCCGCTTTACAGACGAATTCGTCGGAATGTTGAATATTTCTTTAAATTTGTTTGCGCGGCGCGTTGTTCATCGCGGATTTATTTTACGCACAATGACTTGGAAATTTATGTCGCGAGTTGAAATATATCTCCTTAATTAATTTTTCTTGGACGAAGAAAAATTTTATGGCTACACTATTTGCAACGTCTATTATTTAATAAATTCAGTAAAATGTGCAATATATATTTGTTTTCAAAGTTGTCAAAGTTTGAGATTTTTTAATTATAATTAAAATAAATAATATTTTAATAATTCGATTGCAACACTTAAATTTTTAATTGATTTAATACATTTAATTGATTTAATTCAAAAAGCGAAAGTAGTTACACGAAGCCCATGTGTCTGACTAGTGCGGAAGCTATCTACTTATGTACATTTGTATCGTCTGCTTCTTGTCTAATTCTGAATATTCGGCAAAAATTCCTACTTGTTATTGAAATATATAATTGTTTTTCACAAGTACATGCAGATTTCGATATATGCGCATCGGATTTTGTTTAATTACATTTGATAGTCGGATGGCTCGGCGATGTATTTCTTGTGATACGCTATGCGGATTTATTATTTTAGGAATTTCATTGGAAAATGTGTTTGTCCATTTATCATGCTGGGATCGCCCGAATGATGTCGGGTCCTCTTTCCGTATTTGCAATTAACACGATTTCGAGATTCTTGTTTTACGACCGAGGGAACCGACGTTGCTTATTTCTGACGTGTAATCGCCGCGCGATTTAATGACATGCCAGATATTTTAGCACTTGTTCCGGAAAGTCAAACTCAAACAGAACCGGGAATTGACGAGTCGGAGCATGTGCGTGAGCGAAGGGAAAAAGGATACCAGTCTAAATGTCGGCGGGTACATACATCGGTAAACGATTTGGCTGCCCCGGTGTGCTTCGCTTGTTAATGGCACGGGAGGATCCTGTCGAGATCCTACTAAGGAGTAGCGGTGTAGAGCTTGTTGATAAAAAAGGAGTAACAAGGATATTTCCTCGTTCGCCGTCCCCGTGCACCCTCGAGCTAGTAAAGCTAATTAAGAAATAAGTCGGACCACCAACGTCGGTTGATAATTTGCATGTAGCGATACGAAGATCGAATAACGTGATATGAAATATTACTAATAGTATCGCGTAGATTCCGAAGCATCATAACATTTTGTGATACTATCTTTTTTAATATGATAAATGAGAATTGATCGAGAACATTATTCTTTTTGAGAAATTAGAAAAATTTAACAAAGTACAGATAAAAAATGAAATTTATTATAAATTTATTATAAATAAAATTTATTATAAATAAAAGTAAAAAATGATTTACTATCGACAAAAAATAATTTACTAAAATAGAACAGAGAAAGCTGCTCTTCGATATTTTGATATTTTCAGATGAAAACTTATGAAAATTTAATGTCATTGTGAAATTATCTCGGGAATTACTTTGCGAATATATAT
>NW_012130065.1:6429858-6433692 GCF_000143395.1 Atta cephalotes
TATGTATAATTATATACGGTAGTTACTTATCTAATATATATATATATATATATATATATATATATATATATATATATAAAATTTTATTTCAACGATCATCCTGTTAACGTAGTGATTATTCTGTGTGGAATTATTGTATATAGAATTACGCTGTGATGACATAAAACTCAAAAGGGGAGAGATCAAAATTATCGTCAATACCATCCGTGGCATCAAAGTTATTCCGCCACAGCAGACCACCTGATCGCGGTGAGATGATAGTCTACGAGTATCGGAACCAATTAGCAACAATCTATACCGCCGATTGGATACCACGTTCCCACTGACTATATTCCCGATTGGATATCACTCGGCCATGACAAAGTCCCTCCTGCAAGCGGAGAAATAGCCGCGGTACGTCCGCCTTGGACTGGTTCTACTCTGAAAGCAGGAAGGCCCCCTTCTCTATCTTCCTCTCTTTCTCTCTTTGATTCGCTCGCTCGTATCTCCTTCTTTCTCTCCGGCACTATCCAGTCAGTGGAAATCACTCACTAATTACATCTAAAATGACTTACACATATGAGGCAGCCGACGGAGCTAGAGAGTAGGAGGAGACCTTCGCATCAACACGCCGCAGACACACACGCGGCTAATGGCGCTTGTACGATTATGCATATTGATGGTTGAGTCTCCGGTACGGCGATTGATTTCATCGCTAATTGTATCCAACTGTGTCGCTCGTTATCGAGAAAGGTGCTTGTCTTGTGTACTCATCTTGGTGCTTGCCTGAATACGCAACTACAAATTGCGCGAATACGGGCGTTTATAGCGACGTTTTAATTAGATCGGCTAATAGCGCTTGAAAGTGGGTCGTTCATGAAGACAATATGTGTATCGCGAATTTGAAGATTATCGGCACAGCGTGCTTCTCACGCAGCACTCAATCAGGCACACGGAGTTATTAAACCGGAGCGATTCCGGTTAGTCATTTCACGGCGGCTTAAAATCGCTTCTTAACTCGGTATCTTCAGACCATTCTCGTCTGTACAAGCCGCCATGAAGTCCTATGAATGATCTTTTTTTCCGCGCGAATCGATAAGCCCCTATTAACGATGTAATTATCTACTTCGCGTAATTAGAAGTAAATTAACTTCCTATCGTTTTTAAACCATTTAAAGAGGATGTAAAAGATTATCGCAACATAAATGAAGTACTTAGCGATCAAGGCGTCAACTTATCGTTGATACATCTATTCATATTTTTTACCTTTCCTATCATAAAATGCGATTATTGAGTTAGCATCAAATTTTTGCTATATAATGATTGTTTTCTTTCTAATTTAAGTAATACTTTTTATTTTTGAGGCCTTCCATTTCTCCTTTTTGAATCTAATTGTTACGTTATATACGACTTTGCCACAATTTTATACACCAAAGATGACCCAAATGTTCAAAGTTTTTAATCTACTTTTAATACATTGACTTTGATCATTTCTTTATATGTATGTATATTTATTTACGCACTGCCTTACGCGACTGAATCAAATTTACTTTTTTATATTGTTTATTACTTTTTATTTTTAATTACATTATTGTTAATAAAATTTTAAAATAAACTGTTATAATACACATACAAAAATATTTCAATTTTTGACATATATTTTTAATTGTTTAATTTGTTTGTGTACCTATCAATTAATTTAGTAGATGATACTCTGTTGAAGAGATTGCTAACAAACATGACGTTGCTCATCATGGCGAAGACTGTTCTTGATAAAAATTCGATAACATATCCCTTTTCTGGGGTAAGTAAACATTCGATTGTTCAGTGTTGATCGCGAGTACGACGTCGTAGTTATCGCGACGATGTATGTTAAGACATTGACGTAACACGTTTATTTCGGATCCGCGTCGCTCAAGAGATTCCACGAAATTCCCAAGACCGATTACACGAATTCCATCGTCGACTTCGCAAGTCTTATCTCCACGTACTCCTACGCAGTTTTTATCAGCTATTCCGAGGCATTCGCGTCGAGAATATTTTTCCTTGCGCGCAAATCACCGCGATACTTAAAATCAATTATGATTATAGAATGTAATTACATTATACAACATAAAATTATTTGTTTAATTAAATTTTACATAATAAATAAATATTGCGAAGATAATGAATTCTTGTTACGTTTATTCACGCTTTCTTTAATTCTCATGTATTTTAATCCTTTTGTTAATGCATAATTTTTTACCTTCTTATTACCATGTTTCACAAAATTCCCGCTAAAAATGTAAAAGTGAATACAAGATAAAATCTATGCAAAATTTGTTTTTTATTATCGAAAGATGAGGTTTAAGGTATCGCAACGAAATTTATATAAAAATTTTTATTGTTTAAAATTCGAGATAGGTATCTGGATAATCGTCTGATTAAGAGCAAAGTCGAGTTCTCTTCGATTATTAGTCGACTCTCATATTAAATGTGGTTCGTAAAATTTCCGCAAACGTTCCCCATCAGCAACTTGATTTAATCTTCCTCTTTGAAAGTATTTTTCCATCCTTAAGGATATCGGGAGTATCCTACGCGATTGGCTCCCCGACGTGAACGACTGACTAAATATAAATTTAATCGGTGAATCGTTGCCCGAATCGATCGAACGCGGAGAACTGTCGTTCCCGATGGCTCGAGTTGCTGGGAGAGTGCCCTAAAAATGCGCCTTCGCTCTTGTCTGGATTCGTCGACTAACCAAGTTTCATATGACTAATCTTCGCTGACTCATCCTCATACCGTGAACGAGAAAGATCTGTCGCAGACGAATTTTAGCAGGATCATTTTCTCCCGATGTCATTGTACAATACAGTCTCATCTCAGTAAAATGATATTATCGAATACGTCTTTATTCGTCCATGATTTTTCATCTGGATCGTAATGATCTGTATCTTTCGATCGGAATCTCTTGACAATTTCGTCGTACGTGACCCTATTTTCCTGACAGTAGCGAATAGTGAATATCCTCAGTAACGGTAAAAAAATGGAAAGCTAGTGAGAGCAGTCGTTTTTCTCGAATCATCAGAGCGTGTGCCTCTGATAGTGCCGAGATTCTGGGAAAAAGAAGCAGAGAACGAGAGAAGAAATAGTGAGAGTTAAGTTAAGTGATGGTGGGTGGGCGAGATGGTTATTTAAATGCTCGTAGGAACCATTAGAGATTACAGTCCAACAACAAACCGCTGACATGGATGAGCCAAGTCGAACGCGGCGACATGTTGCTTTTCGAAATAACACTTTCCTTAGCCTCCATATTTTTCTTTCCCTCTGTACCTTTTTACCGCGATTACACGCGTGGCTTTACAAAATACATTGCGGATCGTACACGAATGGCCTGCAAATATGTTGTACTGCACGCGTCAGCACATCCTTGACCGTTTAAAAATACATGACCGAATTATGACAATTATGTCAGTTTAATGTGATATAGACGTGCGTTCGCACGTCAATATAGTTGCGTCTTCGTCGTCACTCTCATCACTATATACTTCGTTACGATGATGAACTCGTAGATGAATCATATATATTCTCGGTAATATGATAACTAGCAACTCGAAATAATGCACAACATTCTCTAATTTTCATAGTTAACACCGAGTCACACACTCGTTGTATAAAATTACGATCGTGTGTGTGTGTGTGTGTGTGTGTGTGTGTGTGTGTGTGTGTGTGTGTGTGTGTGTGTGTGTGTGTGTGTGTGTGTGTGTGTGTGTGTGTGTGTGTAGTAGTAAGTATATATATATATATATATATCTCGTACTTCTTACTACTTACTTAACGTTAGTTTTAACTTTATTCGTACTCTACTTCTATTAT
>NW_012130065.1:6433712-6446440 GCF_000143395.1 Atta cephalotes
TATATAATACTACTACTAACTAATAATACTACTAACTACTACTACTTACTTACTTATTATTAACTACGTACGTACTACTACTACTACTCTATATAATATATGTGTGTGTGTGTGTGTGTGTGTGTGTGTGTGTGTGTGTGTGTGTGTGTGTGTGTGTGTGTGTGTGTGTGTGTGTGTGTGTATGTGTGTGTGTGTGTGTGTAAAAATCGTGTATAAAATTAAGATATAAATTATCTCGTGCTTACATCACTCGTTAGAAATTTTTTCTTATGTCTCTCTATCATTTTAATTATATGTCTTATAAGATAACTTGTAATACTAGGATAATAATTTATATTAAGAAGTGTTTATGTTGGGTAATAATATATAAAACAGATAGTTTAAAATTATTAGTTTAAAATAATATATAATTTTATTATAAAAATTTTATTATAATCAAAAAATAACAGTCGCACAACATAAAATTAGTGATATCCGAAATAAATCTGAGTCTCGAAATGTCACTGCACCTGAAACTTTCTCGATGTACTTCGCGTGATTTACACTGAAATACGTTCTTGATTATCGCGATCACCCACATCGTTGGACACGAAAGTATGTGTGACGATACACATGACGGCTCGTTTCTGGAGAGATATCACTGCGTTCCTAGACGTCACAACGAGTGTAGCTCGTTGAGGAGGGTACGTTGGGTTATCGGCGACGAAATGAATTCCTAAAACTCAATTAACCGTAGTCTCTTTAACGGCCTCGGCTTAACGAACGAGACGAGTAATGAATGGTCCTGCAAGATGCACTTTCGATCGGGCTGAGCTATCCGTTGGTTCATCCAAAACCGATACTCGCCCTAAGAGCATTGAATGATCCAACCCTTTTAAGTAGGTCTAAGTAAAACGCTAGGAATGCAAGGGATAGCTTAATGATACTTCATCGGCGGGGTACAATATCAGTTTCAATGGTGACTCATCATGGATGATACGTCAATACGATTCCAACGTCAATACGTTTCACAAGTGTAAAAGAATGTTTACGAGTGTATACGAGTATTAATCGAATTTCAGTTTTTTTATGATAGTTAAAAATTATAATAATTATTAAAGTAATAATAAAATTAAAATAATTATCATAAATCAAATTCAATATTAGTATGAGTATTCTGAATTCGCAATAAATTATTGGCATTTTAAAGTTTTTATTCTTGTGATAATAGATCCAGTTCAGTAGCCATAATTGATTGCAATCTGTAAAAGATCAGATGTGGAAATATGTCATTTGATAAAGTTGATAATCGACGCAAAGCGATTACCTACAAAATATTATAAAATTAAAAAGTGATTTTATACTTTTACATTTGGAATATATAGTTATAAGATTAATGAAAAAAAGTATTATTTTTATTATGGAATATATTACTATTGCGAATGATAATTAATCATTATTTTAATTATTTAATACAGAATTCGCTGCTCACGTATGATTCTCGAAAACCAACAAATCATCGTAGACAGTTTTTCTTTCGCAATGATGATATTTGCTCATCCACCCCTTGCTCTCATCCCGCTACTCTGTAGCCGTTTTTTCTTGCTAGGAGCAAGGAAGGAGAGAATGACGAGGAGCGTGTCAGAATGAATGTGACGCCGGCGGAACGTCGCGGCTTCCGAGCAAAAACCACGTCGCGTATTCCTCTCGCGTGACTCCTCTTCTTGTTTGCGCTTTCTTCTCTCTTTCCTTCCTTATATTCCTTTTCTCTTTCCACATTCTCTCCTCCCGCCTGCGTCCCGGCCGTGGTACACTTGACGCACGACAGTTCTCTACGTAGCGTTACAGGACGCGTTTCGTCGTCTCCTTATCCATTCTCCATAAACGCACAACGTCGACGACTATCTACCACTTCACGTGGCACCAGCCTGGAGACGCACGAGTGTGCTCGTGCTGGAAAGAAGAAAAAGTCAGACTCGATCAACGAGATAGTTTACGCACCATATCCTACGCTGGCATAGTTCCGTCCGCAGGACGTTCTGTGTTGTTTCGACTTTGTCAAGTGACGTGTTTCCGTATCTGATCTTTTACACGCAGATTGCAAGTAATCGTGGCCACTGTAATGGATCTATTATTACCACAAGAGTGGAAGCTTTAGCCTATGTTATAACGTAAATATTATGCGTATTTTATGATTCTAGTCTGTATGCTAATTATATTCGAGTGTTTGCGACTCGAAGTGTGAAGATATATTTTCACATGAAGTGAAAATGATAAAAGCAACTGTTTTCCGTTAATTTTTATTATTAGTAAAAAATATCAAAATGATCAATTGCGAATTATTTAATTAGCATAATTTATCTGATGACAACTGGTATATAACGCTTAAAAGTTAAGTCAGAAGCAATTATACTTTTCTTGGAAAATTAAAATATTTCGAGTAACAACCTGATGCAGCAAACATGTGTAAAATATTATTCATGACGTAAAAAGTGACGTGATGACAAATTCGATGACGGTCCGCCATAATCTCCTGGAATTCGGAGATAGTCATATTAAATAGACGGATTAGCAGATGTTCTTCATAGAAATGATGCGAATGACACATAAATTCGACAAGAAGATTAAATTTCAAATGTTCAGTCGCGACTATTTCCAAGTCACTGATCATTAGTGAAACAGACACATGGGTGAGTTTGAATTTAATCCTCATGATATAATATACTTGAAATTAAATGTTATTTATAAAAATTTTGATATTATATTATTATTATTGGAGAGAAACATACATTTTCTCTATTTATGTATGTATCAAAAACACAAACAATATTTTTATTTATATTAATCTGATTCGAGAATAATCAGAAGGGAGTAAGTAACTGATAAGATTTTTCTAAGTTGAGGGAGATTAGGCTTTTATGATCCTGATAAGATGCTTCTTTATTGACATAAAATTTACTCTTTTATTGATATTTGTTTCACAATTTTATTTTTGAGTATCATAATCTATTAATGACACATTCTAATATTGCTGGAAATTTTTCTTTATCATGTGTTAAACTGATGAACAGTTTATTGAACAAATATAAATGAGGCTCGAAAGAATCTCTCAGTGAAAATTATTTAATAAATATTAAAAAAAGCTTATCAGAGCCAACACCAGCTATATGCACAGAAATCTTTTTATTTTCGTGAATATAAGAAAAATGAATTAAATAAACGTTTCAATCTTTCATTTGAGTCCTTATTAATATAAAATATAAATCTAAATTACAGGAGTAATCTTATCTAAAAATATAACTATAATTAATACCATGCAAATTTTAAGGTGATGAATCCCGACAATTTAGCTCATTGTTCTTTTATTCAAATGTCAATTTGCTATGTAATGAATAGCCAAATAATTATCAAAAATATTAACTTATACAATAAAAATATAAAAACGTACATAAAGCAAAATCGGAATCATATACTTTGCGTCAAAAAGTAGAATCATCGCTCATCAAATTGTCAGACATTGTTATGTAGTTTAAAAGAAAAAATGAAATTATTGTATATATTTCGTTTTTGTTACATTCATATGAGAATAAAGAGATTTCTATGCATCCAAACAGCTGGTGTTGGTTCTGATAAGCTCTTTTTATTTTCATTGAGAGTTTAATGAAATTGTAAAATTATCCCAAAATTGTCTAATTATTTATCTTGATTATTCGATCAAATATTTTAAAATCATCATTTTTATACATATTAATCAAGAAAGAAAAAAATCATTGATCTGCAGATGTACCAATAATATGTGATTGCGGTTACAATGATTGTATATTGTGTCCGCTGCGCGATTAGACCCGGTCAGTTAGTGGTCGAATTTACTGGTTCTAAATCAAATCATGACCCGCGTTACGGGTTGATCTTGATCGTAACGCTGGCGATGCGACGCATTGCCGCTATGATTGGTCACGACAATTTGCTGTGGCCGTCTGAGAATTCCATTGACACGCGTGATTTGTCGCAATTTGCTACGGCAATGTAGGAAACATTTTGAAACCAGCTTTTGTGAGGCGATGCCAGGTGACTTCTTCCTTTGGGGCGTTTGCGTAGATCGGCTCGTGCTGCATAGGCACTACAAAGGTAGTAAATCTCGTGGTTATCCTCAATGGAGATGTCGTCATTTATCTGCCTTCTCCTATAACGTTGGAAACTCTGCTGGAAACTCGATTTATTGAAAAATTTCCCAGCCTTTTAGTAAGTAGCAATATAAATTGATATTTTTATAATAGAACATTAATATCGAATATATGTTAAATAAATACTGAGATAGTTTTCCTATTTACAAGAAAATTGCGTTATTCGAAATTTATCGGCTAACGTGGTTTCATAACAAAGTTATGTCTATACCAATATATTGCAGCGTAGAACGATATGCCAAACTCGTCGCTCGATAGCAATTCATTTAGTTGACGACACAACAAGTCGATCGCGTCGGTCGGTTTTGTGGACGACGACTTAGGTGATCGATTAGGTCGCTCATTAAACGACACTGACAACGAGCACGATCATCCTCCAGCATGATTCCTTGCGAGCGAGCCAGGGTGTGTAGTCATGCAACGAAATCCATGTACGTCGCTTAGGCGACAGGCGGTGTCCAGCTGAGAGTCATCGGCGTCGGGTCGGTAGCCGCGTTTTTCATCGTCGTGTCGGAGCCTATTCAAGTGTTGGCAGTTTTTCACGCGGCAGGCGACAAATATCCCCACCAAAATCCCCTTTGGATGAGTCCTCACGTGGTCCGGGATGTCATGCCGCGGGTTGCATCCTCGCCGGCACATTCACCGTGCCGATCTCGTCCCGGTGACTACCAAGTCGCATGTATCAAGTGGTCTTTCAAATCTACAATCTATAATCGCGATCAAACACAAGCATCTCTTATCATTCTGAAGGAGAGAAGTGATTTCTCGCGTCATCCGTTTGGCCCCGCAAAGTGAATTTAATTTTCCATTCGTGGTTTGTGCGGACAAATTGATATCCTGTCAATACAATAGACCAATGTGATATCATTAAAATTTAGTGTTTCTGTCGGGAGATTTAACGATGCAAATGATGGTTCACCGTTGTAATAATGTCTGGATTGATAAAGATCAGTTTATCGAGGAATCACCATTCTTGTGACTGCTGGGAACTTTAGGTGTTACGTCAGCGTTACGATTAATGTAGATATCAGCGTAATCCAGGTTAATCTTCGACTCGAAAAGTCCACGGACTATGCTGCGACGGGAATTCATCACCTGCATGTAATGCTTAAAAAGGTATAAAAGCTCGGCTCGGTTATAGGCTTTTCCACACAATCGATCTTGCGCGGCTGCAAGTGCGATGCATCGTGGCGACGTAATCGGCACGATTTTCTTGACTGAATTCCGATGATGATGTAATATAGTGATCGCGTCACGCCGGTTTCGAAACTGGATTGTTCGCGTTGATCGGAACAGAAGTGCAATCGAACCAAGTCGCACGAAGTGTCATCGACCTGTCAAACGTGTCCTGTCATGTAAACGTATATCCATCGTAGATCGTACGCTATTCTACAACGGAAACCGCGAGAATTTGTGGCGAAACGACGTGTTTGAATCGTTATTGCAGCTAGCTGGTCATAATTCGTACGATTTACAATGCATGGACTGAGATGACACACCGAGGCGGAGACTCGCAGCTATGTCTACGGTGATCGTTGGGTGAGTTACGACGATTTCATCGTCACGTTGACATGTCTCGCGTCGTCCTTTGGGACATCTTTCGGATTTCAATCTACGCCAATGAATCGGTAACGAAGAGACTCAGGGAAAATCGTTACTTTAATCGCTGATCGTAATCCTTTCCATTGTCATCGCGTTGAGAAATTTGAAGAACTTAGAAATTTGAAGAACTCTAGAATTTTTAGGCTCTTTCATGAAATCACTCTTATCGTTTTTATTATCTCTTTTTTGAAAAGAAAATGACGAGAAAAAGTGTGCGTTTGCGAATCTCTCCTACAACTTCAGTAGGTATTCTTTTTTTTTTTACATTCTTGGCTATTAACGGATATCGGTACAAGACGTAAGTGACGAACATTAACTGGATGCTGCGTCACGAAGTGCGCCAACACGGCGCGTGACGCGCGCATGCCGTTCTTGCGTGTTGGAATTTGTCACGGTCGGATTTCACGACGTTCCGGAATTTCGCGACTCTTCGGAATTCCGTGATGCGGCCACGTGTATACCTCCAACCGCGCAGGGTCTGGTTCGGTGGCGCGTGTGCGCATGTATCCAACCTCTGATCTCCATGCGATCGATATCGCGATAGAAGTCTCTCTTTTTTTCTTGTTATCAGATGAGGAAGGATACGATCAACGCAATGCTATAAATGCATTTAAGCATTTTTTCATTGGTCATTTTGTAAAATTCTTTCTTCTGATTGGTTCATCAAACACTTTAAAGCATTTATAGCGAGAATTTGATCATAGATAAAATTACATTTCGATAAAGTCAATTGAATGGTCAAATTACATTTTGAAATGGACTTTCTGATTATCATAATCATTTTTTAGTTGTTATAACCAGAAATTCTGTTTGATCTCACTAAAATATCATTCTGATTGGATCTTTTTGTTGATTTAATCAAAATATTTTATTCTATGCACAACTAATAAATAGATTTATTATCGAAATCTCTTGAAAAATTCATAAATTTTAGATAATATCGAAATAAAGTGACAATAATTAAATTGATATTTGATATTGAAACTGCCGATTGCTAGAACTGTCAAAAGTGCCAATTTGGTAATTTCCTATTCTTGTTTTTTGTTAATGAAAATTTATTTTGATATTATTTGTATGATTAGAATTGTTTGTATTATATTCACATATTTTTAATATTTTGTACTGTATATTTAATACAATAAAGAAAAAAATTGAAATGATTAACGAAACCAAATGACACCATCGACGGTTCTAATATTAAAATGAATTGCGTGGTAAACCAGAATATCACTCGACGATCGCGATTAAACGTGCAGAGATAGTCTAGACTGGAATTCTTCGTCCTCGGCACTCTTTCCGTCTTGATGACACGTAAAAAATCTCACGGACATTTTTCCTCCTTACGTAAAATGTCCCGGGAGATCCGAATGTTAATATATCTCCGCGCCTTTCGACGCCGCACCGCCGACGGTTACCTTCGTCGCGGTACATCGTGTGTGTATTATCGCATCCGAGGTGATCCACGGCTGTTAATGAAACGGCTAGCAAGAGGTTGTCAGCGGGATGTCGTTGTGACTAAGTTTGCAATTATGTAAACCGGCATCCCGGCGAGTGGAATACTCGTACACCTTGATTTAGAGATGGTGGTCTTCGTTGATATGAAAATTGAAAAATCGATATTGACGCTGCTGACGTAAATTAGATACTTTGGAATGTGGCACGATCATTCTACAAGTGGCTCTCAGTACAGAAGAAGCGAGAGTCCGCGCTAGATAAAACGCACACAAACGTGATCTATTTATAAATTCTTTCTCACTAAATTATATATAATATTAATAATATTTTTATTACATAAATATTATTATCTTTATTTTCAAAGAAAGTTATTTTAAAATAAAGTTATTTTAAATTTCTATATATGTAATTGTTATTATGTTGGACCAAGTTGATTTTCATGGTATTAATCGTGTGATTACACTTCTTTTAATTTTTTGTCCTATAGGTCTTTTAGATTTGTAGGTTTTTTTATATCCGTTTTTACCAATGTAAATTAATCTTTAATCTTAATTTCACTTACATTTTATCTTTTTTTAGTACTAAGAAAAAAGATAAAGAGTAAGTTAAATCAAATTTATGTAGATTAAAATTAATTTACATTGGTAAAAGTGGACGTTTATAGATTTCTTTTAGAGACGTTTTATTTTTATAAAAGAATCTTTTATAAGTTTGATAAAATATGAATAATTTCTTTACACACTTCTGCGGTAGCAGATGCCGAATTCAGTTGTGCTTCGAGTAACCACGCCGTTGCCGTAGTCGCGCCAATGCAATTAAATCTCGAAACCCGAGTCGACTGCGTACACTATACCGCGTTCCACGTTACGAGTGTTATGACCCGATGTATATCGCGCGGGGAGTGCGTGGCATGATAAATGCATGGCAAAGAGCCTTGGCGAAATCTGTATCGTGAACTTGTCTTCCAGTCGCAGATTTTCTACGTGAACGGAATAATTCCTATGTACGGAGATTGCACTGTCCGAAAAATTAGATCTAATTGGCATTTAATCGCAACGATTTTGTAAAAGATATGTCCAAGAGAAGAAGACGGATAACGATGAAAACTTGATCAGAAATGAAGGAGGTCATGCTTCTTCGTTCGACAGAGACAAAGCGAATATTTTAAGTGGATCGGGGCCGCCCAGCGGCATTCCATGCGGTGCACCGAGTGCATTGAAAGACGAGGTAGGCGGGATGAGGCGAAAGAAAGGCATGTTTGGTCCACCCCGCGATACCACGGGCAAGCCAATAATCTGCAGTCGAATTAAAGCGAACGAGTAGCAAAAGCTCGTACCGGCGCGACCGCTATTCACCTGTGTTCTGTAACATGAGATGCATTTGCATTGCGCAACTGCTTGCGGCTTGCATGTAACTCGTATGTAACTGGGTTATCATTTACAACCTGCGGTACGGTGGGCCGCTATTTTACGATTCTCCAATGAGCCTTTCCCATACACATTGGTAATTTTTTTGATGATTTTACGTGAGATCATTCGTATCATTTCTTCGCTGCTGAAAATAGTATATCTGTATTTAGAAATAATTTATAATTTTACATATTTTAAAATTCTATTTTAAAGTTTGAACAATGTTGGTTTGTAATATTATTATTCTAGTTCAGTTACAATTGCGTTTCAAGACTGAAAATTAAGTTCGCACAGTTTTGTAGGATTGGATTTATAATATAAATATATAAATTCACACCGAATTATTTAAGCACTACCAAGATTTATAAAGATTTGATCTATAAAGATTTAGAACCTTTATTTCCTATTCATTGATATTAGATTTGTCTTTTTATTGCTGCATTGAACTATACTAGAACTTTCCTTCTTGCAAAATATTAAACATAATTTCGCTTTGTGTATGAAGAATCTAAACTAGTTTAATTAGAAAATTAGTCTAATTTTAGAATTTATCAAAAGTGCAATTATCATTTATTCTTGTTCTTAAGTATATTTATATTTTAAAAAACGACTATATAATTTAAAGATTTTAATAAATATGTGATTTATACGTACTCGGTACAATCTATTTGTACCATCATTTTAGTGCTAATTATCTCGTACACAGGTTTTCTTATCAGTTACAACTTATCAAATGCACCTTGTATTTTCAATTTGTGCGATTGGAAATAGTAATGACTGTACACACTGTGCGAGTTTACTATATAATCACACGAAATTTATTTGCATACATGATTGCTTAGAATCGCCGCAAATTGGATGAAATGAACTTATTGCATATTTCATTCGTGTTCCGATCAATATTTTTAACTAACGGGTGTATTTTTGTTGTTTCTAGGTTACCACAGCTTGCCGTTTTAGCGAAGATTTTGTGCCTCCTGATGGTGAGTATTTCCACATATAATCTTTTTATAACATTTATAGAAATTGTGTCCCTCTATTTCGAGATACAAATACATTATTCGAGATACAAATAATATTTTTGTAGAATGTTATAATAAATATTAGAAAAGATTATTAGAGAAAATGAATGGCTATACGATACATTTCATAGTTAATTAGTTAATATTGTCTTGTTTTGTAATTTATGAGATTTGAAAATATTTATATTATAACGATTATCGAGAAATCAAATGTAAAAGTACGGAAAGCTCAGTTCCAGCGTTTTATCGCGTTATAATCAGTTTGTAATCTTATCTCTTTGAATGCGACCGACATTTGTAGCAGCCAATTGCATAAAAGTAATTTGATGATTAGTCGGCCTAGTTTCGTGAACGGTAACGAGTGGCATAGAATTCGTATAGTGAGCCACAGTTCCGTTGAAGCCGCAAAATCACCTACTTCCTAGCTCGCTCAATGTATATATGTAAAGATATATGGAGGCCGCGATCGCGAGGATGACTAGGTCAGATCTGAGATATCCCCGGCACGAAGAGGTCGAGACCCGAGAGGATCGCGTGCTGAAACTCGTGCCAAGACTCGAGTAAATCGGCGATTACAGCGGCACGCACCTTACCTGCCATAGATTAATGATCGGCGCTTCCACTCCTACGCGTTTACAGGCACTGACAATTTATATGGCCGAGAGGCGGCTGCCGGCTTTGAACTCATCCTTAACTTATTGCGGCATACGTTTAATTCCCCGCTGTGGGCGCCGTAAAGCGCTATAAGTTTTGACGTCGCTTAAATTTTTTTAAAGTATCCACGACACCATTCATTGCGGAACCGTTAGTTTGCCATCGTGCTTTGATTAACTGCGTGCATGATAAATCGAGTCTTTCTTCATTGATCAAGTCTTTCTCGCGTTTCTAAACTGTCTGCATGTTGTTGTAACATTTACTTTAAGATACTTTATCTTATCAATTCTTAATTTATAAAATTGTTAACGATAAACCGATTGTCCATGTTTGACTAATGATGCCAAAAATAATTTGATGCCATTACTAATTACTGATTATGGATTATTTATGGATAACTAGATTATTAAATTGATTATGATTATCTCGATTTGATAGTAAAATAATTTTTGTCATTGACAAAATATTTTTCAAACTCAACATCTATCATACAATATGAATCGTTGAATATCGCAGAGATTGGATTTGCATGGCACTCGTTATTTATTATGCTTTTGAAATTGATGAAAATCTATGCTTGACTTCCCAAGATGATAAGAACAATTCGCGCGACAGTCTCATCGCGCGGAGACTCGAATCGTATTTAAATGAGATTTATGTATCCTCGATACCGGTCTTGAGCGGTGCAGTAAACGGTTTGCTGGTCCAATAAATAATTAAATGGATAGTCGACTGAATTGCGAGCGATAAATTTAGACGTCGATGGTTAAAGTAACTGCATAGTAAATCGAGATGAATGTATTCGAGGCTATCGCCTTAACGATACGTCTGCTAGGTGAGAATTTAATGAAGAATCAATATAAAATTCCAAAGAACTATTTACTGACAATTGTCATCATTTACTCGCATCCTTATTGTTTGAAAATTCTGCCGATTAAATGATAATGCAAATATCACGGTGATGACGCGAATCAATTACCATGTTAAGTTTTTATTGGCGCGGCAGGATAAATGCGATTATCTGCACATGATGTTGCAACGCAGAATTCAAATTTGTTATGTTGTGCGACAACGTCATTCCGTCATAAACAGTTTCTATAATGTTTGTGATCTACTTTGTATGTTAATCGTTAGAGAAGCATGGTGTGTTGTCTACTCTATTTGTCTCTTGAACTGTATACGATCTATCATCTCAACATTAAAAGGCTCGTGTTACAGGATCGTGAAATTGCAATAAAATCCTGCAATGTAAATTTAATTGTTCTTCTCCACATTCACACATAAATCTGTTCGTCACTATACATTTATTATTCGGCGATATTTCCTTGGAATAAATTTTGAAGCAAACATGTAGCATTGATTTTGACACGTAATGTGCAAAAAATATGAGCAAAATAATCTCAATTTTGAAATATTAACATTCAATTGCAAGGACGTTGCAATTCATTCAATCATTTAATTTCATCAATTTATTCAGTATTTATTTATAGTTTAGATATTTATGCATACATCGAAAAAAATATTAAACTTTAAAATATTCATTTAAATATTTAAATAGTTCGAAGTAAATATTTACTAAATAACATGTATAAATATTTGGTACAAAAAACATTAATTTGATTTAACTATGATTTTTTTTATAATAAATATTTATTTATTGTAAGTAAATGTTTACTTAGTACTATTCGAAGAAATATATATTAAGATTGAGTCAATTTTTTTCAGTATATGAACGAAATTATAATTTAGGAGAAACGCGTCACATATACAACTCTCCTAATGTCTCACGTCTACTATACATGCACATTCATGCGTCATTCGAGCGTCGTGATTGCTCGATCATAGTAAGCTTTCTATTTCGATGTTTGTCAGACTAATGCGCGTTGCACCGGCTATCGTAACATTGTCGGCGCCACTTTTGATATAAACGAAACGCCAGTTTCGGCGACTATTAATGGATGGCTCGTGTCCGCTCGTTAACGAGCTCTCTGCCATCAGCGTGCACCATCTCCGAGCGGCCAGCATGACGACTCTCCGTCTTCGTCTGACGACGGATTTTTATCCGCGCGCATCCACCGCGGGAAGAATCTGCACTGGCAGATCAGCGAATGACTCGATGTCGTGATATGTGAACCATAAAAGCGTTCTTCTCAGCGGCCGTGGAAGAATTTCGACGTTCCTTAACGACTTTCAGTTCGGTCGTTGTTCTGAAAACATGTCTGTGAATTCTTATCCCGCCAAAGCTTTGTTGTTACATTCAACGAAAGATAAACTATCAGATAATTCATGACAAGATAATATTAAGCGCGATTCTAACTTTGGACCAAGTTGCTCATTTTGTTCTTTATAATCAATATTTGTACATTTCATAATTTATCATTTTTATTAATATATATATATATATATATATATATATATATATA
>NW_012130065.1:6447261-6454350 GCF_000143395.1 Atta cephalotes
TATATATATATATATATATATATATATATATATATATATATGGAAGTGCTTATATTTTTGTCCGCATTTAAATAATTTATCAAATAGTCATAAATAGTATGATTTAATTCCTTGAAGAAATACTCCATAATAAAACGAACTTTTTTATAAATTTTGTATTTTCTTATAAAACGTAAAATATTGATTTTGAACATATTACAAGCACCACGGTCTATATAAGTAATTTGCTAATTAATTTACTTCTAGTGTTTCTCAGTTTGAAGAAGTTATTTAAACATTTGATAAAGCAACTTTTGAACGAACAATTGATAATTTTTGTATTCACGTAGCTAACAAATTTTGGACTATACGTACGGTTCTTGTAATTGTAGGTGGTGATGTGCGGGGCGGTGCCGGCGATGGTGCGCTCCGTGAGTCTCTACTCAACTTGCAGCAGCGGCAATGTTACCGTAATAGGCCGCTCGATCAAAGCAATGGGACGCGACGATTACAATGCACCCTACCGTAAGTAAGACCGCAAAATTGTTAAGTCTCACTTGTTGCTAATTTAATTTATATACGATACACAATATTTTTTTTAACGAAGAAAATTATTTTGTGACTATTATAATATTTTGTTATTTTTCCGAAATTTTTTCCTAATTAAATTTGCAGAAATAAAATTTAAAAATTTATTTTTATGTTTATTATATATTATGTATTGGGTTGTCCGGAAAGTTCGTGTCGACTAACCTATATAATTTAATAAATGTATACTAAAATTTAACTTTTCTGCGTTTCAATTTTCCTTCAACATTGGCACGAACTTCCCGGACAACCCAATAGTTTTTTATTGTTACCTTTTAAGAAAAAGATACATTCCTGTATTTTTTTCTCTTACAATCTATGAAAATAAATCTCTTTTTTTTTGTGGAAGATTTTTCTTAGACGCTCTAAAATTTCCAAATATTTAACTTAATTCGACATAATTGATAAAATTTATCGCGATTGCATTGTTAATTGATTATTAACATTGAACACATTTTATATGTTTATTTTATATGATTTGCATTAATTATCTTTAAAATGAAAAAATATGCATAATGATAACATATCTAAAATTATTAGAATGATATAATAAAATCTGTTAATTGAATCAATTTTAGTCAGCATTTTTATCACATCAATGTGTAGTTTTGTATATAAGAAAGGGATTTTTATCCGGGAGTACAATGCATTAAAGAATTCTAATTTACTGTGATTCTTATCGATTGACCTCAGTCGGTCGGAAAGCTTATCTCTCTCGTTTTCGCTGTAGAATGTCTTTACGGAGCCTTCCGGAGTGAATTTCCATTTTTACGAACTAATAACTGCAGTCCTATTTCCGTGAACAGTTTGTCGGACATACAAACGTCGGAGAAGAAACGAAAGGAGTAAAAACTGGAGGACGACCACCGAGGAGTCTCGATAAATTACGACGTAATTTTACCCCGTCTTGATTGTTTTCGGCTAGACACTCTCATCGTTTATTTTGTTGTGCATCGAGTGCATTTTGCCTCATTTCTATTTATTGGAATCAGTTTTACGAGCAGATATTATTCAGAAATAAAAGAGAATTTAGTTTTATTTTTCAAGCAATTGAAAGTCTTCAACAAAATATATGGGACAATTACATGGGTGTTCGCTTATCTTCCACTTGCATTTTATCACCTTCACATAAATCACATAAATTTATGAAAGCAATACTCATTTATGGACAGGACGTTAAGATGATATATTTATTAAACATTTGTCAAACATTTCGCGTCTTTGATTAATGTACTTAAATCGTTGACATAGAATTATAATGATTAAACATCTCTCTTGCAATTCGTTCGTTTCCGTTAATTTACCGATTTGTCAACTTTACAATCCGAAGTCGAATGTTTTCAAACACGGAAATGGATATTTTGGAATCTGAAATTAATAATAAAATAATATTAATGTAAAAAATTTTGAAATTTGAAAACTCTTCAACTTTGTATCATTTTATTTTTTACATAATTTAATTGTGGATTAAAACGAATTTAGAACGATTTGAATATAAATCATTTGTTTATTACACACGCGGCACAGTATAGTCGTTTTATTCTCAAATTTTACCAGTACCAAAAATACCATTTTGTACCTCTAATATAATAGAGAAATTCCACATCATAATTTAAATTTCATCAATTTCGTTCATATGAAGGTCCTTCACTGTTGAAACGTTTTTCTCGCGGTAGTTCCTTTCGCGAACTCGCGAGTTCGCGGGAATTTTGCGCCTGATATCCCGGACGAAAAACGAGCGAACGGGCTGTCCGCCCTACGCGGCGTGAGTACGAGGCGGTTCCTCTTAAGACGATTGCCAACGAGGTAGGGGACGAAAGGAAGGTTCGGAAGGAGGGAAGAAGGCGCTCGCTTGTGCAAACAGAGGAGCCAGTTTTCGCGCCGCACGCTGCGCGCCGCGTCTGCACCTCCCCGAGATCCATCACCTTCGCGTACCTCCTTCTCCTTCATCTCTTGCCCTTCTTCTTTTACCTCCTCCTGTCTTCTTGCTTTTGCCTCCACCTTTTCCCTCTGTTACTCTGCTCTCTCACCTCTTACGGCACTCAACTGCCGACAACGAGCCTCTCCTGACCGGCGATTACTCAAGCCTCTCTCGCGACTCGGCGTGTGCTGCTGCACGAGAGATTGAGACACTGTGAGAGAGTCCTTGAGGAGCCATGTACCAGGTTCCGAGGTAGAACGCGCCACGACATATCTTCGGGAGCTTGGAGTTGTTGCTGATGTCGCGACTACGCAAAGCCTATTTTTTATCAAATAACAGACATTATTATATTGTAAAAATTCTATGATAATATGATATTTACTAAATAAAATTAGAATTATATAATGTATGGAGGCATGTCGAAGCTGCTACGCAATAGTGATTTTCCGGGAATCGTTTTACATATCGATACCCGGATAAACAAGTAAAAGAATTATATAATTATGGAGTAAGATATTTTTTGCGCTTAACGCATCTATTAATCGTTGCATTAATATGCGTTGCATTAATATAATTATATATTTAATATGCCGAGTTGCGATTTAACTAGAGTAATATTAGAATAATATTAGAGACGTACAAGAAGATCAGGAATTCTGAACAAGGGGTAACTGAGCCAAGCTGGAATGATAAATCATAATTCAAGTGAGTCAGTTAATAACATGATAATAACTATCATTTACAATCAAGGTAAATAATAATTATCAATTTTTCGTTACTCGCATACTGAGCAAACACAAATATAACCTACGTAATATGCCGTACTTATAATTACCGTGACACGACATACCATACTTACATGATTCCCCAAACACTTTGCGAACCGTTCCGTCTGACATTTGATGTTTCAGAATTAAGTGTCCTTCGGACTGACATCCGCGCGAATTTCGGTACGACGTGAAAGAGGGAAAGCGATAGAGATCTGAACTGGGGCGTGTTATGTTTATGAGGAATCGGTTGCGCCGGCAGCACGAATCGTTCGAACTGGAATTTAATTATTTGAGTCGCGGGGGCTGTGATTACCGCGTCAGCCCGATAAACCAGACTTCACCTGTCGCACCTTTGATCCATCCCGTGCATACCTCGCATTACATTCCCGTCCGTCTTGCACCGGTGTTCGTCTACTGTGCATCGTCAAGGAGAAGATGATCCTTGCGCATCGGCCAATCGTGCGTTTAGGTGTTAATGACAGGGTCGCTGTTATACGCGCGCGCTCATAACAAGAGAGCTGCATCTATACGCTATGTTCTCTCCTGCCTCTTGCCTTTCCCTTTTGACTTTTTCTTGCGCTTTACACGGTCGGTACCGACCATCTCCCTCGCGCGTTGTATTATAGCTTTCATAACGCCGACGCTGCGAAATTGTAGCGCCCCAGTGGTTCTCAGTCCAAGTCGGCATCGTTTCACCTTTGCACCAAAGTCCAACATCAACAACTAATAACTGCGCATTGATGCTTTTTGTTATGTAGTAATCACGTACAATTTTTCTCTGTTTCTCCAAAAGGATAGTCGAATTTTTAAGTCTTATAAATTTTTCAGGTTGTATTGCTGGTCAATCATGGGATAAAACTTTCTGAATAGTTTGCTTCACCATGCGATAGAAAAATGTGGGTAGTTGCGAACCTGTAACGAACGGCGAATTGGTTCCTATATCGCGAGGAGCACGTAGAAGTAATATATGGGATCCATTCTTCTCTCCTTCCATCTCGCTCTTTTCCTCTTACGTGCAGACCCATCCTACCAGTTATTATCCGGAGTAATCGTGCCTAAAAGCCGGTGCCCGCTTTTGATTAAAATTGGCTTTTAATTCATTTGGCAGCCTCTAATCTCGCGGCGGCTCCGATCAGAGGGAACCAGAGTGAGGGCGACGGTAAGGAGAAAGGAGTAGAGGGAAGTTGGGGGAGAGAAGACAGAGGTTTGAAGCGAAAAATTTAGTGGCTTCCTCTCTTCATCCTCATACGTGCCGCCGAGCTTGCGAGTGCGTCATGAATAAATTCCGATGTAGCACCTTTCGGCAAAATATATTACATCGATCGATTGCAGATAGCTCTTGGAATACTTCTTATATAAAGTTTTAGAATTTTATATTTTAGAATAGTGTTTGATATAAAAATAATTTTAGTTTATATTGCATTTCTAATTCTGTTCTCTTTTTATAATTCAGTCATAAAGTTAAACTCTCGGTTTAATCAGTTACCAGATTTTTTAAAACTATTATCTGAGATAATAGTTTATATTCAAATTATAAAATCATTGTTATTGAGAATATATTGTATATGAATTGTTTTTTGATTTGTTAATATTTGAAAACAGTATGGATTTATTCACAATTTTCTGAAGAAAGTAAGTAGAAATCAAACAAATATTAGATGGAATAAGCATATTAAATAATTTATTATGACAGTATTTCTTAAAAAAATAATAAAGATTTTAATTAATGTATTATAGCTTTTTTATTATGGATCTTTGATGGAAGTGCATATTTAATAATTCATAAAAGTAATTATTAAAAGGAAAAAATATTCATACAATATTTTACAATAAATCACATTTTTCTGGGTTGCAAAAATATTCCAGGGATTCTATACACGCCTACCGACAGTTCTCAATGTCATTATGTGTATTGATATTTTGTATGGTAAAAAAGTTGTGCAAAACACATAATGACAAATCGTAGACTTGTACAGAATAGCATCTCAGGTAACTATTCCCTGACTATTCCCGAGTTAAGAATTCGCAGATTTGCACAGAATAATTTGTTTTGATGTCGACATAAATACTTTATTATATTTCTCAAATTCCTCCAATTTTAAGACATGAAGAATTTAAAGTATTTTTATCAATATCGAATGTATACTTATTGCGTTCATATCTTACTAATACTTTGGGGAAAAGATTCTTCGGTCGAGGAAATCCGTCAAATGGAAGATTGAAATCAACGCATCGTAGATGCCTGTCTCGAAACTCCATGCGTCTAGCAACTTACTAACAAACGCGTCAGTACTCGAAATGGCGCGCCGGTCTCACTTCCTTTCTTTGATAACGATAACCATCGCTTCGAGACGAAGCGACAGAGTTTCGCTGCGATTGCTTCAGTCGCCGACGACGATGTACCGGAAATGTGAAAGTTCGGTAATGGGTAACTGGAGCGAGCAAACACGTATAGAGGACTTTGTGAAATGCGGTAACATCGCTCCGGTTGTTATCATCGTATCTTTTTCCGCCATTGTACCGCAGATATTGCGCGACGCATACTTAAAATTCCGGTGTCACAAACCGGAAGGAAAAGAATATCGATTCTATCGTGCTCGATAGTTTCTGATTTATTTGCAACCGTTGGATACTTATATTATCATGTAATGCACATTCCGTGTCTCATTATCGATACGCTAGTTTCGCTATGTTCGAATTTCCACATCCCGTATAACTCCCTCAATATCTCCGACAAAGTTCATATTAAGATAGCGTGGTTATATGATTCAAACTGGTTTTTATTATAACACCGATTATCTCGTAACACTTCTTACCGTTTGTCAATTGATAAACTGTCAGCGATTAACAGATTTTTAAAAAAGGAAGTTTTTAATGTGTTATCAACTTTATCAATATTTCAACTAATATTTGTTTTTACGATAATAAAAATAATTTTGAGTCTTTATTTTTGCTAATTAATTACTGATTGATTAGACGCAACTGATTGGCTGGAAAGATTATAATTTTCTGATTAAATATTTAATATTTAAAATTATTATGTATAGCATCTATATCATGCAATAGATGGATAGCTTGAAAAGAATGATTTACATTCTTTGCTGTTGAAAATTTATTAATCAAATTTTTATAAAACAATTTTTTCGGCAATATAAAATATATAGAAATTTATTAGTAAATGTAAGTTTTATGATGAAGTGTTCTGATTTATAACCCAGTTTTTTATACAATCTATTTGAGAAATATATGCGATGTATACATTTTGTTAGTGTGTTGCGTATATATTATGTTGTTGTGTACTTATCGCATATTTAAATTGTAAAATGCGTAATTTATGGCTAATTATTCAATAATAAGCTCTTGAATGTATATTTTAGTAATTGCTATCTATCAATCAATGCATCAATATTCATAAAATCTATCGATCGCCATGTTAAAGGGTGCGTAATCATATATGTATTTCTCACTTGGATTACTTTGATTCAAATGATAGATAAAAACAATGGTTTCTCTTTAATGATATTATCGGACTCAACATCCCATTGCGAGGCAAATCCAATTAATTAGCGTAAATTAATTGGCGCGGACTACACACCATAGGTTAGTGAGTTAGCAGTTTGAGATTAAGTTCTCTGTTTCTCACTTTTTTTTTATTGGCGAAGATCCATGCAAGGCGAGAAAGAGGCAAGTAGAAAGGCAAGCAGAAGAGAACAGGATAGAGAAAGAGAATGAGTGAGTGAGTGAGTGAGTGAGTGAGTGAATCAGTGACTGAGTGAGTGAGTGTGTGTGAGAGAGAGAGAGAGAGAGAGAGAGAGAGAGAGAGAGAGAGAG
>NW_012130065.1:6454370-6476357 GCF_000143395.1 Atta cephalotes
GAGAGAGAGAGAATTAGACGGAGTTAAAGAAGGGTTTTACGAGGCAGTTCGGGGACATTCTTGATTTCGATGTTGGAAGAGAATCCGACGAGGACCACTTGAATTTAACGAGGTTCCACAGCAAATGGGCCACCCTGCAGATCCGCCTCCTTTATTTTCTTTATACTACTGGAACTCATACTGCACTACTAACTACTAACCTATGGATAAACATTCGATTTTAAGATTGCGTCTTCCACAAAGTTTCCGAGAAACATTACGATCAACTTTAAACAAACCGGTCAGCGAAAGGATAAAATTTTTGCATTTTTTCTTTATTAAATTCATTATTAGCATGCGCAATGGTTCCTAAACTATTATGAACTATTTTTCGTTTTAATATAACGAATACTTTCAAATTACTTATGACATAAAGTCGTAAATTTTACGAAATAAGGGATATAAAAATATTGCAAATATTGCATTCATCATCTTTCTCGTAAATGAAAAAGAAATTGATTTAATGTAAAAATCGCTACTGACTCAGTTCTTGCAATGAGTTACAGTAACAAGCACATTGGTGAATATTTCTCGTGTCAAGAAAGAAAAAAAGGAAGTCATTGGTCGCGCACCTGTACCTGATCCCTTTTTTTCATTCGACGGACAAAGGGTGCCTGCTTCTCGCTCGACAAAATTTCGTAACATCAAGTAGGAAGAATAAAGGGAAACGGAGGGACAGAGAAAGAGACAGAGAGACGGCGCTGCACCGGCTACGGTGCAACGTGCACTTCGGGGTCGAGGCACGACAGGATCCGCTAAGTGGCAAAGCATACACCGGACGGTCTGTGCCTCCTTCATTAGCACCAACTAGCCTCGGCGGTAGGCTTAGCCGAGTCTTTTCTTCTTTTCTGCCGGTGCCGAAGAGAGCGCCGGGTAGAGGGGCCCAGCGTCGTTGTAGGTACAACTCGCGCCATAAACCTCGACGAGGTCTCTTCTCGGAAATATGCCAGCATGCATACCAAAGCACAAAACGGTTCGCTTTGTGCATCCTGTCGCCTGTCCTCTGGGATCGAAGCTTCGTGTTGGTAGAAACTGCAAGAGTTTCTACCAAAGTCTCTTGAGTTTTTCCAAGTAATTCTTGCATTTGTGCATAGGTATTATTTTACGCGAAATTGCCTGTACTTTTGCTTTCTTGGAGAGAACAATTTTATAAACAATTTTAAAATCGTTTGCTAAATTTGATTGATAAAAATAATCTTTTATATAATATTATTATGTAATATACAGCTGTTTTGTTCAATTTTGTTAGATTTTGTTCAAACGCATAATGAAGTTTCCTATCTCTTCGTCTGTTACAGAGAAGCTCACCACACAATCGGAAGATTTCAGTAGGAAGCTATACATCTTTGCGGAGAAGAGCCAACGATACATTTGCTTCAATAAGCGATGGAAACTCGTCGGCCTGGTAATTACTCGCCTTCCAATTAGTAGACATACTTCATCATCTCAAGTGAGCGGGTATAAAATTTACACGCGCCGGTAAACGCCTCGAATTGCACTTCGTAAATTTCTATTCATCACCTACGCTCGAGACTATAATTTAGAAGTTGAGTTATTAACAGTTTGATGATTCAACGTTTGTAATGTATATTACAAGATTCAATTTTATTTGATTTTTATTTATCGTGTATTAAGTACCGTTTAATTGCTGAAATTCATTTAAACCGTTTTTTCATAATTTTTATTTGGAATGCTATAATGAAAATTGCGTACAATAATTTTCAAATTTTCATATATATATCATAATTAAATATATCATATATTTCATAATTAAAGTTTAGTGTTTTAATTTATTTAATGTGTAAGAGCACATGATAATGGCTGATTATTGCGTCGTTTATGGAAAACAATTAAAATTGTGTTATTCATTAAGCGCGGTTACATTGCTATGTATGTTAATCATGCAATTTTTAAAAAACACAATCGGCTAACACTTTATTTATCATGTATTCTTGCACTAAGACTGAATTCTGAAAAAGCGTTATTCTCTCATATAATAGAGATTTGAATGGATCTTTTAATCTTTTGCAGTCTTATATATTTTAAATTGTAATATATAAACTTTACAATAATTGCGAATTTTTAAAATAAATATTTAATTGTAATGTTATTATTACGGCAAATATTTAATATTAATTCATGTGTAATATTATTTCGAGCTGCAAAAGATTAATGTCGAAATAGCGAGTAGTGAACCGTCGACTATTTATTGCAGCCGAAAAAACAGAAGGGACCGATGTGCCAGTTTTACGAGGTGTACAATGGCTCCTATCTGAGGTATAGGAGCGCCGTCGACGGGACGCGGTATATCGGGTTCAACAAGTTCGGCAAGCCGATGAAGAATCCCCATGGCAGGCAAGAGTGTTTCAACTTCATCAAGTACAATCCTCATGCCGACATAAACCATCACAACAGCCTGGTGAACGCGGAGATGGGTGGTATGGAGCCGCGGGAGCCGTACGTCGTCTCGAGGAAACCGTCGCCGGTGATGAGGGCTACGAAGAACTCCCTATTGCAGGCCGACAGTGCGAGGGAGCACGTCCACACGTCCACGCATCGCCATCGACATTCGAATCGTTGGAAGCATCGGCAGGACGGGGCAGACTCGGGACCTCGGAGACGGCACGAGAGCCGCCTCCTCGTCGAGGCCAGCAAGTATTGAGCCACGTGCGAGCTCGCCGATCAAGACTGCCTCCTCTGTACTCCGTGAGAACCTGAGATCAGAACTGCCAAATACGCTGGTGGATCGCACGGTCGGGATGTCAGGAGCCCACTTAACGGCGTGGCGCCTCGTGTGTCGCGACTCGAAGCACCACGTATTCGTTCGATCGGTCGGCGAATCAAGAGCGCGGGCGCGGCTCGCTCCGAGCACACACGCCTTAAGCTGCGCCCGTTTAGTTTCCGTTTCCGCCCGCCGGAGCGAAGCAATGTTCCCGCGGCGAGGACGAGTGTCGTCGTCGAGATTAGCGTCCAAGATCGGCGGTGGACACTCGCCGGCGAAGCTATCTCAATTTCACGCGGTTAAGTTCGATTTACACTTGCCCCGACTGATCTCTCTTCAGGCAAGTATGTACCTCGTAACGTATAAGAGCGTTTTCTTTCTCATCGTTGATTCCTCGTGAATTTAATTCGCGCGCGTGACGAATATCGCTCGTTATTTTCTGTCTCTTTTTTACTCACTCTTTTTCTCTTTCTGTCTATCTATATCTCTTTCTCTTTTCTTAATCTCGTGACGAAGCGTGGCCAATTAGTAGAAAATATCTTTCTTTCGATACTGCGCGTCGTGGTAAACGCGTGGTAAACCGTGCTGGCTATGGAACTTCATTCAAGCCGTTATTGCTTGGTCGATTGGAACGTCGTTTGGAGCGATGCAAAGGAATTCACATCGCGTAGAAATCAACCGAACGGCTGCTGTGCTTCGAGCGCGGTCACCGGCCCGCGATGGTAGCGCAAAGAGCCGCGCGAATGGCGCACGCCGACAGACATGCTGTTTCCTAATTTATTTGGCAAAGATAATTCGTCTTTTGGATACATCATGAAATTCGTCTTTTGGATACAGAATTACTAACATAATTTTGAGATATTAACATAATTCGCTTAAACAATATTTATATAAAAAATTTGATCAAGGTGATTGACACAATTAGATTAAATCTTAAAAGGAACGTTTGTTGTGTGTCTCTCGTTTGTTCCTACTATAAAATCTTAATTTTCAATTCAATATTATATCTTTGCAAAATTATTGCAAGAAATTGACAGATCATTCGTGTTACTTTTGAACAAGTCAGTTCATTCATTTGGCTTGATCAAACTCTTTTCGATAATAAATTACGCATTATCGAAAATATAATTAGTGTTGACACTTGTGTTGTGCACAAAAATCAAGATCGTATACAAAATATACGATCAGAATTTGATCCTCGGCGAATAAAAGCGGGAACACTGTCGGCGTTGGTCCAGCGAGGAAATATTTGTCACGTCGCGGACGCTCGTACGTCGCCACTCTTACGCTCGCCTACGCAGTTAGAGCTCTCGCCGCGCAAGACTCTCTCGCTCGCTGTGCTAATTACGCCGCCTAACGTAGCGTGCGTGCGTGCGTGCGTGCCTGCTCGCGTGTATGAATAATGTGTGCGTGCCTGCCTGCGTGCGTACGTGCGTGCTCGCGATGTACACGCAGGCCTTACCGCCGCCGACGCACAAACTCGCGGCGCGATCGATTGCGAACGTGCCGAGTCTTACAACCGACCGACAATTCTCTTTGGTTTTTTTCTTTAATAAATTCATAATTCTTAATTCGGGATAATTCTTTATTCGGAACCTCTGAAAATTAACACGATGTCATTGTGTAACTTTGGAAATAGGAGGAACAAAATGTTTCAGATGCGGGACATTTGAAGGTTTGATATAAATAAGGCTGGAAGTGCCATGTATTTAAAAAAATTACTTTTGTATTTATAGAAGAGCTCTCTACACTAAAGATACAGCAAAAAGCTGTACATGTAATTTTTGAGAAGATTCTTACGAGATGTCAAGAGATAAAGAGTATTTTTTCTATACGTTTTCAAATGAATAAAATGTAGTTTTTCATTTTTGTACTTTTTCCAGTGTTCGTCTGTGTTCCTCTATCTCTCAAATACAAGATGACATCGATCGATATACAAATTTTGTCGGCAATATTTTCTAACGATTTTACGCGAAAGTCTTAAAATATTTCTTCTTTTATTCGATGGCAATCGGTCAGAACTGCGTGTCTGCGTACGCGAGTATATTGGACTTGTGTGCATTTGCGTGCATACGTATTTCGCCTCCGGAAAGCGTGTGAGTGCGTGTAATATAATGCATTATCGTTAATAAACTTAATCCTTAGAACGCTATCGCAGACTGTATTATTAGGCTAGGTATATGAATATATGACGCGGTGGCGACTCGACGAAGGAGATCAGGGGCGCCGAGTTCTTCGTTACTACGCAAAGACGTCTTGTGCCAGTCTTATTTTTCGCTTCTATTCTCTGAGATCGAGCTCTCGACCGAGCATCGACCTCTCGTGCCGTTTTAACTTTTCACAGGCACAAGGAAGGCACCCCGGAGCGGTTCATTTTCGTAGACTCGCCTCGTAAGGAGCGCCTGCCCTTTTTCCCCTTCTCCCCTCCTTTCCAAAAAGAAAGAAAGAAATCGCTCCCTAGGTAGCTTATTTATTGAATCACGTTTAGGTACTACGAAAGCCGAAATGCCCGAGATACCCTTCGTTCCCCCTTGTACGTATATATATGTATATGAAGATATGCGCTGCTCTCTTTTCATCGTTTTCATTACCATTATCCTTTTTCCATCTCCTTCCCTCTTTATCAATCACATTTCTTAATTATCATTTCGCTCAACATCATGTCACAACTGCAGATCGTACGATGTCACTAATTATTAATTCATCAGCTTTTAGCTTATTTATAATTTATATCTTCTTCGTGAAAACACATTTTCTACGCGTTACAAATTCTTCATAAAGAATGGTTAGTAGTGTTTTACATTTACGTTTAATGTTCCATCATATCGCTGTAATATGGAGTAATATCCAAATTATGCATTTCAAAGATCCTAATTACTTAATAAACTTAATTTACTTAACAACATATTTTTTGTTACTCCGCGTCCCTTCATTTCGTTTAAATTATTAAAATTCACGCTTTTTACACAAAGTCTGAAAATACTCAATACCTGATTAATTTAATTGCATACGAGTGGCAGTGCATAAGAAAGCTTATTCCTACGGATGATATTTGTATGTGTGTTAAAAAATGTAGGGAGCAATATGCACGTAGTAACGCCACGTTTCGTGTGACGAATCAAAAATTTAATTTTACAACGCATTTTATACAGATTGAATAATTTCGAAGCGGCATTTTTTTACATAATGAAAATCTCTTCTTACTTGGTTTTTACTGTGAATCATTCATTAATTATGTTAAAGTTCGATTTTTTTTTGGTGATTCGTTATCGGCACGTGGCGAGTGCAAGCTAAGCACGATAAGATGTCGCGTGTAAACAAAAATTAAACGCCAGCAGATGACCATGAGAAAGGCATAAAATCCGACGCTTATAATTTAATAACAGATAACTAATCTAACGTGTATATGTATTGTATTGTAATATGAGTATTATATAACTCCGCCTCTAAAAATTAACCAACTCGTTTTGTATGTGTAAGCATAGCGTCGTAACGTAGCGAGAATCACCGCGGCGTTCACGGCGATGCGAAGAAAAATGACGGAATAATTTTTATGGAGTATGCGAGTCTCCTCGAAAGCGAGATGTGTCACTGACTCTGTCGTTCTACATATATATGTGTAAAAAAAAAAGAAAAGCAGATCGCATGCGATTCCCGACCAGCGTCACTCTCGCGACCTCATCGAACTACTCGTAATCGAGCCATCTCGGAGTTACTTTCGAAGAAAATTTCGTCGATTGTTTGTTGTCGTCTAGTTTGTATATTTTTATATTGGCGAAAATTTTTGTTCGGTATTTAAGCTCTGTTAGCGTCACACATGATGTTGCGGTCACCTTATCACCGCGTGACTCGATTACGAGCAGACCATCACATCGCCCGTCCCATAATCTTACACCCTCTCCTTTTTTTTACTTTCTCACCATCGACGAACCAGAAAAACGGCAGATGAAATGAATAGAACACAAGAAATGAATCTGACTACCCCTTTCCCCTTTCCTATAGATAGATAGTATACATACTAAATAAAAAAAGAAAGGTAAAATATAAATATTATATATATAAATAAAAATATATGAAAGATGTGTATTGTAAGATATTTAATACCGACTTGTCTTAGGCACACCCGATGACGATCGATAACAATGAAACAATGATAATAATTATTACGATGATTGTTGTATAACGAATGACGACGATGATGATATTCTACACTGTAATTTGCGTTGTAATATAGAGGCCCACCCGTTATCCACTAAATCGATGTGTCAATGTATCCCCGGCCGTGCTCTGCTCGTGTGTGCATTTCGAAAGGGATGACTGAGAGGGAGAGATCGGACTTTGCAGGTGCGTCGCGCTTTGGACGACGGCCAATCAGCCGAACTGAGATTTTTCTACGAGAAGGACTGGGAGCCACTTTCGTAACTGGCCGACGTTCAACGACTGTCGCACTCGGGAAATTAGGTTTCGATCGCGCCTTCGTGCTGCGCAGCATTAATCATCGTAGCGCGAAAGCTACACACACACACACACACACACACACACACACACACATACACACACACACACACACACACACACACACACACACACACACACGCACGCACACACGCACGCACACACGCACACGCACACACGCACGCACACGAACGCACACGCACACGCACACACACTTGTCCTGTTTACGATGTGCAGCAGCCTATTACGAACGAGCATAGCACGTCCGGCAGCAACTAGCAATAATATAACATTCCAACTTAAATCGCATATGTACTGCGAATTCTAATAATGTGTGCCGCCATACGAGAAAGAAAAAAAACACTGTCAAATACACGCTCATACACTGCTATTCATCGTATTTATTATCATACCGACTTCTTATCCCTCTAATGGCCATAATCGCGAGTCCGCAAAACGACGATGTGAAGAAACAGTAGCTAAACCAGTCTTCGAAGCGATAAAGTAGCGGACATACGATTTGGTCCAACGAGTTATGCAAACTGCAGAAACATTTGCAAAAAAAAAGAACAAAAAAGAAAATCGAACGAGACGGGTTTGTCTTGCGCCTAATATCTTATAATGCTCGTAACTTTGTTACTCTCATTTATATTTTTTATTCGAAATTTAAAAATAATGAATAGTATTTACTGTTAAATTAAACTTTTTTCAGAAAGTGCAAAATTTATTTACAATAGTATGATAAATGTATTGTATCGAGATTACTCTAAATTTACTATCACAGCATGGTAAATATTATTGCAATAGAAGTTTTAAGTAACAGCTTTGAAAAAGGAGATTCCATCGTGAAAAAGATCTCAAAACTTCATAGGAAGCGCCGAATTTCTACTACGTGATGGATTTGTGAGACTGTCAATGTACTTAACCGTCCACTTGAACTGTCTGGAGCCGAAAGCCAAAAAACACATCACACATCAAACACATCCTGAAGGTGAGCGATGGCGGCAACGGTCAGACCGAAAGACTCTCTATTTGCAGCGATGGTGAAGAAAGAATCAGGATTTTTTTCTTTCGGAAAAAGAGGAAGAAGGCAGAAAAAAAAAGAAAGAGGAAGAGAGAAAGAAAGATGTGAATCTCGTACTCGCTTACCCAAAAATCTCGAGTTATTTCTCACAAATCGTGCGCTCTACATCTCACTATCTTCCATTCAAGTGTTTAACTTGAAATCGGCCCATTGAAACCGAGTTGCACCCTCCTTATCCTTACACAAAATGCCTGCTCTTTTCCGAATCGTCGCATACCCCTTTTCCTTCCTTTCTCGGATCTCTCTACATCAATGTACGCATCATCAGGTAGGTTGATGTTCCAGGGTGCATAAGTTCCCGCATCTAGATCCCAAGATTATCTTCTTCAGCGTGCGGCTTTCGTGCTTCCCCATCGGAAACTCTATCTTACCGGATAATGCCTGTAATCCGCTTTCGTTTTAGTATCCCAGAGTTTCACACGAAACACACACACCAGTCAACCGTGTAAATAAATGAGACTTTTAAGATCTATATAACGAGATTCATATGATTTAATATGAAATTTAAATGTCATTGCTTCTCAATTTTTTTAAGCGGCAATTATTTCATTCATTTATTAATCGATTGTTTATGTTACAATTATTTATACGAAGAATTTAAACTATTTCGTTTAAGTGGAAATATAGATGTCATATACAGAGAAATATTATTCTAATTCTAAGAAAAATAATTACTCAATTTATTGTTATTCTTTTAAGTAACGATTATTTTGAATAAAGAATATTTTTTAAATAATTTTTATAATCTTAAAATATACTTAAATATTATAAAAATTTTAGATAAACTTATTATTATGTACTCAAAACAAGAATTTTTTTTTTGATGACTTATAAAATTAATCGGAAAAGAGACTTTATATAATAAGCAAATTTAATTTGTTTCAAATTAATAATCTTGTGATTAAAGTATTGCATTTATTATAGATATAGAATAATATCTTGAATAAATTTGATGCTTGAACTTATGATAGACTTGCGGATATACATATTTTTGAAATACTTGAAATAAGTAATTGTTGTTAAACTAATTACTAATTATTAGCCATTCATATTATATATGCATTATCAAGAATTAATTCATTATTTTTACAATATTTGAAAGTTAGATAGATTTTAAAATTTTTATAATCCAAAAATTAATCAATTCAATATTAAATTAGATAAACTGTTAGTATTTTCAGTTTCCAATGGTTCTCTGGAACACATTATATATCTTATATATCTTATAATAATATCCATGCATGAAAATGTTAAAGCATCTTGAATAGTCCGTAGACTCACGAATGGCGTACACCCGCGCGCGCGAAGAAGGTCTAGCGGCCTCCAATTAAGATCTCTCAATTAGCGTATCTTATCTTGCTGTTGCTTATCTACTGGTCTGCCCTGGACAGGTTCCCGGTTCCTTGGACCAGTCCTGGATCGAACGGTCGGTCGATCGGTCTATTTTCCGAGCGTTGCTTCACCTGCATGCACACACTTTGTGGCTCGCAGCCGCCCTTGTTAAATCGAGTACCGCTGCGCCAAGAGAATATTAAGTCGGCGCGATTCATTTCAGAGGAGATTCTATCGTACGATCGTTCTCCCTCTTCGATTGCCACCAGTGTGAGCTCGTACTATTTTGTAAGTGGTTTCACGGAGAGCCAGATCTGCTAGATATGCCGCCATGCTCTTGGATATATCTCCGCAATTAAACGCGCGTTTTTTACGCTTAATTATTCCGCGCGTTAAATGTTCATTAGACTTCGAAGTATTGGTTATTCCTAGTCGATTTAATCGACGAGAATGTGAATATAACGTGACACATTATTAGTTACAGCGGGAATAAGCGTTGCACATTACTTTTCCGAGCACTTAAATGAAATTATTGCACGTAATTATATCGTGTACTTAAGATTTAATTGCTATTTTACGTATCATTTAAATTTAAATTGGATGTAGTAAATGTGATTTTATTTATTGATAGGGCGTATATATATTTAATAAATATTAATTAAAATCGATAGTGATATACAGATACAATTCTGTTGATTTGCTTGCAAATTCTTTGTTGCATGATATGAAACAAAAATTGTGATTTCCGGTTTATATTTCTTTTACATGTGGTTTTCTTTTGAAACGTCTCCATTTAAAGGAGTTCTAAAAGGCAGTTGTTCTGGTCTTTCAAAGAGGAGTGACTTGGAGACGTCCATTCAGTAAATTGGTTGCTGTGGCACTGGTAGGATAAAGTCTGACAATTCCGAAAGAACAGTGAATAATCCAAGAGCGGAGAGTAGAGAATGCGAAAAGAACTAAACTCGCAAAAAGAGAAGCGGAGAGAGAAAAGATTTCTGTTTTCCATACTTAGACTATCTTGATAGTTTCTTACAAAGAGCATGTTATGCAAAATTTCAAAACGTCTACAATCACGTTTCTTTAATTTAACTCATGTTGCAGAACAATATAATACACTTTTTGAGCATTCAATCATGCATAATCGCGTTTGTACAAATTTTTAAATACATCTTATCGTGTATTTTTTTACATGCTTAAATTGATTGCTCTAGAATGTTAAAACACGACATCACTTATCATGCTTGAGATTCTTAATTATTTTGATGGTTCAACAAAATTATTTTCAAATCTGCACTTAGCTTTTAGATACTTTATAAAATCTTTCTTTCTGTGTACTTACATAGAATTTCTATTATGAAATTTAAATAGATGATAAACTTCTTAAAAACATTAAAATATTTCCATGCAAGATCTTTAATCCAATGTTTGCGCATTTTCGCACTGATATATTTTTCTTATATTCAGTGTCTACACAAGGAAGTCAAATATGAAGAAAATATGAAGAAAAAATATGAAAGATATGAAAAAAATATGAAGAATCGAAGGAGAAGAGCTGGTTAACTCATAGTTGCTCTGACAATGAAGAGCTGACCTCGGTAAATATTCGACGGACACCAGTATTGTAGAAACTTGACTGTTCTTTTAATCTTTACGGATTGTATCGTGGTAGAATTTATGTGCAGACCTGCCGGGTGGTCACGTAACGCCCTTCGGAAAAAATCGAGGAAATTCCATGTCGATTTTCGCGCGTTACGCCCCTTCCTTCGCTCACACAAGCAACGGAAGCACCAGGTGGACTTTCTCTCGGTTTTTTCACCCTTAGGTTCGCCCGATTCTCACCCGGTAAATGCGACTAGCATTCGACTCTTTGGATGATCCGAATGAACGGTTATTCGTGCCTGCGTGAGATCCTTTGTTATATACCTTACTATAGACATCGTCCTCAAATATGTTTCAAATTTCATTCACAAGGGATCTCTGAAGATTTTGAATATATATTGCGAATATTTCTATTTTTTTTCGCTAGCGCCGCTATAGTGTACAATAGAATACATCATAATGTATATATTAATATTAATGTTCTTTCGCAAATAAAATAATTTTTAATATAAATACAATAACCTATAGTAAGTAAAAGAATTAAATACACAGTTATAATTTTAAAATACGATCTCTCAGAAGGCTGTGTAATAATGAATAAATAAATTGCTCCGTACGTCATATAATTTAAGAATTAATTATTTATAATTAATTTTCTTTAATATATTTAATAATTTATAAATCATATTTTTATTTGAATAAAAGGCATATTCTGCATCTTGCTCATGCAGTATGCCTTTGCGTATATTTGAATATAATTACTTACGTGAAAGAATTAATGCATTATTAATTAATATGAAATTAATAAGGATTGTATTTAAATGCAATATATTCCAATGTTTTTTTTCTAAATAATATTAAATCCATAAAATCGTATTCATTAACTTGACATTCATACCATTCCTAAAAAATCGTATACAATTGAATAATCCGTATAGAATTGTAATAAGATTTGTTAATTTATTATTTGATTTGGTGTGTGGCCATCAAATGATTACGGATAAATCTTTGAAAAATTGTTGATACTTTGTGATTTTTTTGCTACCGGTTCGTCTTAATTGGACCAACCATAAGTACATGTATAAATGTTCCGACCGCTTTTTCGGCGATCGGCCTTATCGACTCATTATCCGTAACGGCGGCTACTCCATAACCGGAAATCGTGGATTCTAAATGGTTACACATAAATGTAGAAGAAAAAGAGAAAGAAGAAGAGAAATGGAAAATGAGGAGACGAAGGACAACTCGTAAGTCTGAACAAAACCCACCGATGAGATCGTCATTTCCCGTTAAAGGCCGATCTGTTAAGTCGATAACGAGAAATGCACTATTTCACGGTCTCAATGATTTCTTCTCAAAGGATTTTAATGATGATTTAAATGATTTTTTAAATTTAGGATTGGAAAAACAAAAGTTACTATACATATAAATGAGATAACTATTTACGTAGTATTAAGTATAGCATTAATAAAGCAATTACATAATGTAACCTAATTGTTATTTAATTTTATTAATTTTGATAAATAACAGTTCAATTTATTTTAAGATTATTGAAACAAGATAACTGAAACTGGTATATATTGGAAATAATTTTAAAAAATTAATTATAAAATTTTAATTTAACTTTAATTATCTTTAATATTATTTTATAATTTATTATTCTAATACACATTAAATAAATACATATTATATTATAAATAAGTGTAAATATTTAGTATAATATAATTATATAATATCATCGCGTCTTTTATCTTATTTAATTTATTATTTATATTGAAAATTATTTGTAACATAATATAATTTTGTATAAATACGCTTAACATATTATTTTTATAGAGATAAAGTTTCCACAAATATTACTACAGATATTAATTTAAATTGTTGAATAATTTGATTTTTATTATCTGTGTAAATATTTTTGCATTTGAATAGACCCGCATATTGTTAGATATATATGTAATAATTAATATTCTTAATGTCAATGATAACTTTTTCGATTTCTAAATTATTTATGACATTCATTTCAATAAGTTTAACATTAATAAAATTCGATTCCTTATTATTCATTATGATATAAGTATATCGGTAGTATTTTATTGATCGTTATTATGTAAATTATTAAAAATTTATGATATGCCAAAAATTTACAATGAGACGTAATAAGAGATCATCAATCAATTGATCGGGTGCTACTAATCCAGTGATGCAATATTGCGGCACATACATTACTGTGCATTGACCAGCGTTTCTATAGAGAAGTTTATAAATTATATATAAATTTATGAATTATTAAAGACATCACGCAATTTTTTTTCTTTAGTAGTACTTAAAATAGCAATTTCTTCAAATTTAATATTTAAAGAAAAAACTTAATAAAGCAGTAACTATACGTGTGTATGTGTTTGTGTCTGCGTGCGCGTATATGTGTATGTGTTTGCTGCGACTTTAAAATTAAAACTACTATGTGAGCAATTATATACTTGATTCCTTCAAGTGATTCTCTTCCTTGATCTCATCATTTATCTTATCGTCGTTTTATAGCGTACTGTAATTTCACGGAAAAACTCTCTCGGAAGTGATACGAGAGATCGTTGTGAGCTCCTGCGTTGGCACTCGCATGGTAGAGACAGGTAATTGTGCACTACTTTACGAGGACGATAAGTTAGGCCGATGTAAAAACTAATACTTGGCAAATAACAGGCATTACTTATTCTTACCGGCAACGACGCGGCGTTGGATCTCTGGATCAAGAAGGCCTCGGCCAATATTGCATTATGCCTGCATAATATATGTATTCGCGCCTTTTACAACTTTTGCACTCAGGACAGCTATTATGCACAAAAGTATATGTAGAGAGGCATTTATTGTATTGATGACATAATTCGTATTCTCGTGTTATTGTTCCACGAAAAACGAAGAAGCAGAGAAGTTATCGATTTTGTCTTTCACCAATCGAGAATAATGTCTTTATTTATATTGTTATACCATTTAACTTATATATATAATGTACTTTTAGTATATTCTGTTTCATAAATATTATAAATTATTATGTAAATTGTTAATCTTATTTAAGTTATGTAATATAATATTATAAAATATAAAACATGAAAATTTATCTGTATTTATAGAGACTATGAATGTGTAATTTTACTTAAAAATTTTGATAAACTATTTGATTTTGTTCTTTATAGAAATATATCATTATAAATTGAATTAGTAATAAAATGTGGTATAAAAAACAAAATTTTTGTCAAAACATAATTATATTTTAAAAAGAACCAACAGAGTTGATTGCACGGAGCGCGACAAAGGCGAAACCGCATTAGACTCGGAAATTCAATGAGTATTACAAAATTTCCCGCTGGCGTCAGCCAATTTTGTAGATATTCTGCTAGTCACCCCGAACAAGATAAAAAGCTCACGTGAAAAGAATCTCTTTCTTCTAGCCAATAATAAAGCAATCTGTGATTCTAATCTCGGTTCTTGGACCTTTTCGGTCAATCCCTTGAAAAAAGTACCCAGAAAGCCAACACAATTTTCAAGACACAGTGTGTTTCACATTCTTTCCTATTATTTTAGACAATCTATTAATTAACCACATCGTGATCATAAAAGTTGTTTTGATTTTTAAAATAAGATATTAACACAACATAAAAAACGCTACATACAAAAAAGTACAAAAAATTACGTAACGGTTACGTAGAAGATGAGGACAGCAAATTAAAAAAATTCCTGAAAATATCTATTTGATTAATTACTGCAATAATTAATGCAAAATATAAAGTAATAAAATATAAATTGATATATAACATCGACAGTACCTAACATTTCCGACATCGCGGAAGAGTTGGTCGGAAGCAGTGATTCATACATTATCGATAATGCAATATATACAGTAATTACGAAAATGTGAGACTATAAAATAAACAAAACTCATTTATATATAACGATATCATAAAACAGACGTAAATTTTCCACATTTGCATTGAAGTGCTCCACGCACTATAGAATGTTCTCTCTTGAATATTCACTCGTTATAGATTTCTTTTCTTCCCTCTCTTTTCAAATGAATCTCCGATGCATCGACAGGACGCACGTGCGGAACTCCCTCGTGAGGAGAGCAATTGAGAGCGACGCCATAAATATTCATCCCCCTCGTTATATTTACCCTTTCATCATTTTTGCTGTATATACAATACCGAGGAAGCATGTCGTGCGATACCCTTCCGCAGAAATACCGTTCGAAAGCTTTAGAACGTCCTCGAACTCACGTATAGAGAAGATAAATTATGTGGAAGAGCACATACCACAGACTTTCAATAGATATTGAAATCACCGCACAGTTTTATTCCCTCCTTATGTACTAGCAAACATGATCTGTTGTGAAAATGAATATTTTGGTACACGGAAAAGGATCATATTTTTATTAGTTTAGTTTGCTAATTTATTACACAGGTTAGTAAAATAATATATCTGTTTCGTACGAAAAAAATAATTTTGCTCTGAAGTATCTAAAAATTTAACTGAATATAAATCTGAAAATAATTTTATTAGATCATCAAAATAATTAAATAAAATATTAGGGTCAAAATTTTTTATAACCTTATTTATCATATTTGAAATATCCTACATAATTATTTTCAGATCTGTATCTTAATTTTTAGATATTCCAGCAAAACGGTTTTCCTGTGCTAAATGTATTATTTTACTATAATATAATTTATGTAATATATATATAAAATATAGAAAAATAAAAATATGATCCATTTATATTTTTAAATATCTGTTTATATGTTTTGAATGTACAATAAAGAAGAACAAATAAAAATGAAGTTACAGCTGTATCTCGACGAAGTTATAATATTTTTAATGCGATAACTTTATCGTTTTCAGTGATACGAAGTCAATTGCATCGGTAAAATATACGATATCAAATAAAATCTGTAGATAGCATAATCTATTGTACAGCAATCTGAATGGCTGTCATTTCTCTGTGCTATTTTCGATCTACGCGTCGTAAACGTTACTCGTGTCATCTTAGAAGTGGATTACTTTCCGTAGGAGACCTCCACGATCGAGAAAGCTGCTCGACGATCTCGAAAGATTTATGAGAAAGGATGGATGCCGATAAAGATCAATCGATCTGGTGATTAAGACGTAATTTTGTTGGTTGATACCGATATATATGCACGGTTACTTTAGTCCTATCATGTTCTACGTTCCTGGCCGCTGTATTCGTTTTCGTATGGCAATATCAGGCAGGAAGGGGATTGGCAGCGAATAATATATTAGCATTCCATTCGTGCGCGAAGTTTATTGGCGGCTTTAATGTATTTCGCGGGGTTTACCGCTTATCTCTTGCCTACCTTTTAAGCACATATTTTTTTCATGAATAATTCAAGCATCTGCAGAGATTTCACTCTCATTTTCTCTACTAATCTACCTACTCCACTTCTCTACTAATCCACTCGCTCCGTCTTTTACTTATTAATTTATATCCGACTTATTCTTTCTTCAAAACCAGTATCTCTTTAACTCGGTTGCCTGGATCTCGATTGCTTCGAATGTATTGAGTTCGAGTATGGGCTTTTCTGGCGAGATATAAATCAGGATAAAGATTGAACGTAAAAGTATTATTCCGATAGGTAAATTAGATAGTGTATCGATAAGGTTAATGCATACACCCAATATTTAATGTCACGCACGCACATTGGTACTAGTTAATCTATTCTGCGATATTAAACGTTAAGCGATATCGTATCTCGTAGTAAGAGACTTTATCTCAAATTGCATCTGATGGTTAGAGAGCAGAATATTTTTGCTAATGTCGTTTAATACATTGATCAATTATTATTGGATGTGTATGGTAAACATTGTAAAGTGAAAATCTATTTTAAATTATATAACTCTAGAAAGCAATTCTTGAATAATTAATCATAATAATAACAATAATATCATCGTGTTAATGATATCGCGCGTAAAGAGATAAATTTTACTGATGTATCTAAAAATTTTAGTTGGATTTAAAAATAATTTTATGAAATCAAAATAATTACGTAGGAATCTTAATCTACATGATAAGCATTACTGCAAAAAATTTTGATACTCTAGCAATCAGAAGATTTTATAATTATTTTGATAATTCAATGAAATTATTTTCAGCATCTAGTTCCATTTTCTCTTAAATTTTTAGATGTTTTAGCAAAACCATCCTTTCCGTAATTAACTTCGCGTAAGAGGTTATTTTGTTTGAAGGAGTGTCGTGGAAAAAAGAATAGAGGGGCTATGTCTCGTAAACATCGACTACTACCACTTCTGCGTGTACCAAGTTTTGCATCATCAATGTAAAAGCACGCACGATGGGTTACAAGTGGGTTGACTATCGGCGTCATTAGCAAGGCGCCATGTTCTTCTTACTTGTTGTTCGTGGAAGAACGGCCCCGCATTCCGAATTGCACAACGACGTGACACGGATCTCGTTAACGCCCAGCACGGCGCCCTATTTGGTACCGATTTTATAAATAATCATGGCCACGTGGACCCACGTTGAACCAGGGCCAGAACACACCTAGGAAAATAAATAAGAATGGTGTCCCATTGAATTCGATTCCTCCTTCCTCGAAGCTGGATGGGCCGCCTGGTTCAGCAGCTTGTCTATTCGATCGTGGGTGTGAACGCATCAAGGTGCATTGGCAACAAATTCCTTTGCTCCGAGAGATCTCCTCCGTCTTCCTCTACCTCTTTTTATCTCCGTCGTTGCCGCGTGATTTCCGGTGAAAACTGCCTCTCTTTTTCTCGTTAGATTAATTTGTTTCTGGCCCACAGCCAACTGGACGAGGATCCTTCGACAGGAAGTGCTCAATGAGATGTTGGAGTTCCTCGAATTAATTTTCGTACAGAATTTAATCCGCTCTTGACCTCTTGGGAATAGAAAAGATTCCTTGCTAAAGTTATAGGAAATGCATATTTTCGCGCAAGTCTACGATTTGGTTTTTCAAGGAAAAAATAGTCTCAATAATTATATTGCATCTTCCAGGAATGTGATTTATATTTTAAATGTCGAGAATATCCAAATCTAAAATTCGTTTATTCGGCATAAGTATGACACAAATTTAAATCGATGGGAATAAATCTAATTAAATAGAGAAATTCTAAGAGAATTCCTAAATTTGATCAAAGTTAAATATCTCTATGTGAATTTATATATATATCTAATTTGACATAAGTATATCGTGCAACGTTATCATTTGTCTTTCAACTTTATACATATCATAAATTGATGGAAATAATTAGGATCAAAATTTAGAATTATTACAATCGCATTTTTCTCACAATGTAGTGCACCGATAAGAGCGTGTTAATCTTATATTATCTCATAATTTTACTCGCAGCGATTAGCGAGCTTGCTTCGTTTTGCAGAATTGTTGCTGATAACGTGACGCGGTGATGAAACAAATTTGCTCTTTAACGCAAGACGAATAGTCGCTGTACCGAGAATTCAATTACCGCTCCGGATGTGACGGTAGCGGGGTCTTCGGGGGTCTCCGCACAACGACGGTCCGGAATTCGCGATAAGAGACGCACAAGAGACATACAGAAAGAGCGTTCTCTTCGTAAGCCATGCGCGCGCGCGTCGGAGACGAATGCAGGTAGATTGCGTATCTACATTCACCTGCGGAGGGAAGTCTGGCCAGACTGGCGCTTGATAAGCGGTCGTCGCGCGATAAGAGCGTGCAACGCGCGAGGGTAACGCACTCGGTTCTATGCGGCGCGCTATAGGGTGTTTGGCGGTGGCCTGGTAGTAGATATTTTCGCATAGGTGCAACGTACATCAATGTTGTCTCGCGCGCCGAACTGCATATTTACACGATAAATCCCAAAAGGGGATTCCCTCAATTTACTCAGTAACTGAGAGAGGCGTTTTATAGTGTAGAATTTTATTTTTTTCTTATTATTATTAATTATTATTATTAATTATTATTAATTAGGTTCCATTATACGAGAAATAATCTAAAGACTGATGACTATTGCCAGTTGATCTCTAATCCTTGGATTTTGATAGAACTATATAATACTCAATTAAAGTTAATCAGAATTGTAAAATTGTTAGTTGCACTCAGAACAGAAAAAGCAGCTTTACAATTGTTGTAAGATTTATTGATGTTGTTTAATTATTTAGAAATTAAGAATTATCCAATTATATTAAAAAACCAATTATATTAAAGAACTTTACAATAGTTGCAACGCTATTTCTTTTGCTGAGCGCAGCTATTAGGCATCAAAATCTGTTTTGATTAATTATGATTTTTTTTCATTTTGTGTCGAATATTTCTCAATCGATTTTTACTTACTATTATTTAGTTAAACTGACAATAAATTTTGAGAAATAATTAACAGTTGAATAATATATTTGCAATTAATTTTGAATTATTTTATACATTATACTTTATAATATATATTATATGTTTATTATTTGATTCGAAACAGAGAGAAAATTCGCATTTCATTTGTAAAATATTTCTGTCTAATATTATATGCATCAGATATCATTCAACATCGATGAAATCATGTGATATTTCGTTGATGAAGTATGACTCGTTCTGTCTTTCATAAGCGGAAAATTTTGGTACCCGGTTCTCAAGACCGGCACAGGAAAAGGGGAGGAGGGGGGGGGTGGGGGGCGAACGAGGCCGGCGAAAGGATGAAACCCGAAGTCTTCGCGGTGAAATGCGCTCGTGATGTGTCTAGCGGTGTATGTATCCACATCGGTTAGTAAGCGTGGGTGTAGATGTGGCGAGATTAAGCCCGGGCCCCGAGAGAGTCGCGTGGCCTTCCCCCTTCCGTACCCCGCCGATTCCCCTACCTCACTCTCCTCCTTCCCGTTCCAGCTTCTCGCCGTACCTCCTCACGAGATGGTGCCCACCGTCTCGCGAGCATAAAATACAGCCAGGAATTTTAATAAGCCTGCCATTGTGCCGCGGTCCTGGTTCCCACAGATGATTTCGACCTGGCTTAAAACCACTCGCGTTTCGGGTGTAAACGGGACTTTACGGTACACTGCGGTGCCACCCGCGGCTTTACGCACGTCCAGGAGTTAGTTAGATCATCGCGAAATTTTACGACGAGTCGGAAATTTCACCCCGCGCGTACGATTTTTCTGACGGCGGTGCATAAAGAACAAGGAAATTATAGGGCTCGGATTGTTCATTTGATCAGCTGTACCTACATATACATTACATCATTAATTTTATTATTTTTCTCGCGTGATAAGCATATATGATACAGCTTATTAATAATAATTGAGTTTATTAGTCAGCTGAAGAGTTTTTCTCTTTAATTTTTTACTCCGATGAAGAAACTTTAAAAAGAGAAGAATTATTAACTAAAATGGTGGGTTATTGGTGACGAAGAATTTTTATTTAAATTACATACATGCAAAATTTCAAGCTTTCATTAACAATAAATATCTGCAAAAGGAATGTTTTCTGAGATATGTTTTCTGAGAAATAATTTCTGAAATATATCTGAAATTACAAAACAAAAATTTTATTTAATAAACGATTCATCTTAAATCTACATCAATTACACCACACAAATTAAATAAGAAATAATCCTATTATTATATATGCAATTGTTTATTAAAAGTTTCCTATGTTATTAATTAAATTAGTATGTAATTATATGTAATTATATAAAACAAAATAAAACTAACAAAGTGTAATACAAATCGCAGAGATTCACACTTTATAAATATTTAAAATATCGTATAACAGACACATATTTGATAACAAATCCACATTTATAATCGGTTTTATCGCGTTGCATTAAGGCTTAAACATTTATATGGCTTCAGGTCTGTTGTGTAGAGTACCCACTCGAGAATACCGCGCGGATTGACCATACTTGAATCTCCTTTCCTGTTAATATGGAGCCACGTTAATGCGAAGCTGGACCTGATGAGAGGCAGTATGCCATTCCGGAAATGCTGGAATGCCGGCTGTGGCGCCAGGACCGTACATCGGCATACGACGAACCGCAAATCAATTCGCACATTCCCCGCCACTTCCCGCACCACGTCCGGCAACGGTTCCCTCTCGCAAGATCGAAATCGATGATTTTGAAACGAAATTGCCTGCCACGTCTCGCCCTGTCATCTCAATCGCGATAACGGGGGTCAATAGAACGCGGCGGTGTGTCACGAATATCGTAGGAACGAGCTTTTGTTTCCCGGAATCATACGGCATGCTTGGAAAAGGAATGGTGTCGATCCTGTTGAAACGTTAGTTAGCACTTGACGCCGATCTTCCGTGAAAATTACACTAAGTTCCGTAGCAAGTGGAAACCAAGAAGTTTGTCTTTTTCGCTTGCCGCCTGATGCGTTCATCGTTTACGTAATTTAGTACGAGATTTTATATTAATAATTTGAGCTAAGCAGAGCTTACTTTTTCTCGTTTTAACGAAAAAGTGAGAAAACATCTAGTAAGATTTAATATTGCTTTAAATAATTTTTTTATGCACACAATTCTAGATTACAATTTACATTTATTTTAATTTATTGGTTCGGCAGTACAAAATCTGACAATTCCAAAAATTGAAAAGCTCTTTTATATCATATATATATATATATATATATATATATATATATATTATATATTCGTGTTAATTTAAAGTTAATTATAGTAGTATATAATTAATAATAAAGTAATATATACTAAGTAATACAATAAATAATAATACTTAACTTTTNGTTCTATTA
>NW_012130065.1:6476377-6513639 GCF_000143395.1 Atta cephalotes
TNTTGTTCTTTATTATTAACTTTAGTTATACTATATATATCTTATATATTAATTATATTATTCTCTCCTTCTCTCTCTCTCTCTCTCTCTCTCTCTCTCTCTCTCTCTCTCTCTCTTTCAAGATATTTTATGTGCGTGCTCGAAAGAATATAGCATAAATTCTAACTTTCAATATTAAATTACAGCAATACATTAAAAATGCGAGGAATAGTAACAGATATATTAAATATATTATGCATATTTTTATTAATTTTCATTAATTATTTATATTCTTATATCTAATTATCATATTGCATGATTAGTAAATATGGGCAGTAATATGGAGCGATAATTGATTTTTCTCATGATTGTGATTTACGAAAACGAGATTGGGACCGTAGGAGGTGGTCCGCATAGAAGACTTGTGCAGCCCTAGGGCTTCTGGAATCCGAATCAGCGAACTTGCTTGGTGCAAAAGAGGCTCCACCAGAGTCCATCGATCTCTGTGCATCGGCGCTTGAATTAGCAGGGACAGTAGCAATCGGTAGGAGCCGTTGCGGGATAGCGAATCGAGGATCTTCGAGAATGGAAGACATATACTGCGGACTATAAGAGCAAGAGTGGAAGACTCTCGAATGATTAACCTGTGGCGCCGTGTAAGATCGTAAAGCCCATAGGATCCTGATGGGCCCATCCGTATGGGCTCGCCCTGTTCAACAGTTTGCGGGGCCTTTGTCTCGTGTTGTAATTGACCTGCCGTTTCGGATGAGAGCTACTGCCGGTATGTATCATATTAACGGCAGTAATTACAAATCATTGGACGAAGTGGAACCGATGAGGCGATCTCTGCAGTCGAGCAACTTTGAGAGAACGATTCGCCGGCCTGCGCGAGATATTTCGCTTTCTCCTTTGGTGATTTTGTCCTTTGGCGGTCCTCGATTGACAGAACTTATATTAAGGTAATGCTTTTCAAGTGGACTTAGTATGGAAGGAACACTTTAACTCGATTATGCTGGAAATTGTTTTGTATATGTCTACTCCATATCGTCGACAGTGATAAATATAAGATATTACGTTCCATAGAAGCGCTTTACATGCGAGCTGAATAAATTCTTTTTGTATGAATGCATAATGAAGTATTTCGATCTTGAACATATTAATAATCCTGGAATATACAAAGTGTTCTGTGGAAAGATTTAGCAACATTCAGGCATAAAATACAATTTATTGAGTTATTCATAATATTAGTATGTAGCTAGCATGTAAGACGCATGCACTACATGCATAGACGTTATTTCTGGTATAAGCCGTTTAATAAAGACACCTTTCCAAGCACGTGGTGCGCGAGCACGCAATGACAGCAGTAATGGCTCTCGCTGCAATAAACCTCAGTGTTAAGATATGCACATTATTTAAGAAGGAAAAGATATTACCGGTAGAGAAGAAAAATGAATAATCGTGTCTATTCACCAGTTCTGCGCTGAGAATGTCTGAAATTAGTCACAATAATAGGCAAATAGCTGCAGAGGATTACACCAATATTCGCGAAGAGACATATTTTAGCGATTTAATCATTTAACGTTCATTAAGCGCAGTATATAATGAAATTATAGACCGCACAGTTAAACGCATTATCCGACACTTGAATAGAATGGCCATGTAGCAGTCTTCAATCTCTCTCGAAACAAAATCGTCTTGAAAGACATCGTTCATATACGCATCGTCTTCTCTCTTTTCCCTTTCTGATTCATACGTGTTATAAGTGGCACATAAATAAATACAGTAGATTATAATAATAAGAGAATATTTATAATTGTTTAGGAGTGTATCTTTCAATTAACACCCGTTGTAGGTAGTTACAACTGGTACCTTCGGCGACGCACGAATTCCTTACCGGTTCGGTGAGGCATAATTTGTCCCGCGTCATAAATTATCTGTGCGACTTTCGGTCGTCTTGTAATACGCGCGTATGTGAGATCCTGCCTTATAAGGGCGACCTGTATTTTTTTATTTCCGCATCTTAAAACTTTATCGTTGCCCAATGGCGCCACTGTCTTGTGTCGCGATACGCGCAAACATTTTTGTCTTCTTAATCTTGATATTTATACATGATTGTCGAAGTTTCGACTGTCGAAAGCAAACATTCGATTAAATTAAATACAAATTGAATTTGGGGGAGGGGATAAAAAATGAAATTAATTAATGCGAGACAAGTATTAATTTTGAATTGTCAAGAAAAATTTGATAGCGATCGGAATGTTAGAATTGAAGTGTCGCTCAGAACTTTCCTTGAAACTTTATAAAGCTTTGCGTGCGGTCGAAAGAAAAACAGCAATGATGTCACATATGTCTTTGCGCGTTCCGTCGAATCGGTCTTAGGGTCCAATTATTTCGCTTGTTTTCTCGCGAAACCCACATGACTCTTGTGTTCCCCGCAACGAGAAACACGGCCTACGGTGTTATGTTCGCACGACGATCGCGATGATAAAAACTTGCCGCAATGGTCGTGCATTTCTTCCTTCTTGAAAGACATCGTTGCGACAACGGTTGCTGTTACATTTTACTTACAGTCGGCTTCAAGTAGTGTATTATGTAATGTTTGCAACAACGTGCACACATGTGGTACATGTACCAACAACGAAGGATATAAACAAGAGATAAAAACTACACTACAACTGAGTATATCTCAAATTGCGATCTGTCGAAGGTCTTGATGGGAATTGTTCAATGAACATTTCGATCGCGCGACAGCAGCGCGATTTTTCGATATTGATGGAATGGAACGATTCGTTTCTCAATGATCGTGACAAATGCGCTCTATTTGCATCGATGAATTTTACAACGATGGGAAAAACGGGGAATTGATTTAACGATTCATGTCAAGCTCGCGGCGACGCGTCATTTTTCGTATCGCAACCGTATTTATGAGACGGTAACGTACTATGTAGGTATTAATAGACTCGGGCGTGTCGGGATGTGTGTATCGAAGCCAAGAGATTGTGTCTCAAATCTCGATGTGTATCAATGTGTACCAATTCGATCGTTCTACCTGCGACACCACCTTCCCACGCGCGTACATCGTGTCTTGGACACAAGTCGCACGTGTGTTTTATCGTTCTAGTATTATTTTATAGCAACCCGGTCCTCAAGTTTATGCCAAGAGAAACAAACGGAATGGCTTGAATATACAATCTTGAGGCAATTCAATTTCAATTTTCTCAACAAGATTTCCACGCTATTTCAATTCAAATCATAGTCTTAGAACCCCTTTAAACCATTAGTAATAAATCAAAAGTCAGAAGCAGAAATTGACCAACCATAGTTGAATGTGAGAAGAATGATCGATTGTGATTGGTCAACTTTTAGCTTTTAACTTATAATTTATTACTAAAAGCTTATTGTAGAAAGTCTCTCATAAGTTTGAGCTTTACCACCGAAGTTTTTCCGGCGGATTACATGATAGAAGTGCGAATCACAAATTTTTTGCGCTGAGGAAAGCTACAAAATAATCGAAACGTTGGTAATTTAATACATTGATGATTTAATATTAAATATTTTTTCAAATTATATATTTATATTAAAATTTAAATACATTGCTTACAACACCGATTCCTGTTAATCCGCTTTCTTTATTATAAGTTATTTGTTTATTATAAGGAATTTTATTGTTTTTTAATTGTTACATTAAATGTAATTATAATAAAGTATAAATATAAATTTATAAAAAATCGAAAAAATTACAAGTAAATTCGGATATTTTTTTCTAATTTTTTATGCAACATAATTTTTATTTTCTTTATGAAGATAAGTAATAATAACTCGTGATAAGAATCGTAACATGTTAAGTTTATAAATATAATGAATGTAAGTCATAATTATTTGTTTTTAATCATTTATAATTGGTAACATATATTATGTATTATTATAAAAATATTTTTATGTAATGAACATTTAATGAAGCTTGAACGTAGTATAATTTTAATTTCCAAATATGTATATAAGCATGTATTTTGAATAAGCCAAGATTTTTACTGAAAATAAAATGTAGAAAAAGATTGAATGGTATTTTACTGATGGTGAGAGATATGACGTGTGTTTTTACTCGCCACACGGATTTCTCCGTTAGAAAGATTCTTTGAGCAACGACTTGGTGGTAGATGGAGTGTCAAACGCAAACGAAAGTACAACATCGAGGTGGTCATCCCAAATTCGATATAACAAGATTTGTCTTATAAAAGATGGAACAAATAAATCGTCAGTGTCTATTTTATACAAAATATTTTAATCCATCGTAATTTGAAATATGTCGTATTTACGTCATATTTATGATTGAAGAAATAAAAATAAATGTGTGAAAAAATAAATAAAAAAAATTGTTTATACATTTATAATTATAAAATAATTTAGTTAGAGTTAAAATTATCAGAAAAATTTATTACCTTACATATAATGAAGAATACTTATCAATATGCAGTCTTCCTTTTATTACGCGTACAATTAAAATTGACTTGAATTACTACAATATATATGTGATATCAGTGTTCGATTTTAGCAAAAGAAATGTTCTATCTTATAACGTTGAAATAGTTGTAATATCACGTTGAAGCATTTCTTAATGCATGTGTAATGAACGCACTTGTCATGAATTACGTTGCAAGAAATATATCTTATCACGATTGCAATAACAGCAATTACAATTTTAATCGGTTACAACAACAATTTCAGATTATGTCGTAAAGTGGCTTTAGGAGCCATTTGAGACTTGCCGCCAGTAACATCGTCAATTAATGTGGGAGTTCGCCATCCGAGATGGAGTCATGCTGGCGCTAATTTACCGTTGTGTTTGAACGTACTATTAGACACGTGCGTGAAGTATTCGGAATTCAAACGTTCGAGACGCAGCCCACACCTTGGCGACATACATGAAACGTGCGCGTGGATACTTGAACCTCGAACCCTGAACCCTTCTATGTCGTATACGCGTTTAAGCGGAATCAATACCGTACTCGTTAAATACGTCATTACCTGTTATTCGCGCGCGCGAAGAGAGGTTTCTCCGTATTGTAAATTATTATTGGAATGCCGCCGTCAGTAAACTGTATTCATACACTATTTTCATTCCAACTCACGTAACAGTCACGATTCGCAGGAACAGACTGTGTAACACCTATTCCGATTCGTAAATATTGTGATATTTTTATTACGTCATACGGATGTTATATTGGTGAACCGGTTATTTACAAAAAGACGTAACTTCGCAAAATATCGATTACTGCACGCAAGAGATACGAAGTTATTAGGATAGAATGTAAAAAGCTTATTTCATTTAAAGAAAACTATTGAATATTTTCAAATTGGCAACAATATTTTATAAATATAGAAACTATAATACAAATTAAAATTAAAAAAAAAAGGAAAATATATCAAGCAAATAAAAGTCAAGTATAGTAATTGGAGCGCAAATTAATTTATTCAATGTATTCTTCTTTTATCGAAATATAAGTCAAAAGTTTTGAATTTAATTCGAGCCATCTTCAGTGAACAAAATTAGTATACAATATATAAATAAAAGAGCAAAAAAATCATACGCTGAATGTCGTTAGTAAAAGTCATATATTTAAAAATTCATCAAGTTGAAATAAACATACATTAAATAAACATAGTAAGTTGACATAAATAAACATACGTGTAATATGTTTATTTATGTCAACTTGATAAATTTTTAAATATATGACATATTAATGACATCCAGTGGGCTTTTTTTTGCTCTTTTATTTATATATTGTATATTTAAGCCACGTTTGACAAATAAAATTAATATAATTGTAAGTATTGTTTCTTGAGCTTTAAATAGGGAAATGAGCCTTGCAATCAGCATGAGCGATACACTCATTATTTCTCCATTTGGAACTTGAGAAACAACGCTTACATTAATTTTGTTTACTGAAGATTGCTTTGTGAATTTGAAACGTTCGACTCATGTACTGACTAAGAATTTAAATATTTAAATAAAAAGTCAATCAATGCTCAGTAAATTAAATTGAAATAATCCGTTAAAGGGCTCAGAACAAGTTAGTTTTAACATTGAAAATGACCTGTAAAGTCGAAATGTATGTATATTGTTTTGTTAAATATAATTTTTGTAATTCACAATATTAGCAAAGTACATCCTGCTTTTGCTCTGAGCCCTCTCTCTTGAACGGATTATTTCAATTTAAATATTATTAATTTCCACTTCAATTAGATCTGCGCTTGATTTTCATTCCTTTATACATTTTTTCTTTTACTTTGAATTTTGAGTACTCTATAGTGTACATTATTAAATTAAAATTTAATAATAATGAGAGTAAAAATAGATTACTATATAAATAAATAAAATTGTAAAGAAGGGCCAAATATGATTGAAACTAGGGGCGGTATCCATAGATGTTGTTCAAGATTCGAAATAGTCTTAAGCTAGTGCTTAAGATATCATAAACTAATTAGAAACCCGTATTAGCATCTTAAGACATTCCTTGAGATTGTCTTGAGATTAAGAACGAACTATGGATTCTTGCCTAGATCTTGATCTTATAATAATCCAACAATAATCAAATCCGCAAAAGCAATTGGCGCGCAGTTCATATAAAAAATATATTAAAAAATTTACATATAAATATTAGTAAATTCCTAGATCTGACCTAGACCTTATTTGACCCTTTTTTATTTATTTGAATTAATTTAATTTAAAATATTCTTTTTATTATCACAGACAACTTCTTAGTGAATATTGAAAGTCTCTCCATGATTAAATTGATTCGTAAAAATAAATTTTGAAATTGATTTTACAATTTCATATATATTTCACGATTCTCATCAAATCGTTGAAAGATAATGTAAGAATTTTCTGAATCATTTTATCTGGTCTTTCCGATCAGGAAAATATGAAGACCACTCATTCAACAAGGCGTGTTGATCGGAAAGCATGCTTTTAAGAGACTTTTAGAAGAATTCAGAGAAGAGAAGCCGCCATGAAATAATCGATTTCTGATTCGAGGTAGTCGAAGAGGTCGCGTAAGTGGTTCGACATAATTATACCGTATCTCCCTGACCTCGGAAGGCTTAGCCCGAAACATTCTATCACAATCGTGCGAGAAGACGGAGAACTCAACTACGGGACAATGTGTGCGGTCCTACCGCACACCTACATCCGCAACTCTCGCCGAAACGGATGCTTTGTTTCGGATTAAGGTGCCGACCGAGTCCGTGTTGCGTTACCCCGTTGCGCCGGGGTACGTATAATCACTCTGTAACGTAAAACCAAATTAGTGCGGATCCCAGAACCCGAGCTCGCGCTGCATATCGTCCGGATACGTTTACATCGAGTGTTTACGGGACTGGCTTCCCTCGTTAATATTTTGCAACTCACCGTCATATTTTCCATTGACGATCCCGAAAATGGGCGAGGGCCATTGACGCGGGGCTCCCGAGTTCGCCATACGTAAGGCGATTTTACGATCGAGACGCAGCGTTGTCCCGATAATATTATACCAGAGCTTCATCGTTTTCTAATATAAGAGCGTGTTGCCTCTTTACGGCCGATACTCGTCGTCTTCGCCATATTCGCCTCGCCGCTTGACACGCGAGGCCGCTCAGAAAGAGACGCGGAAACTCCGACCCACTGCTTTTACGGCCACGTTTCACGTTGTTCTATTTAATGATCTTTCTTGATCGCCGGATAATGTAGAAATGTTATTAACACTTTCCATGTCGCGCTAATTTTAAGTGACTTAATCATCACATTGCGTGATGTCATGAGTAATTTATGGCATATTTATTTGTTATATTTATTAAATAATAGATATTTTTTATGATGATTAACGAATTCAAATATTATAAAGAGAAAGGCTTCATGGATCTAATATTATATATCATAGTTATAAGTATAAACGTATATAATTTCAAAATTTTTATAATTTTTATAATTATGTTTTTTTATATAGCCAAAAATATTAAACGCTTGAATAAAAAATGATGATCTATACGATATACGGAATATGTTAACTTCTAAAGAGTCTAATTTTAAGATTTTAAAGTTTTTTTCTTTAAATATAATTTGTTATAGTTCATTATTTCATTGTATTTCTCGCTTTAAAATATGACACTGTTTCAGCGCTACCAGTAGTGATCCTATCCTGTAAAAATTAAGATGTTGATTAATTACATTGCTCCACTGATCCTCCACTAAACTGAATGATATATAGACGGCAAAGAAAAAATTCGTACAATTTATATTCCTAATATTTAATATTAGGAAAAAATGAATAATAAAATAATCTTTCTTTGCTTTATCTAAAGTAGAATTGTACGTACTATAAAGTACAGTTGTTACATAATATTGATAAAAAGAAAAAGATTCTTTACAAATTGGAAATTAGCTTTTAATTAGATTTTAATTTCTCTTAAATTCTGTCAATATTCGATTATAAATAAATAGTTAAAAATATGGATTTATTTTCGAACAGAATGCAAGAATTAATGACCTGTTATTTGAAAAAAAACGTTTGATCTTTATACATAAAATCTATTGATATAATTGCTAACTGTTTTATATTATAATTAACATTTTTATATTATAAGACATTATATTAATTTATAATAAGACATTATATTATATTAATTCTTATAATTTGTTTGAAAAAGCTAACGATACATTTTCTTTATATTTTCTAGCTTTTTATAATCAACTGTTTTTTCTTTGAACTCATAATATAGTCATTTCATATTAAATTAATTTGCTCGTTGAGATATTAATTACTCTGCAGGATATAATTATGTGATTAACAACTTTTGTAATTAAGTGTATGTATAACTAAATAACCTTTTCTCTTGTCTCTTTGGTTTATTTGTATTTCCATCGAGTAGCATTTACTACGAGTAAAAGATTATAAAAGAATCATCTTTTCTTAATAGATGTAGCCATTTTAGAATTAATGGGTTATATGACTGTAGATAGCAAATATTTCATTGCATCAAGTTGCCAGCGGATGTGATTTATGGGCTGAAGAAAGATTTATCGATCTTTCTCTAGCATATTAATTACGCGTTTTTTAAATATAATTTAATATATTGAATTCATTATCTTCTAAATAAATTTTTTTTAAAGTGTATTAATCTAAACATATAATATTTTGTATAATAAATTCAAACTAATAAATGAAGAAATAAAACGTCGAAACTTTCTTCAAGCAGTGAAACAATGATTTATATAAGCTTTTCTATACTTATCATAATGTAACCAGATTCTATATGGTCTTATAGTACTCAATATGACTTACTCGTTGTTTGTGAGTAATTATATGATGAATTTAATACATATAGATAGCACTAATATGTCGTATTGACTTAATTACATCAGTTTATTGCTCAGTTTATTTATTCTATTATTGTCATTCTGTTATATTAAAGCAAAATGCGGAATGTCAATTGTGATGTAATATTTTATAGGCAATTATGGATTTACCTGGATAAACATCGTAAGTAAATAATAAATCAATTATTTGAAAAGTTCTTTGTGTGTGTATTCTTACATGTAACGAACATGTTAATATGTTAATAAACTTATAATCTTATAAGAGTAATATTGGATCACTTTATTTTCCATTTGTCTAATATTTTTTTATAAAAAAATGAAAGAAATATACTTACAATTACATCATATTGGGTACTTATGTATTCAATATAAGACCTTAACTTTTTCTTAAATTTTATTTATTTTTATTGCACCCATGTAAATATTTGAAAATGTTTTAAATTTTTAGAAATATTTTATTTAATGTTTAGAAATATTTTTTATTTTAAATCTGATCATCAAATTTTAATTTTAAACTTAACAAAAAATTTTAAAAATTGTAAAATGTAAAGCATATAAGGTTCGCCAATAGGATTGCCTTATACTTCAAAATTTATATTTTTCAATTAGAAGAAATTTTTCTAACAATAAAATTTTATCAATCAAATTGTTATATAATTTGTATAATTATATTTGTATAATTATATGTATATTATATGTATATTACACATATATTTTCATGAAAAATTAAGGCAACTGACATCTAGTATTATAACGGATGAATGTCTATAATGGTTGACAATTCATGAGTCTGCAGGATCTGAAATATCTACTAGTAATAAGATAAAATGAAGCTGCAATTTCTCTTTCAAGTAATGAAAGCAGTCTACATTGCCGACTTGTAACAAAAGAATTATATATTGATGATATTGATATTGCAAAATTAACAAAAATATTTATTTCAAAAAGTTAACATTATTTAAAATATTAAATTATTTTTATTGTCATTTTTATTAACGTCAGAGAGAAATCTGAAAATATCTATGCTATTTGTATCTGTGCGTTATGTTTAATTTCTATTCCTAATTTTTTTTCTAATATTTATTTCTACTCATAATATTTTTTCCATTATGCGCAGTTTAACATGTTACATGGATTACAACATTATACTATGAATTCCTTCAGATAATAATTATAATTATAATTATTCAGATATTTACATCGATAATGAGGAAAATTTTTATATCAACAATCGGTAATGACAACTCTTCTATTACCGAACTCTTGAGATCCTATTGATAATAGTAAGAATTTATCCAAGGTCGATAGTTCATAATAATCTCGTCAATGATTATATAATAATAGTTATAATTGTTATCAAAGTTTTCTAATTGTAAAGATAAATTTTAAAATAAAAGATTGTTAAAAAATATTGAAAAAATATAACTTTCTTAGAGGAGAAATTCATTCCTGTTTTAATATTAAAATCAATTATATCAAGAATATAATGCTATATTATTGTATTGTTAATGTTATTTAAAAAATTTGTTAGAACTATATTTACAATAATAAAAATAGTAACTAAGAAAAATATAATAATATTTTAAAATAAAACAATTTTGGAAACTATCTAACCTGAAAATAACATATAATCATAAAAATGTTTTATTAATTTAATTAACTAAAATAAATAGTAGAGAATTACTTTTAATAAGACTATAATTCTTTGATCAATTTAATTCAAATGCATTATAAAACAAAAAATTTGCCAGGTGTGGGGTTCGAACCCACGCTCCCAGATGGGAACCAGAACTTAAGTCTGGCGCCTTAGACCGCTCGGCCAACCTAGCTTCGTGTCGAACTCTATCGATGAGTTACTTTTATTATGATTATCTATACATATTGAACATTGTAATAATTTACTTGTAATGCATTATTTCTTCCTTTTCACTAATGGATTATATAATTTAAATATGTTTTTTTTGTTTAGTATAAAAGCTACATTTACATGTAAACATGTAACTAATATATATTGTAATTTATGATGAAATAAATAAAATTATTTTATTATTACATATGTATATACTAGCTATATATATAGTTACATAAATGTAGTTTTTATAGAAAAAAAATATATTTCGTTATTATATAATATATACGTATCAAAAATCATTGGACATAATATATTTTGTTATATATTATTAGTCTGAATCTTATTTTTTAATATTAACATTTTTAATATTAACATTGAGTTATTTTAATATTAAAATAATTCGTAGAACTTTTGAAAATAAATTTAAAGAAGCCTTAAATATATGGTTTGACTATACAAGCATTAAATCCAATTTTTTATGTATATTAATAAAATTTTAATAAATATTCATACAAAAGTACATTTAGATCCATTTACTCGTTTAAAAATTATTTACCTAAAACTGCAGCAAAATATAAAAATTGCTCTACATAAGCCAAATAGTTTGCTATTTTTTGTATTTTATGATTCCAAAACATATTTAGGACGAAAATTTTTTAGTGATATTAGCTCTTTTAGACTGATATTTTTATCTGATATTGTAGAGCTAAAAACATTTTTAAGAATTGCCTTATAAAATTATTCGAAATACATCTGTATATAATGTCTTTAAAATATCTTATATTCAAATTTAGGGAATGGAAAGTTACTTTTTAAACATAACAAATTATACTTATTCGTTATCAAATAGAAAAAGTAGAAAAAGTAACAAATTACTATTATTTCCGATTTTTAAAAATAACTCGTTATAGTTAGTGTTACTTGAGAAATTTTTCATTATTTTTTCATTATTTTTTTAAAATCGATAACAATCACAACGGATGGGTGCCTAGGAGCTTTCTAGTCTCAAGCGCTATAAGTGGCTTGTGTCCAATCGAACCGTGTCTAATCGTGTACAAAGTAACGATAAAAGTAACTATAAAATTCGGAATCGTTACAATTACAAAAAAAGTGACGCAGTTATCAGTAAACTTATCAAAAAAATAAGTTGTAATTGTAACTTCATTACAGGTAATGAGTCACTTCCATTCTCTCATTCAAATTTTTTATCTTTGAAATATGTATTTATTATTCTAAGATATCCTTAAAACTGATGCTTATTTTCCTGCTGAATTTCCTGCTGGATTAGAATCTTGCCATTATATTAACTGCAGTGTCAGCATCGCAGTCAATACGATGGTAAGTCTCTCTTCTTTAATCCAACTAATGATTTTATCTTGATTCTTTTATATATATTAAGAATAATAAATCAATTGATATATAAATAAAACATATTGTTGCTTGTAAAAAAATCATATACTTATTTACTTATATCATTAAAAATGTTATTTTTTCAAGAATTTACGATTTCAAGAATTTGGGATGTCTAAAATCAAAAATAACTATCTGAAATTATAAATATTTTTGAAGGATTCAAGAATTTGAATCTCAAATACGAACTATTAAAAATATATAAATAATCGTATAATTTTTATTATACTATTATTGCTAAATTAATCGCGATATACACGTACATATAGAAAAATCTCCGATATCGACACTTTGTTTTTAGATAATTTCTTAAACCTACCCAAAGTAAAACTTCGAAAACAAATAATAAGTACAAACTAAAAAGTGTCTCCCATCAAATAGTATAAGCAATTTTTTTTATACTGTTTGCAATTTTACAATAATTAATTTTTTCGTAAACAAAAAATGAGCGTCTGACAAAATGGGCTCCAAACTAACACAGTAGGCAGTAATACTACATATTTCTATTCTTTTTCTTTTACAGAAATTATCTGTATAAAATACCTACAAGTGAATATATATAAGATATCTTTTCACTTCGTTATAATACATTTTTATTGAATTATGTGCATATTTACTTCACGCTGTTCTGCAAGATACAAATATGATGCGATAGTTTTTCAAGAGTTTTTCCATATATGCACGATTGTTTTCAACTCCAATAGAACTATTTGACACTAGAAGAAACATTATAAAGATTAAGTTAGCTCATGATTGATCTGTCATCACTGATCTGTTTTACAGACAAGTATGACTTTACACTGCACACCAATTTTTAATTTAAAATCGTATTATGGAAAAACTAAGAGAAAATATAATATAAATAAAACTGATTTAGGAAATTATAATTACGGCATTTAAAATGACGTAATATTAATAATATAGTCAACATTATTTAAACTACGCAATTTGCAAAAGAAAATCGTAAGAATTTTATTTTCGCATTCATATATATTTCGCATTCATTCGTTTTTAGTTGATTTGATATAGAAACAAGCTACAAACACACGAATTATGAGTTTGTATTTTTTTAGCTAAACAGATCATTATTTTATTAGTATTAATATAGTGCAATAGTTAGTTTCTGAAAAATAAGGGAGTCACTTTAGGAGACTTATGTCAATATCAGCGACTTTCCTCTGTATATATTACACTTCTTTCATTTGATTCAATTAAACATATATTATTTAAATTTCTGCATAAAATAAAAGAATTAAGAAAAGGATTTTTTAAGTATACGTTCTTTCATAGTATTTTCACAAAAATCAAATGTCTATATTCTGTAAGTCATGTGTGTTTCAAAAAGTGAGTAAGATGTATTTTGAACGGATCATTTGTTGACGAGATTCACTATTCCGACAAGCTCATGGAAATTCGATATCATTGAAGGAAGATTACTGGTAATAAGCAGATGGTAATATTCTTTCGCATCACTGGGAGTACAATGGGCTTGCGACGTCGTAGGATTCAGAAAGCAAACAGAATATGAATGGAGCCAACTCGCTGCATGAGTAGATCTTATCGCGATGAACTGTCAGGGGTGGATCACCGGATTGCTCTTATCCCAGCTTGCCCAAATGTTCATCCCCTTTGACACGCAACCTAAGCTCATCCTCGATAACATAATAATGATAACGCACTGTGATGCTACGATAATTATAAATAGTTAGACAACTAAAAAAAATCGGAATTTTCTTTAAGATTTACTATTATATATAAAATTTTTATTTTATACATATTGCTTCCTTACTTCAAAGGTAGAACAATTACAAAAATTAAATTTCTTAGAAAAAGGAAAAAATTATTTTCAACTTTACAAAAAATTATTTTCTACTTAGACTAATCAAATAATGTTGACAAAAAGAATATATTCTTATAATACAATCAAATATTATTTTTATCATTTTTGTTTTACGAGTATTTAAAAAAATCACTTTAAAGGTGGACGATTTTTTATGAAGTAATTATTATTAATCAGTGAATGTAAATTAATTTATTTTTAATGATTAATAGAAGATAACTTGTTTAACTTATTTATGATTTGCAAAGATTACATTTTTGAGTTGTGTTACTTTTGGAAGAGAAGGAGCGATATGTACATTATATTATTTAATGATTTTTTGAAATTCAAAATAATATAATATCTGCTAACATTTTAATAATATATCTGTTAACAATAAATATCTGTTAACATTTTTTCTCTTTGAGAAATCTTTAAAAAAATCTTTAAATAATTTCTTTTAATTTTCTTTAAAAAATATAGGTTTCTTCTAAAATCGCATATTTTTTCTTTTATAGATTAAAATTAGATCATGCTGGCTATCGTAGGTTTTATGGAAGTCACATGTCAAAAAACTTAAGTTGATCACAGCGAGTTGGCGCTATACCTCTTTATTTAAAGTAAGAATTAAAACAACCAAGGGATTAAGATTATTGCTTATCCAAAATTAAAGCCTCCATTATTTTTGTTAAGTATTTTTGTTAAGTATTCATGATATAATTACTATTGTTCTATAATGTCAACAGCAGTAATTAAATGATATTATACTTTAACTTAATAAATAATCTTACTAAAAAGTAATTGCAAATTTTCAATTTTATTTCACTCGCGGTTATCGTAAATTTGATAATACGATACAGAAATTTCTACTTAATTTTTTGTACACTTTTTATTTTTTTCTCTTTCTATTTTCTTTATTTCTATTTTCTTTATTTCTCCTTTTTAAGAGTTATAACTTCAAAAATTTTCAACAGAATTTTTTTACTTTTTTAATTTTTAATGATAGAGAAATAAAAATTACATAGATTATGTATTCCAATTAAAATTTATTTTAGAGAGGTCTTTATATAATTTTTCGAAATTTTAAGATTTATTTTAAAATTTCAGAATTTCTGTATAATTTTATATGACTTTTTAGAAAATTTCTCTCAGATTTTTTTATACAAATGGGAACACTTCACAAGTGCTGTGAAAGCTTACAAATTTTGAAATGTCTAAGATTTCTAAGATTCTTATATTTTCTGAAGAAAACTTATAAAATCTAAAAAAGTTTAATATTTTTTTAGAAATCTTAATAAATTTAAAATATGATGAATTCTTATAAAAAAATTTATAAAAAATAATTATCAAATAATGTAAGAATTTTTTTTACAAGAGCAATTACTATACAAACTTTTAGAAGATGTATGGTTTGTGTTTTGATAAATTATATATCAGCGAAATTAGCGCGTTATTGTAACAGCGTGTTAGCCGTGTGCAAGTGAAAATCGATACCCTTCTATGGGAAGCCAAAGAAACCAGTATTTGAAGAAAAACGATTTCGTATTGTACCCACGTTGTAACGTTTGCAATGCGGCACGCGCCACCCCTGCCACGTGCCAGCCAATCTAAATCTAATAACACAAACAGCCTTACAATACATGCATCATATACGCCCGCGTTTGGCGGCGGATGTAATGGGACACCATGTGAACTAATCGCTCTGGAGTGGTCCTTCAGATCCTGTTTCGCTATTTGTTGATCCCGGCTGCTCTCTCTCTCTCTCTCTCTCTCTCTTTTTCTCCCTCTTTTTTTCTCTGGGATAAATAGGTTCCCAGCCAGGTTTGATGATCAACATATTATGTAGAATAATTTCTGTCCTTTCTTTCACAGAAAGATTCTTATTTTATGATAATAATTATCTTCTAATATATGTGATTGATACTTATCAAAGAAATATAATATTATAGTTATTATTTTTGCAGTATTAAAAAATTGTATTAATTTTAATAATAATTAAATTGTTAATAATAAGTAAATCATTTTATACTATTGCTGTTTGCTATTCCACTGATTTAAATATTGTGTACAGTTTCATTATTTAATTTAAATATGTAATTTTTTATAAAATATATGTCATGATAATCTCTAGATGAAAAAATTATTTATATAAATTTCTTAATTTCAAAGAAGATAATACAGTACGATATTTAAGTGAGATTAAGATAAAATACTTACATTAGGCTGCATACAGCTGCTACTGTTAAAATTAAAGATGATGGGCAAAGAATAGAACATGAAACTTTTCTATCATCAAGATTTTTAATTCTCAAAAAGTAAGTTTAATTTATTTCAATATACACTGACGAGTGTGTCTATACGCGCGAGTGCGTACCGTGTCATCGCGTGCGTACAAGAACAACGCGTCTCGTAAAAGATGACGTGACGTGATTGAACCAAGGTACAATCAATATACATATATATATTTATATATATATAATCAACATCACAAGATCACAGAGCGCTTGGCTCCGGGACGAAGAATGCACTTCCTAGAAGAAAAGTACATACCAAGTCTCTCGATATGCAAAAAGGAACTCTTCATAATAATAACTTTTAACGGTATCTTCGTTTTCGCAAACGATACGATCTACGTTCGTAAAACTGCTGCAAAAGTTTGGACTAACTGGAAATTTCAATCCGGTATATGCTTCGTATACTTTCGTGAGTTGTATGAGATTTGTTTCGGGCCGGCTTATCAAACGATCCAAATCAACTATATATACTATATACTTTTTATACAAATCGCGTTCGATCCAACTTTTTAACGTTTTTGGCCTAATTTTGTTGCCAGATATTAGTCATTTATCTAGATTTGGCTTTAAAGTGAAGAATGGAACGGATTGCAACAAATTCAATTTCTCATCCACGAATGGAGACGTAAACTCGTGCATTCCTGATCGAGATCACGTTAAAAACTTGGATGTACCAACGCAATTATACAGATGTGCTACGTACACCCTACGTTTATTTACATCTATGTATAATAATTTTCACTCTAGAGTGACGTCAATGTCATTTCGTTGGATTCCTGGAAATAGTTTTCTTTTTGTACATCATAACAATATTTACAGATATTTTACAAATTACGTTACACGTATGCTAACTAGAGGCGATATTGGTTAGTCATAAATTGTAGGGGTAGGAAGTTAAAATTTCGAAGTCGAAAATGCTCTCTAAAACTATGGTATCTGTTATTCATTAATAAGCGATATGTCCATCGAGTGGTGTCAATTTCTTTTTCGATCTTTATCAGCCTCTGTAGTTTGAATGATATAAAATATTTGATACATCATCTTAGCTTCCTCCTTCAGTTTATTGGCTCTCAATTCATTAAATTAATTTTGTTTAAAATATAAAATTAAAATTAATAAATGTTGCTTATCAACAGTATCAAATACAGCAAGCGTATAATTATTATATTAATAACAAAAAAAATATAGCTTTTATAATTTATTATAATTATTTTCGAAATAATTTTTACACCGATAAATCGTAATTAACGAATTCAATTATACATGAAATAATAATTTAACAGAAAATGCTGCAAATTGTAATCACATCGAAATTTATAACCACATGTTCTAATATTGCTACAAATTGATCAAAATTATTTATACAAAAATTTAATATAAAATATAAATTATTAGAACTATTATAAAATAAAAAAACATCGTTTTACAAGTACATTTCTTAATAATCATCTGAGCCATCTTTTGACTGAGCTATTATATTTGTAAAAAAACACCTTCTCGTTGTTCGATATGTATCGTTTCTTAACTAATATGATCATTAACGATCGTTGCAAGATAATTGTCTTAGATTTTTGCACTGATTTGCCTGATTTCATACGAAATTGTCGACTTTAACTCCGATGAAAATGATGATGCCGCAAGCGGTCCTTTTTCCTTTTTATCACAAAAGGAGCAGAAAAGAAAGAGAACCGCAAGTAACTCGAATTCGTGAAGGCAATGTACGTGTGCGATATAATTATTCGATAGTATTTATGCGATCATCTGGATAATTATTCAGATGGCGTTCGCGTTACTTCACTCGTACAACATCTCCGCGCAGGTCATGGTTCATGACATTCTCGTCGGAGCTTACATCTCGTAGCACTATTTGCCATTTGACGAAAGCAGCGGACTGGCAGCGGCTGAGTATCCTTGATTGCAGGTGGGCAACATAAATGGGTTCATATTGAATGGTGATCCGACCACCTCTCCTAGTCCTGCAACATACCCACTGTCGGTTATACGTTAGTGCGTTATTGCAGTAATACTATGACACAATCAATAAATGAGAAATAAACGACAAAAAGCATAATTTATATTTGTAATAATGAAATTATTTAAATAAAAAAGATTTATTTATTTTTTTAAAATAAAATATTCACGAGAGAAGTGAAAAGAGAAATAATTGTTAACTCTATAAAATAATTAAAAATAATAGCAAAATATGTTAATTTTATTTCCTTTATAGGATTATTGTACAGAAATCCATTTATTCAACGTTTTAATAATTCTGTTCAGTTAAAGCTTTTAATTCTTGAGTTAAGTATGTGATTGGCGGCGAGGATTCGTGAAGCTTTCTGATAATCCGAATAAGTACGATAGAACAATGGATAATCTATGTTAAAGTTTCGCGGATATGAACTCAAAAAATATGCAAGGAAAGATACTAGTCATTTTTCGCTTGCTGTGATATATACACGTACATGTATCATGTATTAGCACTTTTATTCCAAGAAAATTAAATTTTGTTACTATAAAATACATATGTCACTTTTGCTAAAGAAATTGAAGCTATTAATTAATACAATATTGAGTTATAAAGACGTATGTATTATGAAAAAAGCAGTTTAAATTTAATTTGAAAATTGACAATGTTCTATAATAAGATTACTATCGCGTCGTAAATAAGTGTACGTACATTCTCAAATGTCATCTCTCATAATTCTTTAATCACAGTGCGAAGGGTGATGGTGGTGGTGATGATAGTGGTGTTGGTGGTGATGGTGGACGGTTAGCGGTTACTGGGCGGCTGTGGCGAGGTGGTGCTGTGTGGGCCAGTGCGGTGGGACTGAGGTGGTCGGTGGTCGTACTACGGGGGCGAACGCACTCCCATCCCCGGATGTATAGAATATGCCGTATTGTTCGTGCGCTAAAACGAAAATGCCACATAAAGGAAAATCATAAGTGCGTGCATCGAATGATAATATTAATAGAAAAAAATATCATGCGTGTTGGATATGTAAACGTATATAAGTGTTAGGTTTCTTCGTTTCAAGTTGCGCTGACGGTCAATATTTTCAGCAAAACTGTTTAGTTAAGATATTTTTTAATAGTAACTAAATATTTTGATTATGTAACAAAGAATTTAGTTATTTTTATATAAAATGCATCTTTTTATTTTATAAATAACAAAAATATTTGTTTACACTAATTAATCAATTTAGTTTACACAAAACTGCACTTTTGTTCAGTACATTTTAACAAAATTTTTGTTGTAACAGTAAAATTTTTATTGATAAAACATTTTTCTAGTGTACACAATATATATTATAACAACGTTCAAAAGCGTATATAAATATAACAAAGATAAGATTTTACGAATATTAAATCTTAGCACTAATTTGCATTATTGAACATTCATAGCATTTTTTTATCACACTGCAATTTAGTTTACGTTTTAATCGACTTTATGCTCCAATTGTAAAAAGTCATCTAATTTAAGAAGTTATATTTCATTCTGGCACAATTTAGATTTTGCGAATATTGCAGCGATATTGTACAGACATGGGATCGTCTGCAGGGATAGAGAAAGAAAGAACGTAGGAGACTTACGTGAGGTGTAGAGAGTTGGACTGCCGGTATACGGATTGGCGACAGAATAACTTCCATTAGTACTATGACTGTGTGGTGTGCTGGCTGAACTACCGCAATAACCACTGGTTACGACACCACGTGGACTTGCGCTGCTGCTTTGTCTATAGGCATCGGCGCTACCGCCGACGTTGGTTCCGACGCTACCACCGCTACCGCCACCGCCGCCGCCGCCGCCGCCTCCACCGTCAGCAGCAGCTCCTGTTGTCACGGAACTACCGTCTAGAAATAGAAACCTGCCCGTCAGACGAACTCGTCAGTATTTCAAGTCGTGAGTGGTTGCCTAATAAATTTAACTCAGGGAGCATCTGCATCTTGATTGGTACGAGTCTCTATGGAGAAGAGATCGTAAGGTATTTTACTATTATAAATTGTATTGTATAATAAATATATACATATATATATATATATATTATCTAATATGAAAATGATACGAGTGTTTTTAAAGGATATTTTAAAGAAATATTGTTGAATAAAAAAAAATGTACATACCGTCCGTCCATTTTGCCGCGCTACCGTTTTCCTGCACCGTCACTGCAAGTTGCCCCGTATACGAATTAAAGGCTGTTGCTGAACTGGAAGTGGGAGGTGCGGGTGCATGCACCGAACCTGGACTTCTGGGTGCTCCAGCAATCCCCATGTTTCCGCTCTTAGGCATACTATAAATGGCTTCCGCTAGATCCGCCGCCCTCTTCAGTACTATCTCTTTCGGAAGCTTTTCAGGGTCACCGGGATGCCGCGGAACGAGTTTCTGTAACCTTTGGAAGCCGTAGTCGATCGTAGGTTCGTTTACCGCTGGAAAATTCAGTAAAGGTTCGTTTGCTATTACTGCGTGATCGGGCAGTGTCATAATCTTTTCGCGACAATTATTATTCGTGTAGATTTTTTGCAAAAGACAGATATCTGGCCTTCTTATTTATACTTACAAACATAGACAAATCTACCAGGCGCTCCTTTACAGAATTGCTTGCTTTTATAATGTAACGTAACGTCAACGACTCCAGGTATTTGTCGCGCCGGTGCCTGCACCTTGATCGCGTGTGGAGTAATAAACTGTAAAACAACAAACATTTTTTATATTTATCGTATTAAAATTAGACATGTCAACAATTAACATTATTATGTACATTAAAATTATTATAAATTACTGACCTCGCTCCAAACTAGCATTGATCCAAAAACTACTTGCAATCCATCGAAGAAATTTTCTCCGATAATTATGACGGTAGATCCACCCGACGTCCAACCTTCATTAGGCGATATCGCTTTTATGCACGGTGTTTGGAGAGGTATTGGTGGATATAAACCTAAATTCATAACATAAAAATACTACTATATTTTCAACATTTAATTTTATTACATTTAATTAGATTCACAATTTGTGTGAAATATATGGCGCTAAAATTTCTTTTAGGCATAATTAGGTTGAATATTAACGATCTTATAATGATCTTCAAAAAATTACGATCAATCTTCCTATAATAAAAAAATTAAGAATAACAAAATAAAAAATTATAAGTTGAGAATTAGATAAAACCAAGTGGTATTCTTGAAAATAACTCCCGACTGACGAGAGGAAGAAATAGAATATGGAAAATTATCTGAATATTCTGTTTATTCGGTTGAGGCCGAGTGGCAGATATATTTTCCAGCGTGGCAGGCAAGTTTTCGAGGTCGTGGGACTCGTGAAAGTGAGAAAGAGGCGGAAAATGAAAGAGAAACTATGAAGGAGAATGGCAGAAAGAGAATGAGACGGTGAGAGAAAGAGAGAATACGAGGAAGAGGGTTGGAAAGCTCGGAGAAGGGTTGTAACAAGAAGGAAAGGGAGGGGGCGATCGGGCCGACGGTGTCTCTGCTTGGAATTTATAACCCAATGATATCATTTTGTACCCCGGCGAAGCCAAGCCACCCCCGGCACCGACCCTGGGCGAAGCGGAGCCACGGCAGAGTGGCTGACATCATGGTATATTGCTCTCAGTGATGCTCAAACACTTTCCACTTCGAGTGCTTATGTGCCGTCACATCGATAAATCTCGGCAGCTTGAAAGATCGCGACATTGTTTATATCTGTACGTATTTAAAAATATTTTTAAAAAATATTATTAATGGTAATTTCTTTACAATCAACGGTTATCCATTTTTGGCTTTATATAGGCTAATAATAAAATAATTATTACATTACGTCAATAAGATACTTAGAATATAAATTCCGGAATGAAATTTCTATAATAAAATTGTATTATGTATACAATTAGAAAGAGTGCACCGTGTACAATTTTATTCATCGGATAAAAAATAAAGTCAACAAGTGACAATCACAACAGGAGCGTTAAAGAGTTGCAAGTGTGGTCCTACGCAAATGGGTATTCCTCAATGGGACATTGGTATTTATTGCGTTCAATGTACGAGAAAGTCGTTAAAGAGACCGGCCGTGTTGGCAACCATCCTGATAGAGAATTGTCGAGCGGCGCGGTGCGGGCCGCCGCGAGGGTGGAGAGAAAGCGAGAGAGAAAGGAGAGAAAGAGGAGGGTTGAAAGAGGGATTCAGTAGAGGAGACCAAGGAACAAGCGTACCAACCCGGAATAAATAAAATCCTCCGCGCCACTGAATGGTAAGGGATGTGTTACTCCCAACCCTCTCGTACCCCTCTTTTGCCACTGAACTATCGTCGAAGTCGAAGAGCCGTTGTACTCCGACACGTTCGGCCCGATTCTCTTTGATCACTGTGAGATCGCGCGATAACTTCATTCGCCGTGGTAAAGACTCGAGAAATTTATCAGACAAACCGGGTTTTATTTTAGCGTAAGCATATAATGATGCATAATCGTATCACTAATATTTAGTCGGAACAGCGAACACTCTTCGATGTCGTTTCATTGAATTCCGATGATTAAATTTTTGGCTTATTACTTTTTAATATGGTATAAACAGAAACAGTATCTCATATTTTTCCGTTACATGAAATGAGTTTGAAGTTTCCACAAAATTTACAATCGTCTGTCTCTCATGTCATAAATTAAATTTTAAAAAGTAGATAAAAGCACATAAAGCATAAAATGAAATCAGCAACGATGTTTTGTCAAATAGGAAATGCGTTATAAAACGTCAGAGAAGATAAATTGTAAGCAAGCGTTTCAAATTTCATGGACAATCAAGATTTGATTTGTATAGCAACTGGGAGAATTCGTTCACAATGACAGCAAAATCCACGAGATACCAACATCCTACGTTCTTCCCCTTTCTCTCGCGTTTCCTGTCTCATTGGTATGCTCGTTTCGGCGTTTCGGGGGATAGCTCGCGGGGGGGATTTGGAAAGAGTGGATGTGTTGGTACCTTCATTGGCGTCGCAGAGGCACCAGGAGGGCGGCGCGAGATAGCTTAAACTTAGCATTCACAAACCAACGCACCGCGGCAACCACGGGGTGGAGGAGAGCGCGAGAACGACAGAGCAGGAAACTGAATGAGAGAAGCAGAGATCGAGATGAGAGAAGCGGGCCAATTCCACTCTCTTTCTTTCTGTGTCTTTGCACTCCGCGGCAGCCAACCAGGTAAAAAGAAGAAACTGACGTGGTGGCGGGTGGAGACGAGAACCTTGGAATCCGCGGTGAGAAGTAGGGGGACAGGCACTCGGGCGAAATTCGAGCGAGCAGAGTGGAGGAAAATAAGACGGAGGAACAAGGAGCGCGCGGAACGGAGCGTGAATCCTTCGTTTCCCCGCATCCCATTGATTTACATCTTGTCTTGGCATAGGTAGGAAGAAAAGACGGAGGAAGAAGCCTGCGCGCGAGAGGAGTGAGCAGTCGAGGGGGTAGCCGCGCGATATCAGCCGTTTGTATGCGCGGCCGACGCCAAACTTTGCTGAATTGCCCTATGACTCCATATATCCCATTCTACCGGTGCGCCCTCCTACAACCCTCTTACGATTCCGCTGCGCCACGGCTCCTGACTCCCGAGTCGTTATGCCGATCTCGAAGAAAACTGACCCCATCCCTTGCCAGAAGGGTGCCGCACGAGAGAAACAACACGCCGCGAGCATTCGAATGGCAATGCCTCGAACGTGAATCGCTCGGGAAGTCGATTTTGATCGACAAGCGTTGAAAGCTTACGACGCGGCGTGTGAATCATATCATCCGTGAAAAATCGATGCGTTGAATAAATGAGGGCGTTTAATGTGCGCACCGGGCTTTTTAATTATCGTCCGTTAATTAATTATCATATTTTCTGCGAGTGCTTTGTTAGCACGGTGAAGGCTGACTGCAATTATTATCGGGGAATAGCAGTTGAGTGCAAAATTAAATAACGAAAAACTGTATGGCGGGCCAATTGGTGTTTACGATCAAATCGAATTATCGTGTAAATGCTCATACAGTTTCATGATTAAATATGCAGACGATATCGATGCTCTGTTCCGCATAAATTATCTCTTTAACGATACTGATTAATTGATAGTATTTATGAATCATATACTTACTATTGTACTCGCTAGGATCACTAGGGTCCAAACGTTTCGCCCTGCGCCCGTGCTTGCTGTTGTTATGGACGAACATATTGTCCGAGACCGCTAGTAATGGTCCTTCCACTCCCACTTGCGTAGATATGACCACCTGTTAGGCAAAATGGAAATTTGCCGATGTGAAAAATGAAACGATTTGAGACAGGTATTCTCTAAAATTTTTGAAGTGAAGTTTAACTCTGAAGAATAAAATCTCATTCTTAAAAATTGACAATTAAGCCATTTTTATTTTTTATTTTTCAATCTTCAATCAATTGTCACTGTTTGTCACTCTTTAGAATTAGATTTCACTTCAAAGATTTTAAAGAAATATTTAATGTGAAAAATAAGACAATTAGAAATATAATAAGTAACGTAATGAATGAATTAATAAAAAGAAATTATTCTTTATCTCATTTGTGTATTCAATCAAATAAAATTTTATGTTCTTATTATATATTTAAAAACATAAATATTATTTTCATGAATTTTATTAAACGATAAGTCCTAAAGTATTTGAGAAACATGAAGATCTAGAACGCGGTATGATTGATGAAACAAATGTTTGAAATTAATAATTTGTATACCTTCGTAAAATTTACGTTTATATCTGTGATTGACTTAACAAAACGAATAGTGAAAAAGACGCTAGTGTGAATAATATTGCATTTCTCTCGTCATGCATGTCATACACCGAGCCAAGTTCATCATATCTTCTATGAACGAGCATGCACAACTCGATTTGTTGCACTAGATACTAGATGCAATTCGTGACTTGCACATACGACGTTTGACAACGATATAATTGCGCAAGTCATATTAAAACACACTATCTTTTCTTACAGTAACGTAAAATATTTACGCATAAGTTATTTACGAGATTTTTAATAAGCTGAACAAAATTATTTGCTAAAATATTTACGCCGTTCATCGCACATGGGCGTTGAAAAGATTTTTCGCAGTAAAGCAGGAAGAACGTTTATAAAATCGAGCGAACGGCTGGAAAATATCCGAAAGTTTTGTCCTTTGCAACTTCGCAACTTTCTCGCGTGCTGGCGATATTACTCGACGAGTAACATCACCACCAACTTAAAGTAAAACGACGATAACCTACACTGCCCCATGGCGGGAGAGATTTTGACTGTACTAAAATTTTAATTTGCAACTTTCGGCAGTAAGCAATTCAGAAACAAATTCAAAAGTACGATGAGTATTCTAATTCTATTTGTCATTGTGCCGACGCATGAAAAGAAGAAAACGAATATAATAATACGAAAAGAGATGATTCATGCAAAGGACAAATTGTTGAGATCTTTGACCACGATTTTTGACTGATGATTTTTGACTAACTGTACTGATCTTCTATTCATTTTTTTGATAGTTATCTTTTAAATAAATATAAGCTTTTTTATTTTTATTGTATATATTGAATGTAATTTATATATTTTATATATTTGAATGTAATTTGACGTATCTTATTACTTTTGTAAGGTTGATTATTTATTTTTTAATTTTATTTTGGCAGTAGAACGGGAAAAATACAGATAATATAGAGTTTTTGTAAGCAAGATTGGCTGTTATAGGATAAGAGGTGAATGTGAAGGTGAATGCAAAAATTATGCTGCTCCAAGAATTAATTGTGGCTACTTTTAAATTATGCATATTTGAAAATTTTGGCCGATTGTCAAGAAAAGTCGTCTAATCAGAATTATCGTTTATATTCATTTATGGAAATGATTTTGATTCTTAATTAAATATATAGAATAATAATAGAGTTCTACAAATATATGGAAATTTTATGCGAAGAATGATACTCTCTACGACGATAGGCGTCACGTGATGTTGCGGCGGAATTTTGGCGTCCTCGTCTCCGTCTGTCCGCCCCTATAATTTCGCGAATCGTGACTTGAATGACAGAAGTGTCTCGCGTAGTGTGTATTTCAGCATTGCGACACGACCTGGAACGTCTTCGAATCAAGTGAGTGGAAAGCCGAAAGCGATTAACTGTACCTCAAATAGAGCTGTAAATCGCGCTATGTGAATTATCAGATAAATTATATTATGAAGATATGATCGTTTTTGTATATCAACAAATCCATAAATTCCGATTAATGTGGGTATATTCGTTTTCTTTTAATAAATATTTTTAATTATAAAAATTTGATAAAAATTCTTAATGTATATAAACAACATTGAACATTCCATTAAATTTTAATCATGCAAATTTATATTTAAGGTTGATAAACAGAATGAACACGGACAACTTACCTGGAACCGTCTCATGTCACGTGGATTGCCAGCGTTCTTGAGGCAGTTTTGGTTACATTTGAGAAAGAACTTGAGGAAGAATCTGCAAGTATAGAGGAGACCAAAGTTAAACGGTTGACAAGGTGCTTAACGCTCTTCAACGCCGGGAACTTAATTAGAACGCGAACTTGGCTGGAAAGCAAGACTGAATATTGTATAAGCCAATCGCGAGTCCCGTTCCACTCTCCTCTATTATTCAGCATTTCTCTAGATTAAACTCCCGACTACGTGTTTCTCGACCTATAGGCCTGCACGGCATTGTGTACTGCACGAAATATGCGGCTACTTCTCATCGTCCTGCCGCAATGTCAAAGGACACTCTTGTAATACATTTTTACAATGAAAAGATACCATCATAATAAGCAATAAATATAAAATATAATTTTCTCTTCTATATCATACTTTATAACTATTTTTGTAAACATATGTAACATAACTAAAATATAACATAAAAAAATTATTTACTTCTTAAAAATATTAAATACAAAGTAATATTTTAATATATCATATTTTAAAGTACAATTACTGAAAAAAATGTTTGCATATACTTTTTATTATTAATTTAAAAAAATACTATATAAAAATAATAATATACACATGTTGAGTACTTATAAGTACTTGTAATATAGGAGTCATGTAAGATTTTGAGATATAAAGATATATATATATAGTGCATATATACGGAGATCCTACCAAAAAGCCTCAGGCTCAATTTTCATGAATTATGCAAAACGCCGAGAATATTGAATTTTAGAAATTTTTTTGAGTCGCACCTCACTTATTGGTTCATGTCTACAGAGATGGAAAGAGTTGACTGAGGCACAAGGAGAGTTTAGAGATCAGGTAGCTGAATGTCAGACTGAGAAGGATCGAGAAAGCGAAGGAAACGCGTAGGAAACAATCAGAAAGGCCGAGACAACGCGACGCCAACAACGACACTGGCAAGAAGGAGGGGTAGTTTTCTACGTAGCTGGTAGGCTTTTTGTCCCATGGGACGCCATTGTCATTCCCTCCGAAGAGTGAGTCCGTAGTACTAGAGACTTTATGGAAAAATCAAATGCATACCTTAAAATAACGCCTTTTTGTCTGCAATTCTCTCACGCAGGGATTGCCAAAATTGCGGAAAGATCACTTGATTGATATTTCTTAATCAAGAATAAATAGATTTTTAATTACCTTCTAATTTAATTAATTTATAATTTAATTAATTTAATTTCGTGTCAAATGCATATCTGTGGGTGATTTAGACATAAGAGAAGACATCGAATAATTTCTTGAGTTCTTCATTAAAGAAGATCTTCACACATAAAGCATTAAAGAATCTAGTCACACATAACTTCAAAATTTCAAATTAAGACTATATTTATATTTTATTTATCCAGGTCGCCAAAAGTATTTAATTCACTTGCTAAAAATATATAAAAATATGAAAATATGAAAGAAAATATGAAAATATAAAAACGAAACGCATTCATCGTGAGAGCGCAAAAGAGAACATTGGAGTGAAGGACGAAGGGCGAGACGACGTTTACGGGAGGATGGGAAATTCGGCGATACGGAAAGAGAAAGGGAAAGAAACGTATCGATCTTGTGTTACACGCGTTTTCGCATCCAGTCGTGGAACTTAGGCAGGTAGATGGTAGATTCGCGCGTGAGAGTTCAGTCTAATGTCGCGCGTGTTTCTGCGCGTTCACGGAGAGTCGAGCGAATTTAATTTCGTTTACTCTTAGAGAACGTTAAGATGTTATCGCGATGCTGGATGGGTATTCAAAGCATTGTACTATGGCTTATCGCGGCCGTGGATCTTGCTCTAAACACGATATCTTCGTTGCGCCTGAGGCGTCGCTCGACAACGCTGCCTCTAGTCGTTTACAGATAGGAATACCATCGACCGTACTTGCACCTACGATATTGCGAGAATAGCACGAAGACGCCCCTTTAACGACGCCGACGACAACGGAAACGAGTCGGTAACCGCCCTCAGATCGAGAGCGTTTCACTTTGTATCTATATTGAAATCGTGTGTCACTGTTATTTAATAAAATGCGCCGACGGCTGAATATCTACATCATGTTTACTTCGATCATTTGATATAGGTAATGAATATTCAATCTATTTAAATATCTTGCAAATTTGAAAGCATTTATATGTCGCTCTCTTTAAAAGTGACATAATCAAAAAAATTAAATTTCTCAGAGAAGAGAAAATACTATTTTTTAACTTGACCAAAAATTAATGTTAATTACATAAACATCAGCAAAAAAAATATATTCTTAACATGATCACAATTGTCGTTTTATATCACTTTGTTTCATCCTTAAAATTAATCCTTAAAAAAAACTACGCTTTATGAAAGACAACGATTTTGTTTGTGAAAAAACATTCTTTTTAAGTTGTGATGCTTTAATGATTTTTTTAAGTTAGGTCACTTTTAATGATTATTATTAGGATATGTTTATATGATTTATTTATGATAAAAATAAAAAAATCATATTTTTTAATTGTGTCATTTTTTAAATAAAAAAGCGGTGTCTGTTAATCAAATGCAAGCCGAAAATAAAGAAATAAAGTTGAAAGAGAAAAGAAAAGGTATTTAAGAAAGTTTAACGCGATAAAAAGAAATTATATATTTGAATAAAAAGTCTGAAGTAATTGAAATATTCCGATCAGCGTTTCGCGCTCGCCGCTTCCAGCAAAGAAATCGGGCAATCCGCTTTCAGAATTTGACGCTAACAAAATGACCCTACTTACGCGAAAGAGTTCTATGAAGAGGGAGGAAGGACGTGCGCTTGCAGGATCGGCAAAGGAAAGATAGGTAGGCTATAGATCTTCGCTTTTTTATATGGGATTCGTTCATCGGCAACACTAATCATTTACGACGCTCCCGTCGCGCCATCGCCATGGCACTTTATTTCTCTTTCTTTTTCCCTTACATGAGATCGTTTCCTTCCGCGCGTTCTCGAAGTATTGGCTGTTAGGAGCTAATGGATTGCGTTACCGACTGATTCAAATGCGAACTGGATTTCATTCTGGGCTCGATGGGGCGGCAGTATCGATGGTGTCGTAACGCGAACGCGTGCAAGAAGAAGGGCTAGTTTCTTACAGGGGATCAAATTCGATTCCGATAGTCTATTAGATTTTTCTCTTCCGTTGACGGCCTTCGCGAGCTCTTGTCAGCCTCAGAAAAATCTATTCCGAATCGCCGCTCAGGACACGCAATAGCTATACACTTTACATGGAAACATTAATGCAAGATATCTGTCTTATGTTTTAAATTGTAAAATATTTTTGCATATATAAGTTTTTCATTACATAAGATATATATGTAATGAGTGTATAGATATATATGTAATAAGTGTATTATCTATACAGAATGAATCAAAGTCGTTGAACCAGCTTTTTATTCTATGAGAAAATAATTGACTATACAAATTATAACTCAATTAAGTATGAAGTCGATAATTTTCTCATAGGATAAAAAGTTGATTCAACGACTCTGATTCACTCTGTATGTATATATACATATATATATATATATATATATATATATAAACATATATAATTATTTTTTAGGTTTTTAAATTATTTTTATTTTATATAATTTATTAATCATGTGCATTAATAATTAGTTAAAACATATTTATTGTATTTTTAAAATTTAATTAATATTATATAAGCATAATTAATATTATATAAATTTTCATTAATAATTTAAGTCACTTCTCAAATAAAGAAGATATATTTTGCGTTATTAGAGATATGATTTTCACTTAAAATTTCATTTATATAGAGAAATCTATTTTATCTTATTTTAATGCACCAACATCGGTATAATAGTTTTAAATTAAAATTATTTAAAAACAGTTTGTTTGAAATTTTTCAACTGTTCGCATTCGCTAACGAATTGATACGAAGGAAAATATACAGAGGCGATTCGATTGCGAAATCATACCCCTAGTCTACCCTCCGGAGTTCGCATACCTTTCCATTCCCTCGGATCAAATAGAATAAAACGAAGCAGTAGGCAAAGTGAGGATTGGAGGCTGCAACGGGATGACAGGGGAGAGTGGTAGCTTGTAGCAGAAAACGTTCGTATCGTTCGCTGTTTCCAGTTTTACAGCGAGCAACTTTGCAACGTCGGAGCGGATGAACGAACGAGTGAGGAAAAAAATCAACGATATAAATGAAAAAAAAAGGCTAAACATCGGAGGCCCGCGAAGGGTGAGAGTTGTACGAGCAGCAAGCGGGTAAACAGAGTCGAATGAATTCAATCAAACCTTGCAGTAAATCATCGGCATTCGCACGGCAGTTTTGTTTATGTTTTTCGTGTACCAATTAGCGATTTTTCTCGCCGTACCGTAACGCCAATGTTCTTTTCTCTGCGAAAACTATCGACAACGACCGAAAATAATTTTTCACGCTTTGCGTGATTTATAGAAACAATATCTCGTCACAATTTATATATCAATTATAAATATATTCGTATTTATAATATATACGAAAAGTATATATAGAATTAGTATGAATAATCTGAGAAAAAATAAGTGAATTAGGAAGATTCTTCCTTCTCTTTGTTTACTTGCCACCCGGTACGGCATTCGTGGGTGCCAAGTCGCAAGTAAGTATCTTCTGATCTAGTAAATATATTTCCAGCAAGGGCTGAATGGATATAGGGGGCTTACTTGGGGACTCACGCGTAATAGTTCCAAATAGGGTGGCATTACGCGTATCAGAAATCCATTTTCTCCCACATCGGAGAATCTTTAATCATGTTTTCGGTTCTCGCTGTACGCCCCTCTTTTTCACCACTATAAAAGAACGGATATAACGTGACGAAAATTCAACGAAGAGATTCGTGAACGAAGTTAATGTCGTTCCTTTCATCGTATTTTATTCTTCGTATTTCGTGTTACACATACATAAAAGAATAGAAATCATTAATCGATAAGATTCGTTGTTTTTAACCGTAATCCGTACTTAGCTTTTTGTATGTGATCAGAAAGAAATCAAGCGCAGAAAAGGGTCTGCTTAGACGACAGAATTTTGCCGAATAGGCGTGTCCAAATGTGCTAATCACCTCTACTAATGTAACTGAACCGACTCTTCCATTATATTATATCTTGGCAAATAGCATCAAGGGATAGATCTCATTATCATTCTTTTATTTCTGGTATCGTAATGAAAAACTTAACATTTTTATTAAAATAGAAGATATCAAAAAATGTAAGATAATAAAAATAATTTTGTTTTTTATTAGAATGTAGAATTAAATAAACATTATTAAATCTATAGTTAATTTAATGTAATTTAAGTCGCCACTGCTTCTACTCAATATATCGTTATTTTATACTAAAAAAATTTTATACTTAAAAATGTATAAATTTAATATTACAGGTTTAATAATGCAAAGATTATAAATTGTACAAGCAATAAATATAGTTTAAAACCTTTCATCTTGTGTATTCACATATAAAAAAAATTATATATATTGTATTAATAAAAAAGATTAAATAAAAACTTCCTTATATTGTAAAAGTATATGATTAATATTTATCTGTTAAATTGAAAAAAATAAAATATAAATAACGTTATAAGTACAAGGCTTCCACCTTGAAACAACTTTTGTAAGCAATACCGATAATTTCCACTCGATCGGATATATTTAAGCAAGAGAATGCTCGGGAGTAATCACGAGTGCATAATGCAGACGAGCAAGACGTCAATTAGTAAGAATGTGTACGAAGGTCCGTAAGGTATAGGAAACCACCTAGAGCTGTATACCTTGCATACACCTTAACCAGGGTTAGTAAGGGGTTAGCGAAGTATCAGGGGATGCTTAATGTTTAACTAGCCTCCATTACGCCCACTGCCTCCTCAGCACCCTTCCTCTCCCTTTCTGCACTGCCGTCATCTAGCGTCTACCGACTCGTTCCTTCGGATTCTCTTCTCAGGAAGTATTATAGAGACGGCTAAGAAGGATCGCACGTAACTATCGGTTAATACAGGAAATCATTTTCCAGGAATAAAGGCATTCTGTATAACAGGAGATTATCTTATCGCTCTGATACCTGATTTGAGGTACAACGATTATGATAATATAAATTTCGATTGTGAATAACGTCACAAAAGTAATTTTTAATAAATAAAATAAAAAAAATGTTTTTATTAAAGAAATATCTTAAAATTAATCAAATAATTAATAAAATTTTAATAATTGTATAATTAAACAGAGAATTATACTACTATATACTATAACAAAATGGAATGTTTCCATAATGCGTACCGATTAAACATAAGTAAATTTAATTTATACAGGAAGCAGCGAGTTACGAAAGCTGAGAAAATATAACGACGTATGAAACGTACGAAACGTTTAGTTCCGTTAGAAAGGAAGACATCATTGTGTTTAACATCCTCTTATCAGAATGTAAATAGTTGTTCAACCAAGAATCGGCAGCAGAATAAATTTACGTGCAATCGTGAAGAATGAGTTAATGTGTTTCACCATTTTATGGTTTTACAGTTAGATAAACTTTGCTTTTCCGAAAGAGAAATGCGGTCAATAATTTTTACTGATCTAATAGCATAAATAAGGGTAATTGCGTACTTTTAATTATAATTCGAAACGTGCATATATGTACATTTTACGTATATGTCAGCTTGTAATTACATCTTTCCTAACCAGGACATTCGATAGCCAATATAGCGACATTACATCATTACGTAATCTTGCACTTGCCTTCAGCTGTGTTCCGAGAGTGTCTTGTACTTCGAGTAGATGCCATCGTGTGTTTACGAAAGGAAATCAGGCGATTGACTACGTGTGTAAAGACGGGTATCTTAACCAAATTCCTGCCAATAGGGAGGATACCGTTTGCCTAAGTTCTAAGACGGCTGAAGCTAAGGCTATTCGGCAGGCATTGCTAAGGTATTGCATAATTCATACCTAAGTAATACGTCTTACTACGTAGCGTAGTCCCGAACTAACGTATCCTGTCATAGTCTCTGTGTTGTGAAGCCGTTCACCCCCGCTCTCACCCCATATTACGTCGACCCCTCGCCACGACAGCGAGATACCCCTAATGGCAGTCTATCACATTAGCCGCAAGACGGCTTGAGAGGCTGGCTACCATAACTAGATTTGCCTTGCACGTACGGCGCATCAAGCGACGATTTACCACGTATCGCATAGTTGGCCGTAGCTATTAACTGGCGTAAGCTCCCGACTTAGCTTATGTCGACAACGTGACTGTGCTTAACACAGCGTGCCCAAGGAAGGATAAATCACGCGGCACATCTGAGATAAGCGATAAGAAAGCCGCAGATCCTGTATCAATTCTGTTTTTTATAATGTTTAGAAGTGCTATGAGTTTTACAAAACATCATTATACATGGCAGGAATAGTTTTACTAAAAAATTTTGCTAGATACAGATCTGAAAATAATGTTATTTAGATTATCAAAATGATTATGTAAGACGCTCTAACTGATTGCTAGAACGTTAAATCTTTTACAGCATTGTCATCGACGCTTAAGAGTTCTGCATAATTGTTTCGATTATCTACAATTATTTTCAGATTTTGATCTAGCTAAATTAACATTACATATTTCAACTAAACCATACTTTTCGTGTACGTATAAATTATAAGTAAAAAAATATATACGCATTTTTATTATTTGCTATACTTATTCTTAGAAATTAAATTCAGTGTAATTTCAAGTAAAACAAAATTTCTCTATATTTTTTAATGATGGAAAGTGATATGAATCATATTTCTCGTATTTATATAGCGTCGAAAATTGAAATTATACCAACATCAATTCCTGTTGTTTATTAATTTAATTAAAATAGAGAGAATAATTGTGAAGATTGTTAAAACATAAGAATAATTTAATTATTTTTGCTATTCGGACAGTTTCACGATTATTTCTGGTGGATTACGTCGAATTTTCATCGTGTCTGGCGCTGGATAGTCGAGTAACTGTAGTGTGACGTGCGAACTGTGAAAATTGTTGAATTATCTCTCTGTGCCTTGGGCATACAGCGCTCGGACAAGGAGCGGGGCATTTCCATAAATGCATCAGAACCTCCAACCGCGTAAACTAACTTAACGCCGACGACGATTCCCGCGTCGGTATACGAGTGTACGCACGATTTATTAATGCCTACATTTAGATACGGAGTCCCTTGAGAGCACAGTAGGGGCGGTTAGGAGTCTCTCAAGTTACCGCTGTCAAATATCGACAAAAACGACCGTAAGTCGCGCATGCTCCCGTACATCATGTGGTTGCGGAAGACAGAGAAGCAACACGCGTATCACAACATCCTGCTGCATGATATGTTGAAGGAACATATAAAACGTACACATCTATTGCTTTTTTTTTCAAATTTAAAAAGAACAGAGTTCAGTGCACCTTTTGCAATCGCATCTCTGCTTTAAGATACCCGATGCTCTACAGGCAGAACAGTAAATTTAATGTTAAATTACATATTTAATGCCATTTTAATTACTATTATAAATGCTACAATAACGCTATAAAACACAGCAGCAGCAGGATAAATTAATGAAGCGGTATTTTATTTCGCTGTGAATTAAAGTAAACGAAATTTCATGTTCAAAGATAACTTGACAGTTGGATAAAATAAGCAGTGCATACTGAATAGATAATGCGGTCATAAAAACTGGTAATTTGCAAGTTGTAATTTAAAATTCGCAAGAAGAGAGCGTTACAGTTTTTATTTTCACTAATAGTTAGGAGACAATACACACCCAATCAATTTTCATGACACCATGAGAATTTCTCGTTTGCAGACAGTTTAGAGTAGCGCGTGTCAGTGTACACGGTAATAACACGCCGTAAGTTTGTCAACGGAAGCTCGCTTAATCCCGGCTAACCTCGTTGCCTGCTCGCGGAGTTTGTCGTCAAACTAGGGGAGCTAAAATGTGATTTTAATATTCGCGGCTCCTTTGAGGAAACTCGTGAATCCTTCCTTAACAGGCTTACCGAGGGAGCGCCTATCCTCTCCCACAGGGTCTGCAACCTGCTTTGAGGAGTGCACTTACTTCGAAACTCGGCACAATCTCTCATTCCGCCACTAACTTTCAAGCATTTCATTCTTATTTTAACCATTACTAGAAAGTAATGGTTATTTTTCTTTCTGATTACCGTAAATTTATATATTTATTTTTGTAAATTCTATATTATATAGCCATTTATTTTCTAGTTCACTAAGTATTTGTAAAACTATGACAATTTGTAGACTTCGTTTTATTAATTTAATTTTTAAAAAATACTACATCAGTACATGGCAATTTTTTCTTTTTTTTGAGTTGTGAAACAAATATACTAATTACGCAATTAAAATTTTTTATAATTTTTTCCACAATTTTTTTCCTTAAAGGTACTCTTTTATAATCCCGCGACAATTTCTCGGTTAAACGTAATTACCCTGGCGGAATTCACGCTTACCAGGAGAAAAAGTCACCTCAATGAACGTGATCTCTATCAGGCTTTATTAAAAAATATGTCTTAATTCCGCCTGGGGCCACGTTTTTAATTTCTCCCTATGGACGTTCCTCTGTGCCGATGAGCGCCCGTATAAAGAATCGCTGAACGAGTGGACTTGGCAAGCGAAGCTAATTACTTTTGCAATGGAGAATCGTCACCTCAATAAATTTGATCTATTCACAGAATATGGAAAAGAAGTATCTCTCGAAATTAAATGCATGTATTTGATTTCAAACTCTATAAACATTTTCCTGATTGCAAATACAAAAATAGATATTTTTATTATTTGTACCTTCTTTTATAAGTAATATAACATTTTTTAAAAATTTACATAGTTTGTAAAATACATATTTCCTATAATTTTTGCATTTGTGTACAGAGACTGAGAGAAAAGTGTTTAATATTTGCTGTTATATAATTGCATGATAAATTTTATATTCATTTTCAGGGACAACTATAAATTCTTTTTGATATACAGAATAAAAACAAATATAATTATTTTTGCAAATATTATAACAATAAGAACTATAAGATATAAAAACTGTAAAAATAAAACTCCTAATCATGATTTTTTATCATATAATTATAATTACAAATCTCAAATATTTTTCTCTCACA
>NW_012130065.1:6513903-6519490 GCF_000143395.1 Atta cephalotes
TATAATTGTATATAAATTGTCAGAATGTTTCTCGCAAACTATACATATAAAAATTGTCTGTACAATTGTTACCTGCTTTCAAATATAAGCGCAGCGACTGTTGACGCAAGGATGACAGGAAAGATGCGAATTATCGTTCTTCACTTGAGGACTTTGGGAGGTTAGCAGTCGCCATGCTGGCAGGACATAGAAGCACGCAGGACACGACGCCGTAGCGGGCCGTGTAGGGGTTGCCATGGTGATCTCATGGGGAGGGCATTCGCCCTCTCTCACCCTCACTGAGAAGATAATGCTGCCTGCCTGCCTTTCTACCGATGTTGCTACCAACCGCCGCGATATCAGAAGCTCCGGCAATAAAGCAAACGTCCATGCTTGCACGAAAGTTTATGAGACAGACCCGGTTTTCGAGTTGCGCGATTACGAGGCGACAAGCCAGTCGACGATACGTTCTTGTGTCTCACATATTCCGTTCATCGTCGCATGTATCTTGAAAATTACTCTAGAATAATGTAAAAAGATACTAGCGAGATTGTTTTAATTTTCATATCGAAAATACTTAAAGTTTTTCGTATTAATTAATACTCCAATTTATTTATGAGTTTTATATTGTTGAAAAACAGGAAATATTATGATAGTCTTTGATCTTGTTTGTAACACTTTTTGCTATAAAAAGTTGCTGTGTTATTTTTCTTCTATATCTTTTTACGATGATTAAAAGAAATTATTAAAATGCACTTTGTATGCTTTTATAAGTATTACATATTAAATAATTATAAATTTTCTGAAAATTCGCATATATCATTGTATTCTAATTTGATACGTTATAACTGACATTTGTTATATACAAGAATGTTTTATCGAGCAACGCGACGCAACATTCTTCGTAAATGTCACATTTACGAACAAAGTGAGAGCTTCCACTTAAAAACATAATTTCATTAAAAACTGAGAACTGTTGATGAACAATATATTTTAAAAAAGTGTTTATTACTAACTACAAAACTGAAAATTGTTTAATCTCGCGTATCGCGAGATTAAATAATCTTAAACAGCAAAGACGATATCAGTATATCCAAGACTTAAAGGCTTTAGCTGCGGATGGTGCGTCTGACTAACGACTCTTCGCTACCTCTGCTTCCTTTTTAGAGAAGCCAAGACGGACGAGACGCGGACGCTTCGACAAAGTGTCGTCGTATTTTTGGTTTACGGCGTCTGAGGGTTTCCGACATCGAGGGACGGACGGCGAGAGCAGGCGAGAGCAGGCGAGATCGGGCGAATGCGAGAGGCCGCCTGAGCGCTTCAACGATCATGAGGGTGGGAAAGTGGGTGGTTTGGTGGGTATACGGGGAGTGATACCGGTCCCAAAGGTGTCGTTACAATTAGACAGCACTGCCAACTGCTACGACCTCAACCGCTAAATAACTTACTGGTGCTGACAACCCGACCGCCACACCGTTACCGCTCATCGTGCAGCATGTAACCCAACCAATGTGAGCCTACGAGTCAACCGGTGAAAGTGTTGTGCGTATAATTCTGGCGTCTCGTACCAAATTTCTTGCAAAAGGATGCGTTTCGACTTTTATGTATGCTGTTTTATTTTAACTTGCGAATTCGTGTAATATATTGAACGTCTCAAAGAAAGAATGTCACAAGGGAAACATTTATATTTTAGAATAAAAATTAAATTACGTATCGTAATAATAGTTTTTAGTTATCGAAAGAATCTTTTCCCTTACTATTATCCTATTTACTCTCTTTCTTTCTTCTCTCTCTCTCTCTCTCTCTCTCTCTCTCTCTCTCTCTATCTATCTATCTCTAGTATATTTTAAAATATGCGATTGTGAAACCTGAGATGGAATTCTCTTCCATCCGATTGCCAGTTGGAAAGCCCCTTTCAGAAGATTATTGATCTTTTTAGAAAACGCATATATGTATATATAGTAGTGTGTCAAATACATCATGTGCATTTTCTTTTATCTTTTATCTTTAATTTTGCAGTTAATTCCGGATTTTTCTTAAATAAAATTTGATTGTACCTTCTTGATTTACTATTTTATTTTATGGATTATTAATAAATTAAAATTTTAAGTGATCACAGTTTGAATATAGAAAATAAAATATAATGTTAAATATTACTAAAAAAGAAAAGGATCAGTCTCAGTACTTCAAAGGATTTATATACAAAAGAAAGTATGGGAAACCTGAAGACACCCTATGTATATAGGAACGTTTGCGTCGAGACGAAGTATAAAGAGCGAAGCCAATGTCGACGTTGTGCTGTCTTGCGCTTGCGCCGAGTGTTTAGAACTCGAATGCTGGTAGAAAGAGGTGACGAGGAGGCGAAGAGGAAGAGGGTGGACTTCCGAAGGAAGAGAACGGGGTGTCCCTGGAGTATCGACTCGCCCCACGGGACTCGGCAGTCGATAGTCCCGTGGGACTCGCTGTCTCTTTTCTGAAGTCGTCGCTCTCAACGCTCCTTCCTCGTCTTCCTCCATTTTCCGTTTTCTTCCCGCTTTTCCTCAAACATCTCCTTGTCTCGCTTGTGCACCATCGTGGGTCACGAAAGCAGAATGGCCGAACAGGTGGAGGGGATGCAGAGACAATTTAGACGATGAGACAAGATGGGATTTTGTTTTAGAAATTGTTAAACCGTTATCCGAAACATAGATCATAAATATGTGATAAATTACTGTGATAAGTTTTGAATTGACAGCATCGAAATTAGATATTATATAACACTCATTTGATATTTATGGCGTAAAACATTGAAGATAAGATCTTCGTTACTTATGTATCATGCATTGAAGCTTATAAAGAATGTTGACGTTTATTTCAGAATATAGTTGAAATAGAATCATGCACTGTAATACAAAATTTGGTTGAGTGATAATAAGAAAATGCGCGCGGAGTAGTGATTAAATTGCGAACAGAACGCGTCGAATAAATACAGTCGTAAGGCAAAGCGAGACACTTCGAAGGAAGGGATTCTCTAAGTTTATATGAAATTCCACGCCTTGTACAGGCGGCACTCTTCTCTCTCCGCACTCTTCCGTGATCGCGAACCCTCTTGCCTGCTTACCACTCTCGCACAAAGGTATAATATTGTCCGCCCATGCTTCTCGGCCTCTGCCTCCGCCAAGAATTATCCGCGCAACTTACAACCCCCATTTTTTTTTCAACCTACCACGGATTCCCTACTGCTCAGCTACGTACACGCACCGGATATCGAGCTTCGCATACTGAGGCAGAGAATGAAAGTGAATCTTGAAGCACGTTATTCGGCATTGCCCCGTATTTTGTTCCCGGGCACTCCGCGACACGACTTTTTAAATAATCGAACAACCCCGTCGGAGGTCGCATGAAGCGTGCTTTCGCGTTTCTCACGCCGCGACCGCCTTGTACTTGACGTTTTATGGTCGTCGAGAAAGTTATAGACCTATAGTCTTTGCAAAGAGATGTCTGCAATCATTTATGTAGTCTTCTCCCAAATCGTTTAATGGCGACGATGTTTAACGAGAATGACATGTGTAATATAATCAATTTCTTAATAAATAAACACTCTTCTAAAATTATTTAAATAGATAAATAAATACTTATCTAAAATAATTTATAATATTTTACAGATATATAGATTTTTCTATTTCTTTTAGATCAACTTACATATATGCTGCTTCGTTTGAAGTTCCATCATTTCAACGATATCGATCTTTGTAATCTGCGGTTTCGCGTGCACAAACATCATATATTATTTAACGAAAAGCCTCCACTCTGTAATATCCCGTTTTCTAGTTTATGGCAATGAGAAATGCCTTTCATAGACACATGTGTTTCCATTATGCGGATCCGTTTCCATCAAGTGGACGAAAATCGAACGCCATCACCGGGCATAGTATCTCCGTGCGCGTATAGCAAGTTGTAGAGATATTGGCACGTACACGTACGCGTGCGATCGTCGAAAAGAAAAGGGAAGGCCCGCGGAGAATCTCCCTCACTCTTCTTAGTCTCCGAGGGAAGATTCGAAGGGTGAGTGAGCGACGCGCCCCTCGCGAACCCTCGCGAACCCTCGCGAACCCTCGCACATCCCCGGCTCCGCGCGACCCTCCGCGCGAGAGTAGCTGGCTACCAAAATTCGCAGTGTCCTCCCCGTTCGGTAATACGTTACGCGACAGCGAAAATATCGTCCGCAGCCACCCTCGGTCCGGCCTAACCTGGAGCTACTGCGACGAAACTTCCATCGTTCCCCCGAAGGAAGCAGGGGGTCTCCAGAGACTTCCATTTTGACTCTGGGGATTAGGCGTGACCCCGCCCATTCGTGGGCAAAGTTTTGTCCCTTTCGATGGCCAGGAACGAAAAGCCGTCGCTATATTGATGACTTCTTTCTTCGTATCAGGGAGGGAGAGAGAAAAGCGAGAGGCAACGAGCAGAAAGTCGAGATGCGGGAAGCCGCGAAGGATACGAGAAAAAGGATGCTGAAGAGAGAGAGAAAGAGCGCTTGCACAATTCTCTATAGTTGCGGCTTGGTCTGCTAATGCTAACTAGATACGCAATACCATCTTAGTACGCTTATTGCTATATTATTTTAAAAAATTTAATCTTTCTGCAATCTGTACTTTAATTAGCTTATTGTTAATTATAATTATCATGATTGGACGTGTCTCTTCATAGATAATTTTGTCTTCGATAAAAAGGAAAGATAAAAAATGGAAGATTAACTTGAGAAATTTTTTAAACAAGTGTAAATATTATATTACTTTCTTTAAAAATATTCTATCATTAAAACTGTTTATTATAGATATTATATTAAATACAGGTTGTGTCGCACACACAATTCTATATCTAACTTAATTATAAAATCATTTTAAATGAGTTATTTATACCACACATCTCTTTTGTTTCGTGACATAATTATTACATTACGTGATTTGAGACTATATATATGTTTAAATTAAATATAATGTGTTTTACTTTTAGAATTGTTTCAAGTTGAAAATTCTCAATTGACACTTTCGAAGAATTTTATGTTTTTATATCAAATAATTGAAGCTTAATATTTATGTTAAGAAAATTACAAATACATTTGTGTACATTACCGATATAACATCTATCGGAAATTCGTGCAACACAATTAGTTAACGGACACATGCTTTTTTATTCACAAAAGCTTTGTGTATAAACCTTGTACAAGGAGTGGCATGAGATTTGGGGGGTTGGTCGGACAACGGCATCATAAGTCGGGAGTGGTTTGAGGGTTGGGTGGGTTGTTGGGGTGGCGAGGGTCCCTGGAGGCGGCGGGCTAAATATATCCACCCTCGACAACCCTCGAGGGAGAATGTCAAGACAACATGGCCGACGCCCGTCATCCCGTTAGCTCTATGTATACAATAGTTCGTATTCGGCTACGCTGATAGACCAAGAACATCTAAAGATTGCGACGTCATATTGTTGAATGTGTATATATATATATATATATATATATATATATATATATATATAGTAACTATATACTACTACTACTACTATCTNTACTATACTACTTACTTTATTATTTCTTTTTTACTTTTTTACTTTTTACTTTTACTTAACGTAA
>NW_012130065.1:6519510-6532568 GCF_000143395.1 Atta cephalotes
TACGTATAAGAACGAAACGAAACAACTTAACTAAGTAATAGTCGACGTACTATATTAGTTAGTATAGTGTATATATATATATATATATATATATATATATATATATATAAGTTAAGCAATTACAAATTCTTAAACTTACTTCCGTAAACTATTCTTGATACAAAGCTTCTTATAATGTTTTCTTTTTCTATTTTTACTGTAAAACTCAGCGCGAGTATTTATTTTGATCAATGATAAATGTTTCATTCGTGAACGATTTAAACGCTTTTTCCTTCTTGTCAGTAGCTGTTGCGAGATTATGTTCTCGAGTCACGGATGAGTGCAATCGCGAGACAGAGCTCATAAAAAAAATCCCCGTTGGCAAAATTTACATTATTGCCCCCGAGACCATTTAGGTAATCTCGGAATTCATCGCTCGCAATCGGATTTCAAAATAAAAAAATACGAGAGCAAAAGGGGACAAGACAGGAGGAGCCCGCCAACGAAGTTACGTTTCGCCTTTTCGGGAACGCACCTGCTGCTCGATTTTACGTCGTCGTCGCCGTCGTCGCGTACAACGCATATCGTGTACCACCGTTGTTCCTCATTGTCGGTGTGAACAGACGGCGGGTTTGGGGGACCGAGCGGGAGCAAAGAAATATAACAGAGATTAAAAGTAAATAGTAGACGAGTCTACGTTGTACAGCAGGCGAGAGAGGTCGAGAAGAGCACCGCGCGGCGCGGCGATTGTGGCCGCGGCGGCAAGAGGAGGATGCTCGGGTCGAAATTAGCCACCCTCAGGATTACCCTGAATTAACAAATTGAAAAAAAGTCACCTTCCCCTCGGGCACGGTTCTTAAAGGTGCCCATCCGGACGCTTGCGTTTACGGCGCGCATTGAGCGTCGCTCTCGGGCTCCTTCGGCTTAAAGCACGATCTTCGTCGGGATATCGGACCAACAAATTCATGCAAATGCTACTTGGCTCCGCCGCGGTCGCGATACGTACGTCCTCGTGTATATCTGTGTTGGTATAGCCGCTGGTACAGCGATAACGCCGCGTATACAGCGTGGCATTATACACGATACCTACGCGGCGATGTGCCTTAAGCACGAGCGACACGAACAAATTCTCCATGATGATTTTGATATGAGTCTTTTCGCATTATTGAAACGCTTTAAATTTTATGATGTGTGCGATCGGACAGTACATTAAACGATGTTCAATTCATTCTGTGATCTTAATGAAATCATGAAAAAGAAAGAATCGAAAATGAAATTAACAAGAAAAATTAAGGCCTTTATTCTGGCTCTTTTAATAGCAATAAGTTTAACGATATTGTTACATTGTCGTTTTATACATAAATGACAAAAAAGCTATGCAATTACAATATAATAATATTGTTACTGTCATTAAGAGTTACAGAATAGAGATCTAAAAATTCATTTTTTAAAAAAAGAGAAAATAATGTTATTAATTACAATCAGTTAATCTCTTTCTTTTTCTTAAATAATTCAGACTGGTCTTAAATTATTTAATAAGAAAACTTAATATATGTTTAATAATTCAAAGTTAATAATAATGTAAAAAATCTTATGCGAAATAATAATGGCGATTATCTTGATTATTACGTTGTATTTACATTCAAACTTTTATTTTGCAAAGCACTAACGAGAGAGAAAGCGTTCACGAAACTATGAATATTATGCTGCGGACATATCTTACATTGTGCGGTCATATTTTGCTCGATATATTACGAAGACATATGTACAAGGTTGTGAATGGGCACCTACAATGCAGACGTACGTATATATGTCTTCCAGCAATAGTCCGTGTTTCGGAGCCACTTAACGTTTTACTACCTCTTCTCAGTATCTATCGTTATCGTTCTACGACTATATGGAAACGCTACTAACGAATACGCAGACATTTAACGGATCTTGTATAATCATAAAAAACAAACATTTTTTCATCACTCTTTTTTTGGATAGAAACAATATCAATTGTAATTATTTCGTTTATAAGGAAATGTATAGTTTTCTTTAATAAGATATTAATAGCTAGTTTTAAAGAGTAGAAAAAGATAAAGTGTAAGTTGAAAAAGCCGAGATTAAAGTTATACATTGGTGGAACGGGCATAAAAATATTAGCAGATTTAGGAAAATAAAGTATCATCCTTGTGGATTTTTTTCTTTATAATTTTATTTTGACTCTGGTATATTCAAGTAAGTGTGACCAACGACTACGCGCTACAACGTTGTACACAGGGCCTTTTCGCGATACGTGCCATGACTGCGGAATCTTTTTCGTAGGGCCGGCATGAAATAACTGCATCGGCGAATTGTCTGCATTAAGTATTCAAAGGGAGGTGAGGGACCAACGAGATGGCTACGCGTGCGTATATATTACGTACACCCTGAGCCGTTATCCGTTCTAGAAAGTGGCGAGAGGCCGGGTTTTGTTCTTTCTCGATTTCCTCTCGTTTCACAGTCACTCGAGCTACCGATACGCCGATCGATTCCAGCTGGACAGAGACAAATGCCAGATCTAAAATTCGATGGGCAAGCACACTTCGGAAACTGAATTTCCATGCACGCAAAGTTCGTTGCGTGTGCATTCATAGTATTTTAATCATCGGGTTTGAACCTACAGAAACTCGATGGAGTAGATAAATAAATATTGCATAACTAAAAATGTGCTCTTTATCTATTATTGAAAATACTATAGAAATTATAAAAAAAAATGCTAAGAAAACAAAATGTTAAAATTACTTGGCTTTAATATTCTCTTAAGTAAAGAAAGCGTATTTTAGAAAAGTGGGAAGAAAATTTTGTTTCACAATAAGTTGGTTGCAAATAATCCACTGATTCTTGAATCATACAACATTAATACAGAAACCCTGATACGATTTCGATCTGTAGAGGAGTGAAGTAACTAGGTTCACGAGCAGTATTGAAGTATACGTGAAATCGTCCACCGAATCGTGAGAGAAACAGAGAGACGAGCGATGAAGGTGGAAAACGAGTGAGTGGCCATAAACTCGGGTGTCGTTTGCGTTTTCTATTTAGCCATTTCAGTTCACCCCACCTACCCGTTCCTTTTACAGTCTTTTTCCGTTGCTCTCTTGGTGTCGTCCCAACAGACGAGCGACTCGAATTGAATTCCATACGATTCGGGTAGTTGGATTTACGTTGATACTGAACGCGCACGCCATTCCCCGTCATTGAACTCATCTGGCATAAGCCGATGAAAGGCGTATGTTCGATGCTTCGATTGATATCATTCGATGAGATATAAATGAATGAGACAATGTACGTTTCAAGATGCGTTTTACGCCGTGTAGCGCAACACCATTTACATGAAAATAAATCATCGATGATGTTGTTTTACTCATTGATTAAAATGTCAAAATTTTTAAATAGATTTATTTCCAGTATTATTTACAAAATTGTAAAAATAGATGGGAAAAAAGTCAAACAGCTCGCACTGGTCTTTTTTTTAGACGTGTATGTAACGGTGTGGAGTCTTCGATTGGTACCTATTTTCGTGGGACGAGCATGTACGCAAGAGTGCCTATCGGGAGAGCGCCGTTTGCCGTACATTTATTGCCTCCACCACCCTCTGCGCTTGCTCGGGGTTACGACGTTATATTTGATATTGGATAGACTCCGTATACGTATCATTGGCGTCGTAAAACTTGCCGTAAATAATATTAAATAAATGTAATACGCCCGGTAAAATGCCGCTTAACCCGGCTCGTGGATGTCGTCGTACATGGCGCGATGTATCTCATACATGGAAAGTTTAATATTCCCATTTCTAGGAGAAAGTAAGGAGAAAGTTTTATTATATCATATAAAAAACTTAGTGAACTACGTTTTTACGCATGGACAACGCGTCTCGTCCGATATTTCCTGCGGATCTAAAAAATACTCTTGTCCTGTTTCTTCCGCCAAATCTACTTTCATTTCAAGATGGAAGATAGATAACAAGCATTGAATATAGCTATATTATTTCTTGTGTGTACTTACTATAATAAACAAGTAGTAAATTTACTTCATAATTCTGTAAGATATAAATCTTTTTCTAGAATAGAATGTTGATGATTAAGCAATCAAGTTCGTGAAAGTTTCAAATAACTAATAAATAAAATAAAATAATAAATATAACTTTAATCTTGTAAAAAAGGTGTAAAAATCAAAATTAATCAAAATAATAATTAATACGTATTAATCAGGTTCAATGTGAATATAATTCAAATTAACGTTATTCAAATCAATAAACCTAGAACTATTCGAGTTGCGCTCAAAATAAAAATTGAAAAAATAATGTTTTACATTATTCAAATAATTTTTATATGTTAATAATAAAATAACTGTAAAAATATATGAACTTTTATCAATTCTTTAATATTTTGAATAGATGATGGAAAGTTACGCATGGTGAAAAGTGAACGAGGCGAAACATAGACACATTTATAACCATCGTAAAACTTGTCAATTAATTGAGTGTTGAAGTAAGTTTGATACGATGTCTTAGAAGATGGATTTGAGTATCGAATCGTACACATTTTTTATTTGATATCGCTATATTTATATAATAATTTATGCACATTATAATAAGTCAAAGATTTTTGTCTATAAAGCACTGAATCTTTTTATAGATAAACGATCTTTTACAAATAGAATATTTCAAACACTCTCTGTTTCTTTCTCCGATCGCTATTTAATTTCAGAGATGGTGGGCCGTCACTCACATCCTCAGACATGCGTCGAGCGAAGATCCGTTACAATTTTTAAGACACAATCGTACATTTCCATTTTCCCTGAGATCTCTCGCAACAGGCACCAAGTCGCGAAGCTCGCCGGTCCGTATGGAGAGTTACGCCACTACATCTTCGGTAGCGCACACTTAAGGGCACGTCCTACCATAGCGGTAATGCAGCCACGAAAAAAATCATGTATCTTCAAAACGAACCGCGTCGGAGAGCTCTCCGGATAAGTTTCTTTATACATTAACGTTGACAAGAATATCGGCATTAACCATAGATACATCGTCGTTCCCTTCACCATAGAAAGATCGTACAAGCCTCGAGTTCGTTGTTAATTGCCAGTATAATTTGTAATTCGAGAGGCAGTAGGAGAAAAAAGAGAGATATACACGTGCAGATAGAGAGCGGAATGCGTATGGATAGATAAAGAGAGGCATAGCCGAGAGATAAAGATGGTCTTCTCGCGAAAGGAAACGAGCGTTGTGAACAGTTCTCAAAAGGAAATGTTTTTTGAATGAACAAGAACCAGATCACGAGGACGAGCAGGGCGCCTGGCGTTTGCCTGTGACCCGTTGACCCGCCAGAGAACTATATTTTACTAGCGGCCGCATTTGTCAGGAGGCGTCAAAACCTCGTGACAACTAAATGCTCTATCGGCACTCACACTTTCCACTAAGCCCAGCAGATCGCTTGCCTGCATGAGGGAGACATCATCACCCGCTGGGAAATTAGCCGTTAAGTGTTTTATGTATCCGGCAAGAGGCACGCACAAGACCAATGTCACGTGGCTGATTTTTTGTAAAGCTCGCAGGATGCGAACTAAATATCAGTTACAGAAATATTGAAAAAGATTGACGATAGTGAAAAAAATAATAAAATTGTTTGTTTTGTAAAAACTTATGATCCGTTTAAATTAAATATTTCGAAAAAAAAAAAATTGAAAATTTAATTCCAGAGAAAAATTTTATTATATGTAGTCAGTATAGCAATCGCAAAAATTTTGCAAAGCACAAACTGTTATGCAGTATTTTCACAATCTAGTTATCACGTAATAATATTGCCACGTTTCACTGTAGGTTTCTCCGGTTAATTTTTTTCCCATTCTTTCTCTGCTCCGCAATGTGCGTCTGGTAGTCACGAGCGACCAGATCTCGTCACCAGATGCCATCTGAGTCGCCCACCTCGATAACAGGCGATAGTTAAATGCCTCATAACTAACTCAATCTGGGACTTCCTAATTAAATATCTATCGTTTAATTAGGAATGATTTACGGACGACAGTCAGTCAGGCAGTCAACGAGTCGACCAGCCGGCCGAGCTGCTAGCCGCACAAGCACTGCTTGTACTATTCCATGCCTTGGCAATCAATGCAGGAATTATCCTCATTAGGTCGATCCTCGGCATTCTCTGCGTTTGCTTCTACTCGCAATCAACTTCTGTTCGCGAGGATCGGAGACAGAGAGCAGCTCGGAAGAAAGGGGAACGAAGGTAAAGAGCGGGCAAGAAAACGAAAGAGAAAAGCTGCAGAGAAGTCGGTGGCGAAGAGAAGGACGAAACAAGCTATTAGATCGAGAGCTGGTTGCGTGCAGCTCGAAGAAAAACTGGAAATCTGTGGCTCTTGACCGGCCGGATGATCTCAGGAGGGGAGGATCGAGGAGAGGCAGCTCTGGGGTACCGTAGGATCCTCCATGTCCTTCCTTCCTCCCTCCGTCCCGCTTCCTCTTTTCTCTCTTCCTTCTATCCGACAAAAAGGAGTCGTTGACTGCGAGTGACAACTTAGCGAGCCGGAGCTCACCTCGTCGTACAGTTGCCCGGCCACACACAGACTATCCCGGCGTTATGACACGTCTTTTCCTGTGATGGAATTCCGCGAAAGACTACTCAAGACAAGGATCTCTTTCGTCGAAACCGCTATGCGCATTGATTATTAATGCGAGATACAATTTACTTAGATAGCATCACAGAAATCGATTCAATTTTTGTGTAAAACTTAATATTTATTTATATGATTTATTTATATTTATTTATATGATGGTACAATATTTTCTATCTTCTTTGAGATCACGATGTTCATCATGAAAAGAATTCAGAAACATTTATCAATCTTTAACAACTGTCCTAAGCAAACGAAGAATTGATTTTGTTAATATTTTCAAAATTACATGAAGGATAGAAACATAGTCAAGCTAAGCGATTGATCGTCAGTGATAGATGTCCCTCCGATGTGCGAATACTCGATGTATGCGCGCCTCTATCAGTCATATGGCCATACAAAAATATAGGTAAGAGCAGCTAATACGGCCATATGTCGGGCGCGGAGAAGCTCGCGTTTATATTACGACGTACAGTCGCCCTGGGCGACAAGGGTAGCGGTTGAAATGCGCTTTATACCCTCCGAATTTCGGTCTCTAGCACTCTCCTTCTCTACTCTTCTCCTCTCTTTCACTCTACGTATGGACGAGGATGCGCGAGTGAACAATACATAAGCACTGCCTCGTTATGTGCATACACATTTACGCATATATGCCTATGTACACACACACACACACACACACACACACACACACACATATGATTCGCTTACCCCCCCCTCTTCTTCCATTCTCTCTTTCTTTCTCTCTTTCTATGTCTCTCTTTTTCTGCACTTTTGTCCTACTATTGCCGCAAGAGCAACGGATAATGTTATTTCGATTTTACATATATGCGTCCGACCGTCCCCAACTCTCTATACAGGCGATGCACGATATCAGCGATACCGTGCGACATTTTGGCATCGCTTCACGAATTTTTCCTCCTGGCTCATGTTTATTCGATAAGGTAATCGCACTATGATATTTCGAATTCAATATATAACTTTCTGGCAAGAACACAAATGCACGCTTCATTCTACACGAAATTTCTAAATCTCGATATCGACAAATAAATGAAGATGAAGATAGCTCAAGATAGTGCCATGACATATAAAACTCTGCACGTTCTATCCGAAGCTAAACCGCTTGCTATGATATTTTATTCAACATCTTTACTTTTCTTTCAAAAAGTTGGACCAATCTTTATCGACTTTAGTTTACGAATGTCTTTGAACGGCGCGGCGGAGACACTACGGAATTGAGTGGTTACTGCGGTGCGTAAATGGACGTAACGCGTAAAGTTTACCAGATGGGATTCTGGTTAGACTGATCCGTCTAAGTCCGTTGAGGGGGTTTCGTATGGAATGTCCTGTAATTGATAGCGAGCACACTGGGCTCGATGAGCCGTAGGAAAATAATAAGCCGTCGTAGCTCGGTGGTACGTGGCATTATTGGTTCTTTGGGGTGTTACTTGGGCGTCGTTGCATAGGAAGGGTGGCACGGCACAATGTATGCACCCTCGAATACACCGCCGTGCTAGGATATCTCGGTCTTAGGGTGTGTCGGATGTCTATATTCGCGCAAGCACAACATCTCGGTTCGATAAATTCTCTCCTATTCTCCCTGTTTCTCTCTCTCTCTTTTTCCCCCTCTCTCTTTTTTTCTATTTCTCTCTAATAAGCGAATGACCAGCTTGTGGAATGTTAGCGCCAATAATTTTACGACAATCGCAAGGATGAAATAAACGTTATCGCGTCATAAAATCAATTTTCAAATAGCCTGCATTTATATATAAATGATATGATCTATGACATATTTTAACATTATTTTAGAATAGAGAATATGTAATATATCCTATAATTTACTCAAAAAAGTGCTTTAATTACTAAGATTATATTTTAATAAAATTATCATAAAACTTCGCGAAGACTCATGATTTAAGAGAATATTGATTACGCGTTTCGTCTGTGACATCAAGAATACATCAGGTATCCTAAATGTAGCATAGATGTAGAAGCGCTCTGGGGAGAGATCTCGTGCAAGTGGAATCAGAACTAAATTACTCGATGAAGCGTGATTAAATAACATGACTACACCATGCATTATATATATCCATATGCGTCTCTGAGAGTCGATTAATGGAGACCGTAGTATACGGGATTTCGATATAAAAAGAATTATTTCAATTATTCAAAAGCAAATTGATGTAACTAATTTTAAATATTTTAGCTATTTATTAAAAAAGCGAAAACAAGGATAATTTTTTAAATAACAAATTATACATCTACATATAATTTTATTGTAATGTAATTTTATATATTTTGTTGTTCATTGAAAAAGTGAAAACAAAAATAATTTATCGTGTGATGAATGCCAAGCTCCGATATTTTCCAAGGTAGAACTGCTGGACCAAGCACAAGCGATCGAAAGTCCCGATGCAATAGGAAACCGGTTTCGTGTAGCACATTATTTTTTCGCCCCTCACTCATCACGGATGCGTCTCATCACTGTAGTTGACTGATTGGTTGCGTGCCTTGTCCGAAATGCTACATTGAGATTATCGAGTCATAATAAATAAATTCTTTGGAAATTAATTAGGTTTGAAGAAAAAATTTCCAGCCAATATCCAGCTCATCAAATTTAAAAAATAGAAGAGAAAACATTTTGTCTTGTTAGACTTTCGAAATCTGATTAACTTCACAATTATAGTAAAACTTAACGATCCAGAATATTAGAGATTCATTGAATCAATGAGTTAATTAACAATATATAGAATTTGCAAATATAACTATCGAAACTTTTTTTAGCATAGTACATTTTATGACAAGACGATCATAAGATTCTTGCATCATAATTGAATCCTGGCAGGTCCGAACAAGAGAATAGGAATATTACGTGGACTGCAGGGATGGGGCGCGCTCGATTAGATTTGGGCGGATTAGCCAATCAAAAACTCCAATACGGCAACCCCTCTACAACCAGCAGTGACATTTGATGCTGCAGGCACTCTATTAGATTTGCGCCGTCGCTAACGTGATACGGAATCGAATGATCTGTGTTCTCTCTCGAAACAATTGTCAGTACGAGCAATCCGGTATTCTTCGATAAGTTTCCGATTTTTTAAACGCATAAGTTTTATGAATGGATAGAAATACTTCGAAATTGAATGATCAAGGTATTTCTCATAGCAATAATAAATTAACGATTTATAATTATATTCTAAAAGTACTAATGATTTTCGTTAATTTGTTATTAAAGCGATAATGAGAAAAATTCTAAACATAACAATCGAATTTTTTGTGATTAATGACTCAAACAGGTATAAATATTAAACATCTTGTAATACAACATAATTTTCACATAATTCAATGCGTAACTTAAATTGATTTGTTTGCTACAAAATAAATTGACAGAATGCGTAAAATATGCTAATAACAATCAAGCCGCACCATATTATCAGTGTTTAAGCATGTTATTCTTCATAAATATACACCGCAATTGTCACATAGCACAATTTGACAAATCTAATTCTAGATCTGATAGAATACGTCGTATGTACGCGCATCGTACACTATCAAAGGTGGGCAGGGAAGGTGCATGAAAGCGTGCATGTCACGCGAGGTGCACGTTCGTTTACACGGGTGTGGCGAGAATGAGTGGTCGCGCGCAATTAGCTTCTTATCTTTCTCTCGGGGGTGAGTGTAGGGGTGTACGGGTCGCCACGAACCACCGTGTCGCTCGAGCGACTCGTTTACGCCTCTGTTTTTTTGTGGAATGCGCCTCGTACTCGGTTCTCGTACAGTAGTGCTTTAATAGCGTCGGACCACCGTCGAAACTTTCGTTGGCTTTCCGATTAGCATGCTAATTGGCTCGGCAACCCTTTAAACGGCCACTTAAAAAATTAGGGGCTGCGATCGTTTTCCGCTACGTGCAACAAACGCGGTTGCGGGCTGATTTTAATTGACTGAAGCTTTCGATTCGCTTGTACTTGCTTGGCCTAATTAGCTGCAGATACGAAGAACAAATTTGCGTGGAAGGACAAATTGCATAATTGAAAAATTATATTTTTATATGACATATATTATATTTTTTTATGAATAAATAAAGCAAACATGTAATTCAATTTTTGTATCACGAAATTAATGAATTTTTAATCTCAAGAATTACAAAGTTATTAAAATATTTAGGAAAATTACATTTCTATGTGACATATATTTTAGTAGAATAAATAAAGCAAACCTATAATTCGTTTCCCATATGACAGAATTATCGAATTTTTAATATTAAGAATGAAACAAAAATTTAAAACAGAAAATGACATTTGTTTTAAGCGCAAATTACTAATGCCAAATAAATCTATGCCATCTGCTATAAATATGCAACTCGCCTCGTTGTCAGTCGCGTTCATCGTTCGTCAGTACCGCATGTACAAGGAAACTCGATCTCGCAGTAAGATACCCAACACCAACCCCCGTCGCGTAGCATCCGCCCCGTGAGCAACAAAAGGGCAAAAACTGGTCCCTTTCGATCTCTCCCTTTCTTCTTCCTCGGAAGGAACAATTAACCGAATTTGCATTATATCTCTATCGAATTACCAGATCCGTATTATCGATAAAATTGGCAATTTGGGGTAGAGTTCTGTGCAAGATCTACGATCAGAGACGCCTGTTCATTCCACGTCAGTATTATACCCTTCACCCTCTTTCGATCAAACAATCATGATGATTTCTTTGTCGCTGCTAATATAATATAATATAATATAAATACTTATTTATCTGCTCATAGAGTACAACTTTGTTTTATCTGCTTCAGTGTTTCAATTTTGCATTATTTTTATTATATTTCACAATTATTTAAAAAATTACATTTACAAAATATTTACTTTCTTATATTGAAAAATTACTTTCTGGTATCTTAATCAACGTGTAGGTATACTGAATTGTCATTAGTTTAATATGCTTGTTTCTTTACGCATTATTATTAAGTTGATTAAAATTTTATTGATTAAAAAGGATCGACAAAAATCGAGGAGAGAGAGCTCTTAGAGAATGTAAACAATTATTTCGCGTTTCATGCATTTGGGAGGGAAGTAATTCTACAGGATAGAGTTGGGTCTCGATAACGATAGTCGACAGCACTGGCGATGCAAGAGGGACTCAGCCGGGGGTGACAGAACGATTGTAGCGTCACCAAGCTGTAGTAGTGTAACTTGACACCCGGGGTATACGCCCCTCTTGCACACGCCGCGCCGCCGCGTCGGACAAGCGGCGCTATCGCAGTACGAGACATGGTTGTTCGACACCGCGTGCTCGTGCACGCGTGTGTCCGTACACAGCGAGTTAGTCATGGCCAGGCCATTACAGATAATAATGTAAGAGCAACTATCGCCGTAACTAGCGTCGCGAAATTATCGCGACTAGTCTAACCGTGGCTTATCGGGGCGATTTCTCGCGATTCTTTCTACCATTGTTTTCCCGCGCGACGAGCCGACGATCGATATCGTCGGTTAATTAGTCACGATTGGTGTCCACGTAAGTTACGACGTGGCCGCGCGGAGATAAAGATCGCTACTCCCGCCACGAGCCTTCGCGGTTGGAATGAATGTGAGGAATTAGTTTGAATAATGTAACATCGCCGAACACGCGGGCCCTTAATACGGGCAAGTAAAATGCGTTTGATAGAAAGTACATGTAAAAGTACAGATTAAATCATATTTGTACAGATTAAAATCGTATTTGTATATAGATATATGCATAATAATGCAATATACAAATAACATAGTCGGCACAAACTGAAAGTAACGTAAATTTTGCTCTCAATATAAATGTAATATAATTATATAACAAATGGTGCCACGTAACAGTTATATTGTTGAGTGCAAAATTATAACATTGATATTATGTTACTTTTAGTTAACTGTTAGTTTATGTTAACTGGAATGGAGCATTCGCACACATACATGAAAAAAAACGTAAAATAATATTGCGCTAGAATTCTAATGAATCTTATGAAATTAGCAGAGCCATTTAGGGACAGGTGCCCACTTATATAAAATTTACTTTACTTTTCTAGTAAATGAATAATCATCGAATAGCCATATTGTAAGATACTTTTTACATTTTTAATTTCGTAAAGTAAATTTTAAGTATTGTTCGTATTTACATTTTAGTCTTGAGAATAATATAATAATAATAGTTTACTTCCTATAAGATAATAATCACTTGTGTGTGTGTGTGTGTGTGTGTGTGTGTGTGTGTGTGTGTGTGTGTGTGTGTGTGTGTGTGTGTGTGTGTGTGTGTGTGTGTGTGTGTGTGTGTGTGTGTGTGTGTGTGTGTGTGTGTGTGTGTGTGTGTGTGTGTGTGTGTGTGTGTGTGTGTGTGTGTGTGTGTGTGTGTGTAGTGTGTGTGTGTGTGTGTGTGTGTGTGTGTGTGTGTGTGTGTGTGTAGTAGTAGTAGTAGTA
>NW_012130065.1:6532588-6545102 GCF_000143395.1 Atta cephalotes
TAGTGTGTCAGTGGTGTTAGTAGTGTAGTGTAGTGTTGTAGTAGTTGTAGTTGTGTTGTTGTGTGTTGTAGTGTGTGTGTGTGTGTGTGTGTGTGTGTGTGTGTGTGTGTGTGTGTGTGTGTGTGTGTGTGTGTGTGTGTGTGTGTGTGTGTGTGTGTGTGTGTGTGTGTGTGTGTGTGTGTGTGTGTGTGTGTGTGTGTGTGTGTGTGTGTGTGTGTGTGTGTGTGTGTGTGTGTGTAAATGAATTAGCTTTACTTGTAATGAATTTTTATTTTATCTTTTTACACCTCCTGTATTTTTATTACTTTCAGACAAATAAAGCTTGTCATAAGTTCGGCAAAAATAGTCAGAATATTTTTAGTCTTGTAGGATAAAAATTAATCAACCACTTTTCTTCGACATACATCACGCAGAAATAACATTTTACAAGGAATGTACTAACAAGCAAAACTATAGAGCTAAACTTTCACAGGCACATAATTTTCGATTCCCCAATTTCGCTTCTTTTGTTCGAACTGGTGCTTATTTGCCCGTTTACGTTTTCCCGCTAAAGACGCTGCGTGTTCTAGCGACCTAACCCGGCATATTAGCGATAATGTATGCGCATAGCTGCAACAAATGCCGTATAAACGGTAGCGCAATCCACGTGGCGGCGTAGGCGCAGAAGGGCACAGATGGTCGCCCCAGGCACTTACCAGTTACCACCCCAGCACGCTGCCCCCTTCGGTCAAAGGGATCTAAGGGCCTTGGCTGGCCACTAACCGTATTTATTCACGGGGTTGAATTTACCGTGCTACTGGTGGATAAGTCGTTGCCCTAGCTGCGGCACTGTCTTAGTAGAGCGAACGCTTTTAGCAGTTCGAAGAATGTCCATTGATTATCAAACAACGATCGATTAAAGATAAAAACGATCGAGTAAACTTCGAGAAATTTAAAACTAATATCTTTTTAAAATTATTTTATTTTAAAATGGTTATCTGAAAGTTTATTAAATTTGTCTGGCTTTAAGGAGATTTTAAAGATGATATTAATCATGATATAAGTAGGACTTACACAGAGACAATTTATGTGTCACTGACACATCACTATATACTACTACATCAATATCTCACGCATATATACACATAAATTTTTATATAACAAAATTTATATTGTTTTTAATTAGACATTTAAGTCTAATTCTAAGAACTCACATTGTTTCTTCATGTAAACTACTAATCTGTGAACTCTCTTTCTACTATTTCGTAAGTACAGATTGCACTTTTATATGAAGCAAATGTCACAATGGATCAATTTTAGAGTCCATATTGGACTAAAAAATTGTAAAGAAAATCTTTTGAAATTTTTTGAGATTTTTGGCATAAACTGCATCTCACAGACAATATTATAATGCGTATATTTTAATTTTAGAAAAGAATTTGTAGAATCTGTAAAAAAGAAACAAATAATTATTATATAAAAATTATAAGATTTAGTCGTTAATACAGCTTCAAGATCGTCTTAAAACTGTTATGCCTAATTTTAATAAAAGAAATATGAAAAATTGCTGTGATAGTTATTTGTATCTCTTTCTTGGTTGCCAAGATATCGAATGCTTGGGAATTTAGAGGCACAAAGTTGTGACAAAACTCGTTATTTACTAAGGTAGAACAGCTACGAGAAATACTAAAGGAAATATCTGTACACCGACGCGGTCTATCGCGTGCTGTTTAGTCTCACGCGCCTGTATACGAATGTACATAAACGCACACGAGTACAAGGGCACCTTCATGGACTAGACAGTACACGCGTACACGCATACACGCACCAGATCACCGGCAAGTGGTCCGAGCAACAGATAAGTTTGATTTATTTTAATTTCTCACCGGCAACGCGCGCGGGGCTGTTAGTGTGGATTCTCTGCACTCCGGTGAATTATTGCGAAGTTATTTTCGAGTTCGTATTGATTTACGAGCGGCTTTTGGGAGCATCGTGTGCACTTTATCGTCGTTAAAGGTGGGGCGAATAGGTACGCGGAAATACAAAAGAATTCATCAAAATTTCAGACCAAATTTAATCGAATGTTTTATAATGGACTTCGAATAAAAATATCCCTTTTCTAATTGGAAAGAATTCAAATGACTTTATACATGACCGATTACGTATAATCAATTTACTTATTGATAAATTAATTGGTATTTTAATTTTGCATTTATTTTAAATATTTCTCCTACTTCATGTAGGTAAATCATTATAAAGTTATCGTTAACTTGCAGTCATATACAACGCGAGAAGTTACTTATCCGAGCCAACAAGACCGGGAGCGAGCAGCTCTCGAGGAGGAGAATGGTGTGTTAGTTGTATCGTTGTTTGTAACATTAATCATGGAATCACCCCTTGCCCGCGGTCCATGGGTTCGGTCGACGAATGAGGCTGCGTTGCTATCGTTTACTACAGGTTTAGCCGCCGGCCGTGCTCGCGCAACCAAACTTGGCAAGTACTCGATCCGTATACAGTACGCGATAAAAATGTTCATTCTAGAGATCACATACAGTAGCCTGGTTATACGTCAGTTAGGAAAATGTAACATGTGTTAGTATTAAGATATATATAATACATTTGAGAATTGGTAAAATTTCTGCATTACATTTAAAGCAAGATACTAATCTATTACCGACATAATTTATTTATTTGAAATTTGACAGTGAAATTTTGTGTTTACTTGTGTTATATACGTTATATATTAGGTATGGGAAAAAGTTCGTGGCGTTTTTTTAATGCCATCTAACGGGAAAAACACCACGAACCTTTTCTTACACCTAATATATAAGATAACAAGAAAATTACGATCTTATAAGGAATTTCATTCAAAAGGATTAAAAATTAATAAAATAATTTATATCTTCTTGTCTGTAAGACGTGGTTGGTTCAATTGTGTGTTCATTCGTATATAAGAGACAGCATTGGACCGCGAATATTATTATGATTCAACAACTTGACTATGTCTCTCGCGTACCAGCAACGATTCCGTCAGAATGTGATCAATCTCTCAAGAGGTTCTCAGTTCGCATATTATAGTCTTGTCGTTGGCAACTTTTCTTCTTATCCCACGACTTTAATTTCCTTCGCAGTCAGCTTTAGTCGTGCGTCATTTGGCAGGCAAAGTAAGCGGAGAATTAATCGGGACTTAATTACCAGGTTAGGCGGATACTTGTTGCAGTGAGGCGAAGGCGCCTACTGTAGGAGGCGCGTGAGGGTGCCGTAGCGTAATAAGATTCTCTTTAATGGCATTACACGCCTCATTGGGACTTGCCAAGTCCGAAGTTCGCGCGACTTTACGCCGTGTTTGACTTAACCGGAAGTTACAACCTGCCGTCCAACTACATGGTCGAACAAAGTCGAACATCGGTTTCAAGCCTCTCGAAGGACTAAGAATTACGGCGAAAATAAGTCGTTAAAATGACTTTTACAATTATTTTAATTATGTCATAAGTTAATTTCTTTAATTACAAACAAAGAGTTTCAGAAAATTCTTGTAATTATAATTAAATTTGTTTACTTTATAAATTGATCATATTGTTGTCATTTGTAATATTTTGATGTGTACTTTTTTATAAGAATGAAATAACTTTTCTAGATTTCTTTATAAAGATAATATTATTTATTAAATTGTTAAATTATATTGTATGTTTTAATTAATTACTTTTATGACTTACAAATGTGATCAATTTTTTTACCTATTATTTTAGTGACATATTACAAAATAATTTTTTTTTAGTTAGACGATTGACTTCAAAGACAAGTCTTTTCGTACCGTCTGTTACATATAGCAAGGAAAATAAAACAAAAATTCCTGTCGGATAATCAGTTGAAAAAGGATGTCGGCGCCCTGATTAATTACACTATCGCATCGGAGCATCTTAGAGCGAACCGTAACGCCTGTGCAAGAAGCGGTCGTTTCTTCATCGGTCGGCCATTAATTACGGCGTCACTTGAATTTCCAACGATCGTGCCCACTAAGGAAGGAGATCCAATACTCATTTCAACATTGCGATCTTCTAAGCGGCTATCGGTAGGCGCGAAGAAGTCCTGCACGATTCTGAGTCTCCTTCGTTAATATAAAAAAATGCTTCGGAAGAAATCCAGGTGTCGACGTCGCATCGCATCGAACGGGAGAACAATCGGACACTCTGACCCAAAATGGATCTAAATGAGGTCAGTGATCATCTTTGTAATTTTCGTATGAAGTTCATTGGACTTGCGCAAGAAACATTCGACATAGATTTAATAGTTTAATTTATAATTCACATGACGAAAAGAAATCATATAAAAGGTTTCGAAATAAGAACAAAATGGATAAGGAGGGACTGAATGTAGAAAGGAGAAAGAAACACGGATAAGTGAAGGATAAAAGAAGAAGTGGAAGGTAAGAGACGATGAAAAAGGGTACAAAAGAAAAGAAGATCAGATGTAAGGAGATAGAGAAAGAAAGTTGGAGAGATACCGGGATTGCGTGTGTCTAAGAAGAAGAAGGAGAAGAAGAAGAATAAGGAGCCAGCAGAAAGAAGTTAAAACGGAAAGAATGCAGACGCTGCCGCCTGCGCCGATGGCAATGATTCGACAATGCGGTTCGCAGGGACGCTTTATATGGAGCGTTGTCCCCGTGGGTGGTCCCCATAGAACGTCTTGCCAGGCGTCATCTTGGATTCTCCCGGTTGATCAGTCGCCACGTTGAGAACCGTCGATAGCAAATCTAGAAGATGGAGAGTGAGATCAAACTGCGACGCGTGTTGAATCACTCATCATGTTTATAGTTGTACTCGCCAGTGCCATCGTTGTCAACGAACGGTGTGCACGAGTTCTTCCAGAAGCCGGCTATTAACTCACTAGTATAGTATGTTCTGTCGTTCTTCAAGATCATATTGTACGTTACATTTTGTCAAAGCCAAATTATTATTGTATATTATGTACTGAACATATATTATTTGAATCATATCATTTTCGTTAATACATTACTATGAATCTAATTTACAAATACAAGTATTCCTCCTTCGAACTTATTAATTTTAAATCGATAATTTCATGTCGGCTGATAGAAAAAAAAGGTAATTCAATAATTATGATTGACTTCAAAATGACACAAAAAAGTAAAAGTATTTTATTATCAAATTTTTGTTATTTAAAATAAAATTCGAATTATACTTAACACTTTTAATATTCTCACCGTTAAGTAACCATACGAAATAAAAACAATGAGTAGCTTTCGCAAGAGAAACAACCGAAGCGAACATAGTAATTTTAAGTGAATTGATCCTAAGTCTTCTCATTTTTTCCTGAGAGAGCATGAGCCATCGTACAGCAAAAGCTTGAAAGATGGAAGAAGGAAAGAATGAAGGAAGAAACGAAAAGAAACTCAACGAGCGCTGGCCAAAGCTATTCTCTGAAATCCGGCGATTCTTTCGGGCGTCTTCGGAGATGATATTTGCTCGGATCAATCCATAAGGTCGCCATGGCAACCGGTCAGCCTGGTTTGTCCACCCCACGGCCGAAGTCTGGAAAGCCAGTCGGCCCAACGAATGGGCGAATGTACCCGGGGGTGCGGTACTGATGGCTGGTTGTCCGAGCGAACCCGCGAAGGGCGGACAGTAGGTCCTGGTATACTTGTCTCTCTGGTGCAACTATTTTGTTTGTATCGGCAATCCCGCACAGGAACATATAAGAAGACCTCGCGGTCTTCCTACATACAATTCGCAATTTTCACGCAGTATTTGCATATTCGAACCACAAAATCCTGGCACAGACAACATATTCATGAGATTTACCCACGAAACTGTCCACACAGTCCTTTCTCGTTTTTGTTTTTTGTACGATCGACCTTCGCTTCATTCTTTGTTCAAAAAAACTTATAGATTCGTATCTTGAGGATGGTTTCATTTGCATAAAAAAAATTTAAAATTCGAAATGTTATAAAATATTTCAAAATTTTTCGCCTATCTATTCTTTGATATGTCGTGGGCAATTGATTTCTTCCTAATTTTTGAAAGTACTGAGATCGATGAGAAGCGAGTGATTCGCTAGCTCGTTTCCGTAGCTTCTCGAATTTCGTGTAAAATAACGGTTTCTGGTTCTTGTCAAAATGAAATTAGGCGACGCAAGGCGTTTGGAGAAGTGGGAGCACTCACGAAACGCGCGACGACAGATGCGACAGGCTATCCTCCGCACCTATCGTTCGTGAGAATATCCGCAAGTATTCTACATGCAAATTTATAGAGATCCTTCGGACACCGGCGCTTCGGAGGGAGATGTATTCCCGGAGGAGCGGAGACACCAGGACTAAGAGCGCTTCCTTGTACTGTCACTCCGCTCCGTTCGAATCAATCGCATAAATCTCGACGCCTCGATCGTCCCATTCGGTAACACGGTCGGACGCCCACGAAAATTTTTCTCGTTCCTACTTCTGTACGCCGGCAAAATGATACCGTTCTAGTTTTGTCATTCTGTATTTGAACGCGCGAGAGATTCGACGCAGAGAAGAGAATGATAAATAAATTCTCCGCGGTAAAAGTATTTTTAAAATCTGCTTGCGTAAGCATATTTTTCCCAAGATGCAAAGGTAACAGATTCTATGAAATGCAAACGCACTTACAAGATATTCAAAATAGCACATATGAACTGACATATATAAAAAAAAAGGTTTATGTGTTTGAAATCGTAATTGGAATAGTACGATATTTTATTATTACGTAAATTTTTGTATTAATCATAATTTCTCAAAAAAGTTACAAAAAAATTAAAACCAGCAATAGAATATTTCTATTATTAATAAAAAATTTTCAAATTCATTTAAATAGTGTTCAATAATTGTCATCTTGATTGATTTATGGAATCCGTATTACGAATTCATTGTTTTTGTCGGAATAGTGCATTGAGTATCGAACATGTGATAAATCGATAGACAGTTCATAAGGGAAAAAGTTTTCGAGATCATCTGAAAAATTCCAGTAACTCAAAGTCCCGTAGTTTACGTTCCATCGTGACAATCATGCCTACTATTTTCATCGCACCGTGTTAGGGGATGGCAGACGCTTGTGATTCCAACGAGATAGAGCAGTGGATCATCATTAACCAGATAGGCACAAAACCGTGGACATCTGATTGACAGGCTCGCAAAGACTTCCCGTTTTCCTAAACTCGCCGTTTAGTTCCCGGTAGGACGGGACCCTTCTGCATTGCCGAAGAGCAATACACGGCCGATGAGGAAGTGGAAGAAGAACGGACAGGGCGAGGACAGGATGCTCCAGGAAGGAGAAAGGGTTCTTTAAGCCTGATGGATAGCCGAGAGGCGCCAAGCTATGCGAACTATTTGGCTCTTGTATCAGCTACCTGCTTGTATACGTCGATGCAGTTTCTGCGATCTATACAAAAGTAAACAAGTATGAGCGCGCGCAAAATGTACGAAGTGTGCGTGCGATGTCTGTGTGCTACCAATAAACTAAGTCGAATTCCAAGGTGTCAATCCACTATTCCGTTGTGCCTTTCGCGTAGGATTTTCAGATTCCTTTCTTTCTGTATCACTCGCGTAAAGAAGAGAAAATATTTTGCTCTTTTCTTTGTGAACATTTGCCTTCTAAAATATTTATTAATCGGAGATGATGGAAAAGCGGTCTTGATTTCTGCGGAAAGCTAGACAAAAGGGTCTAACACGAATTGATGCGGTCACAAGACTGAGAAGCTTTGTAATCGTTTACCCGCAGTCCCTTACAGCGGTCGCACGCAAGTCACCTACTGATCGATGCTGAGGTATAGTAAACCAAGAGATTCTTCCCTCCACTTACGTATAATGTAAATTCGATTCATTTAATCAAGAGCGGAAATTTCGCCATTTTCTCATTTTACAAAAAATATTTTATATTATTTTAAAAATATTTTATATTATTTTACTTAATTCCTTTTTTACAAATATTTTTTTCTAATTAATGCAGTAAACATTTTTTACAATTATTATTTTTACACAGATGAAAGAACAAATAAACATAAAACTTTAATAATATTAAATGAAAATCGACATTCAATATAAATGAGCACAAGTGGCCATATTCGATTAAAACGGTTTTTGCCTAATAATAATTTTGTGTAAATTTTACAATTTTCAGTTTAAACAAACTACACGCAAAATATTTTTATTTCGATCATAATTCGAAACATAATTCTAAATCGATACTAAAATAACAAATTAATTAAGCAATTTAAGATTTGTTGGTGCTAATGAGCATCTTCAAAATACTGTAAAAATTTATTGCAAAAAATATTACTTTAGCCGAGATTCAAACTCGCATGCAAATCTGTGCGAGTCTTTTTTTCGCAATAAATTTTTAAAGGTGTTCATTAGCATCAATAAATCTTAAATTGCTTAATTAATTTGTTAGTATTACGTACTTCAGCTTCAATTTAGAAGTATGTTAAGATCGACAAATAATTGACACATAATTCATCTGAACTGGAAATTATAAAATTTATACATTTAGAAGTATTAGACATCAAGAATTGCTTTGATTAACCTTCTTTGTTAATTTGTATTGATAAAACTTCAGGATTACAAGTTCCTAAGTATCACAGAATACGCTATTATTAAAATATCTTTTTAAAATAGTGAATATCATCGTAATTTTGTAAACTATATTTTATAATTTTGTAACTATAATTTATATATTATCAGTTTATATATAATAAATTTTTAGTGATGATTACGCAGACCATAGAATTGGAACAATGAAATGGCACTTTCTCTATTTTATTGCTCCCGCGCGCGAGCGTGCCAGCAGCAATCCGAGTATTGATACGTGCCCGATGTTTAGAGGCTCTAGAAAGTAATTGAGTGGCCACGCGACTCTTCAAGTGGTTCCCCTCTCCAATCCACATCATGCACTGGTCCCTGCTAGTTCGCTTTCGTCGTTGGTAACCACCTGTTCTGAGTGGAGAACCTGGCTCCCTTTCTCGCTCATTTTTCTCACTTACGCACACGCGCACAGCACAAAAAGAGAAAAAGAAAACACGGACCACTACTACATCTCTCTAAATTTGCGTCGCGCGATTCATCGAGGGATTGACATACGGCCGATGGGCGCCACCGTTTTTAAACCCCCTCGAAAGGACCCATCGCTGCCATTGATCGCCACCGCGACGTTGTCATTCTACGACCCCGTGTATGCGGATGCGCCCCTCAGATCTGTTTGCTCACGTCCTTCAAACGAGTCCTTCCTTGCGCTCGTGCAATTCTCTCGCTGAATCGTAACCATTAACGATGGTGTTATGATTACTTATCTATTCATCGTTCTGTAATTTTATTTGAACAGGAAATAAAAATCTTCAATGTTATTTTGCATATACAATATTAATATCAACGTTGCAAAATTAATTTGTATAAATGTAGTGACACAAATTGTTTCGTGCTAAAGAAACTAGAGTAAAGCTCTTTAGACAAAGTGTCGCAACTCTGGCTAAGAATAATAGGAGAAAGAAGAAGAGATAAGAGTAGAGATCGATTTCGTAAGACATAGAAGAGCGAGAGAGGTCGTGAGAAGAGGGGGGGGGGAGGAGAGAATGCAGAGGACCGAATGCCATTTAGAGTCATCCACCGTGTCTCAATCTAGAAGCACCCTTCCAGCCATCGGCGAGCCGTGACGGTTGGCATCTGTTCCGCGGGCCGGGACCCCAACGAGGCTGGTAGAAGCAGTGCCGGTGGAAGCATATAATGCCGTTGGTGCCGCTACAAAATGCCAAGGGTCTACCGACATGACGCCTAGACGATACACCATCGAAAACGAGTTCGCGCGAATCGGGCCGCTTTCCAAACGGTTTCATTCTCCAATTGGCTGGAAATAATCGTCTCACGTATAGAATCACGGAAAGCATTAAGTGATAACACATAGTCTGAAAATGTATTGAACTTATCAATTTTTTAGTCATTTAATTCTACAATTTTATTTCATTTTAAATTTATAAGAATATAGTCATAATCATATCCGATATTCTAAAAATAAAATTATTCATTTAATTAAAAGAAATGATGCATGTAATATTAAAAATCAATAGAAAAATGAAGAGTAATGTTAATTCACTTTCAAGATTCAAATAAAAAATAAAATACATTCAGAAGAATTCTAATATTCTTATATACAAATTAACATGCACAAGTACGCGGCTTGATTCGTTTGGCATGGAAACCGGAAGGAGAAATAAGCTGGGCTTTGTCGACGAGCAAGTAGATGGAAGGCCGCCGGTGAAAGAGAGAGAATACTCCTATCTTTCCGGAAGGTAGATCGATGGCGATTTTTCACTCACTTAGTTCGGCGCGCATCAATATGCATTAAGCTGATCGGTTCTCCCTATTGGCTTCTTCTCCTCGGGAGTAAGAAAGACGGGATTCCGTGGCAGTGAGAGGAGGAAGTTAGATCGAGAGAGCGCCGTGGCTGGTACGCTCCGTGCTTTTCTACTCTACCATTTTACCCCTTTCCTCAGCAATGTAAGGGGAGAATAGCAGACGCTGTGAGGGAGGCTGTTAAGATATTCTTCGAAAATAAGGATACCGTATCGGGGTAATTCTCGGCAGGTGGAATAACCGTAAGAGAATCGAGCCGAAGTCCGGAGTACGGCAGAGATTCCGTGGCGTCACGAGGCTCCAGGGTACATTTTGGTATCTGGCTAGGCTTTCGTATTGCCACAGCTGCACTTATTACTTTTTGTACAGACGGGTAGACCAATCAGCGTCCACTTGTTCGACGACTTTTGGAAAGTCTTGAGTTTTCCTTATTGTACGCGACGCGTCCTACTTTTACAGCCAAGAGCTTTATTCCTATTTCGTGCGAAACATTTAAGTTATTCTATCGATATGTTTTCAAAATCACATAATATTGAGCGGCACAAATTGTTATCAAATAATTATTCTAATAAACGTTTTAATTATAAATAAAAAATTATTAAATTAGTATAAACGCGTTTACAATTATCAACAAGGCCAAAAAGAAGTTATTAGAAAATTTGTTATATATGTATAAACTAAAACGATTATATTGCAACTTATTAAATTTCATAGATCCTCGTTGCATGTACTTTGTACGTAAAATTGCGAAATTTTAACCCAAGTATTGATGCCCAAACAATATACATATCAAAATCGGGGCAGAAGACATCTTAAACATAAATATTTAACTTAAATAAATATTTTAAGAATAAATGTTATATTCTGATGTGTACTGTCTAGGCATTTTTTCAAATTTGATACAAAATTGTTTCATTTGAGTTAAAAATACTCCATTTTATGATATGGAAGTATTATTTTATATATAATAATTTTTATCAAATAAAAAGCTTTTGAAAAATTTTATATAAAAAATATGATATATGATAAATATAATTATATGATAAATATGTGAATGATAATTATATGATGAAAAATATAAAATATTTAAAGAATTCCATAATAATTAATACACAGATCATTAGATATGAAAAATCTGTTTCACTAAGATGGCGATAAGAAGAAGGTATTTGAATCAGAGTGTAAATGATTTTTTTGGGCAGAATCGAAAAAAAAACGTATGAGAAAAACGTATATCAAGTGGTTATACCTGAATAATTCCAGAACAAATTCCCTTGATACATAATGGATCAAAGTTAACTTAGCATAAGTTTTCCATTAGCTAACTGAATAGATCAAGAAATCAATAATATTCAATATAGATTCGAGATGTATATTGCAATTGGAGCGAATATTTTAGGCGCATTCTGATCGCTATTGGCCCAAAAACCTACTCCTCAAATCTCATATATTCGTTCAACATTAGAGACAGAGACTCCTAAGTTTATCGAATCGATTAATTGGACGAATTTATGACTTTACATTGTAAGCCAAGCCAAACCGATTTTAGCTCCTAGTATTTTTTCTTCTCTCTTTATGATCAAAAAGATTTACATAGTTCTATATTTTGTATAAGAAAAAATATAATAAAGCAAATATCTGCCACATCAATGAAATTCTCATCAAGAAGAACTTTATAAAACTGATTTTGAATTAATAATATGTTGTAACACAACATTGGAATGATTTGTAAATTTTTGAGTTTTGTTTCAATTTTACAAAAATAATTTGTTGTTCAGTCAATTCTTTGAATGATTCACCGAAAAATAATTAGTAGAGCAAATACCGGGATATTTAATCGACGATTTCGCGCTCGAACGATCAGCCGTTTTCGTTTTAATACAGAAGCGTACACGCGCACTCTCGTCCATTTATTTTAGGGGTATGTCGAAAACGGAGGGTGTGATACCTTGCCAACTATAGAGTCCCATATGCTACCCATATCTACAAGAGAAAAGAGAGGAGAAAGGGGGAGAGAGAGAGAGAGAGAGAGAGAGAGAGAGAGAGAGAGAGAGAGAAGAAAATATATGTATNTNTATATATNTNTATACTATATATATAGTAAAGTAAACTTAACTTACTAGTATATTTAGTTAGAGTACTTAAGTACGAACTAAA
>NW_012130065.1:6546487-6547758 GCF_000143395.1 Atta cephalotes
AGGAGGAGGAGGAGGAGAGAGAGAGAGAGAGAGAGAGAGAGAGAGAGAGAGAAAGAGAGAGAGAGGGGTGCGTCACGGTATTGAGGGTCATCGCAACTAGTATGAACGCGTGGAGGAGGATGAGAGAAAGCGACGTAGGAGGAGAAAGAGCGTCGCTGCACCGCGCGGAGGGCGCACACGAGGGCTATGATCGATGCCCCGAAATTAAGGGCTTGCCCACTGAGCGAAATAAAGTTAACCAATCGCGCTGGCGACCTGCCTGTTCGAACGTTATTGGCTGTGGCAGTACCGGGGTGCGTTGTTCATCGCACACCGACCCGATGCCCGATTTTTTTCTCATGTTCCCATCCTCCTTTCCGTGTTTTCAGGGGGAGAGTTTCTGCGGATACTGGCAATTGGAGAAAGAGAGTGACACCGGAACGCATGGGTGGAGGAGGCGATGGAGGTGGGTGGATTTTCGTAATTATGAAACGCCGTTAGCCCCCGGGGATCCGTCAGTCGGCGGGGAAGCCCGTGGCGTTGCCCGGCCACGACAATGCCATTTTAATTATGCATGTTAATTGGTTTCCGAGTCCAGCGTAATACCAGCTTCTCTAGGACTGTTCTCGCAATCCGCCTATCGTCGATCGATGCCATCACGTTTCAATCGATCGATGGACCGATTACATCAAACTATTCGCGTATAGAAGGGAGTTAAAACCTCTGCAACTTTCATGAATCTATATTTGTCAGACAATATATGCGTATAGCATCAATATATTTTGTAATTTTTCAAATTAAATTAAATATCAAGTAATAAAGAATCGATATTAAAAAGGAAATGTATGTGATTTTTTTCATAAAATAAAAAGAGTTATTGCAATAAATACAAAAGATTTAAAAAAAAATCATTTCTATAAATCTTTAATTATTATAACATTAATTAAATATTACATAATATACATCAAATTTGTATAAACGTATAATTTACGTCACGAGTACAAGATGTTGATTTTAACTGCGAAAGTTACGGATATTGCATCGAAAGTGGCGCAAAGAGATGATCACGATTAGGAATATGCACGCATTGTTTTCCCTTCAGTCAGGTATACCAAATTGATGGGGGGCGCGTTGTACTTTCTGTACAGCTGAGTGAGCATGTCACAATCGACCAGGACCGTCTCAATCAAAGTGGCATTGATACCCTTCGTTCACTCTCTCTCGATCAGACCTTCGTGTTTTCCATTGTGATTTTGTGCGAGACTGAAAATCTATTAGCCTTCTGATATATA
>NW_012130065.1:6547778-6550705 GCF_000143395.1 Atta cephalotes
GAGAGAGAGAGAGGAAGACAAAAAAATATGTTTGTATGCTTCTTAATATGTTTTGATTTCCCTAATAGTCATGTAAGAAAAATTCTTTCAAGATTATTTATTAGGCATTAGAGCCAAAAATGCTGACGCGATTTAATTTCTGTTAATTATTACAATTCAGAAAAAAAGAATATAATGTATAAAATTTATTTTATTGCGGTATACATAATATTGAACTTAACATTATAATAATTTACCGATAAATCAATAGCATTATATTGTACTAATTATACTAATGTAAAAAATAACTTTGCGATATAAACTGATTTTAACGTGGAAAAATCGCACGTTGAAAAATTGAAAAAGTAAGAATGGTTCTAGTTAGAAATCTAACAATGATAACCAAGTAAGATTTCCCACTGGAACGCTTGGCTCAACCAATGGATAGGCGTCTCTATGCATTGCGTATGTCGTTCGCTTAATAAGTTTTCCTTATCAATGTGTGTCATCTACGGTTGGTCAAAACCTGTTATTATCGGTATTATCTTTGTCGATTGTTGCCAATTATTTTTAAAAAAGTCGCCCAATATAGATACGTATGCGTACTTGTAATATAAAATAGAATCAATTCTGATCTGACCATTTCCGGTTACTTGTTACATATAATCGATATTTTATAGCTTTTGAAAAGTGTGGACACAGCATGTAATAATTATTATTATTCCTTATAGAAATCCAATTAATACTGATCAATCTAATACTGAAAATTATGTATTTTGAATATTAAAAGCAATAAACAACAATGCTTTTAATTTTCAAAACAAGTAATTTCTCTACTAAGATAAACGTTCCATTAACCGAACCTGTATCTATGTCCGGACACTTACACAAAATTTTATTATTATTAATCGTAAGAGTATTTTTTATTTACAATATTTATATTACAATATTTTATATTACAATATTTATATTACAATATTTTATTACAATAATTTAATTGTATTTAAAGATTGCATTAAATTATATTATATTTAAAAAAGCATTTGGGATTAATAATAATATAAACAAATAAAATTTTGTGTAAATGTCTAAACATGTCCGGTCATTGGAATGTTTGTCTTACTCTCTAGAATTAAATTTTTATAAAGGATCATATTGATTATATGTAAGGAAAGCGAAAACAAATGTCGATTTTTTTACTTTAGCTGTTTTCTAACATGGCAATAAATACGTACACAGATAAAATAAATATTTTAATATATTTTATTATACATGCATAATATTATCGTAATAAAAAGAAATGTAAAATTTTCTGTCATCGTATCACGACAGAATTGTCAAAAATGCTTGTCAACGAGTGTCAATTTTTGCTGTAAACAACAGTAAGTAAAAAGATAAAAAAATGGACTGGCGGAGAAATGGACAATTACGGTTGAATAAAATATTGTGACATTCGCGTAGAAAGACTTTTCAGCAAGTGCATAGAAAACGGTCTGACCAGCCTTGATATCGAATCCATATTGATGGAAATTCTGCAAGGGTGTGAGACAACGTGCCACGATTCGACCAGATTTGCATGCATTAACGCCACAAGCGAGACTGATTGACAATCCGTATGTCATTGTGACGTCAGTCAAATCGCCCGAGCGTCCTCCATCAATCGCAATCAATTAAGGTAACGATTGATTGTTACGCGTTTGGACTCGGAGAAGAGAATATCGTGAGCCGATATTTATGTGGAGCATAACGGAACATTGCGCAAGCTATATCGTGGAAGTGAAAAATGTTTTTGTATTTGGCATTTATACTTTATTTAAATCATTTTATATTTTTGTCTATAAATATAATATTCCATGATTTCAGTAAGAGACATTTATTTAATTATAAAACTTGGTATATATAATAAATATATATAATAAATGATATTTAAACATTAAAATGTTATTTCTAATTTCTTATGATATAAAATTTCGCATTAAAATAAGATTAAAATAAGATTAAATTTAAAGCTTCTTTTATGCTTCTTTTTATAATCTAATCTAATACAAGTGGTTTATAAGTGAAATAATGACATAATATTCGTAAATTTCACGTTAATATTCTTTTAATTTTTTATCAAATTTATATGCATATGGTATATCGATATTTACATTTTATTTTCTCAAAGAATTTCTTTTAAAAAAATATAAGTTCGTACTCTTTAAATTTGAATCAGTGAATAATCACTGATCAGTGCCAAGTATGTCACTGGTAATCAGTGAATTAAAGTGAGATCCTTAACCTAGCTAATCTTTATTGTGTGATCTAACTAACTTTGCTTAAATTCAATGAATATGGTATTAGAAGATTAAAATTAACATGCAAATATCAGTATTTTAGTTATTATCAAACATTCTTCCTTTTTTAATTGAATTTCACTGATTATCAGTGCAAAGTATGCCACTGGGTAATTAGTGACTATCCTGATTCAGATTTAGAGAGTAAGAACAATAGTTTCTTTTTAATCATTTTTAAATTTTTTAGTGCTCCATTAAACAATTAATGAAACGCTTCGACGCTTGAGCGATTAGAACGATCTAAAATCTGCTTGGCTCGAGCCTGGCCACGGACGGATTAACTTTTATCGTGGCGCTGACCAGCCTCGTAGTATTTTTTTTCTGTGCAAAATTTTACCGTTGCGTCCCCTCGGAAAGGCCGCGTGTAAGCACGGGGAAAGCGAAACGATCGTCGTCGCACAGGATCCGAAATGGAATCCATCAAATTGACGGAGGGAATGGCGAGAGAGGGGGGGGGGAGGGAGGGAGGGAGAGAGAGAGAGAGAGAGAGAGAGAGAGAGAGAAGAGAGAGAGGAGGGTGCGTCGTACGGTAGTTAGGAGGGTCAGTCGACAACTAGTATAGAACGCGGTGGAGGAGGATAGAGAAGAAGCGAGGTAGGAGGAGAAGAGCGT
>NW_012130065.1:6550767-6558436 GCF_000143395.1 Atta cephalotes
ATATATATATGTACATATATATGGACCTATATATCGAGAAGTATTTTATGAATATATACAGGGTGATAAAAAGTTTAAAGTTTTGTGTTTAGTAAATTGTTAGTAATATATATTTACACAAAATAAACTCTGAACTGTTATAGTTATATTTTAAATGTTAAAAGTAATTATTAGCACTCAAAACACCCACCATTTAGTTTTGATACAAGTTTTAAGGCACTTCGGGAACGTATTAACAATGGTTATGCATCTTTCCATGGATCTTTCTTATGTAGGCAATCAATAAAGTAGTTTTCAGTATAGAGGTCTTTTTTTATATTTAATAAGATGTAACTTAATTGTTCCATTTTTTTTTTAAATATACTTACATATATTATATATTGCCCAGATAGGAAACTGACATTATTTGCCGTCATTTTTTATGTCAAACAGATAACATTAGTTTACTGAGTAATGATTTGATAAACAGAAAACTTTGTCACACAAAACTTTGTCATACAAACTTTTTTCTTGTATTTATGCGTTTATATTCATTTGCAAGAATATAAAAACAAAAATTAGTCATAGAAAAAAATTATACGCACTTTGGTAATAAACAAATTAGTAACAAACGAAAAAAACATAATATTTCGAACCGTGTTTCGAATTATGCAATATCTAATGTAGCTAAATTTAGCAATTAAATTAATGCACTTGCATAATTATACATTAGTGTATGATTAATGTGTGAATAATTGTCATAAATAATTGTGATCAACATTGAGGTTGCATACAGCAAGATTATTCTGATTAGTAAATGTTAAAGAAGATCATAATGAAGATTTAATCCTGTAATTTTGCGGAAGTTGCCCATTTATTTTACTCTTGTTACGATCCATCGTGTCTACGGAACGAACTCGAGGGTGGCGTTCATCACGACACGCGACCGCATTGTGGTTGCATTCACGTTACAACGCCGTTGTTACGACATTATTCGAGTGCGTGCGTGCCGTGTGCCGAACGAGCATTTTCGAGATTAATTCTTCTATCGTCTCACCGATCAGCCCAACCTACGAGATTGCATAATCTTTACGGAAAGGTAGTTATTATTCTTTCAACTATGATAATATGTATTGTATCGTGGTCTGCGTCAATATCATCCAATATTGATATTACGAGAACATTATTAATATTGCTAATTTACTTTATCTCGAGATTTTCAAAATTTATTTTATTTGTAACATATTTTAAAACTTGCCAAGATATTAAGTTAAAATATCTTTTTACAATCCATGTTTAGAATTACTGTTTGACCCATTTTGCCATTAAACCAGTTTCAAACATTGGCAAATAAAACACGACTGTCACATGATGTCGGGGTTAAACCAACAGGTGCAGACGTCGAGAGATTCGAAGGCGCAGAAAAATAGTTACATGCGAGCCTATCGGGCTTTGCCTGTCACCGTCGCGTAACACATATCCCTTCGAATACGGATGAAAGCTCGAAGCCGCCAGCGTATCGAAACCCGAGGGTTGAGCACCTCTGAGCACAAGATGTCCTCCTGAAGACTATCTCGGCCTGGGTCCCGCGGGAAACCTCTTCCTTCCTGCCGTTCCTATCTCAGGATACTCTATAGCCTATTCAGATACCAGGCTCACCCTGCCCCCCGTGTTAGCCACGCCAAGAGATAGAGACCGAGCGTGTACGCGAGAAGAAGAGGGAGTGAGTGAGTAGGTGTATAAGGGAAGTCTATGTTACCATGGACGAGCAGCACCATGCAGGTGGAAGGCGTATAAGTACGCCCGAGTATTCGAGTACTCTTCTATCCCGGCTATCCCGTCGCACCTCGTAGGAAACGTATTTTGCAAGCCTAAATGTTCTAAGAGTTAGGTCGCGACGATAGACGGAGCTCTATCTCATACGTTGGTTCTTCGAGGAGGACTTATCTGGACCTTTATTTCATAGATCATTGAAAACGACGATAGCACGGACAACCAGCTGATACGAGAGGCGGTTTCTACGAAATCGATGCCTCTTGTCATTACATTCGCCGTCAAGTCGAGATTCCGTTATGTGCGTCTCGATGTCATATAACGCGCTCGTAACTTTTACGTAACGTATGCGAGATAAGTTCGCGCGTTTAAGCAGATCATAGCTGTCGTGATATCAACACATTCGTTCCGCGAAAATTAGATAATGATAGATTCCACTCACCGATCGATAATGACAGGATCGCTGGGCGTTTCGTTCCTGTTACCGCAGCTCTTCTTATCGCAGCATCGGCTGTAAATCGACAATACATTTCATCTTATACGTATTCCTGCAGCGAAATTTATTCTTAAAAAAAGATACGAATAGATGCTGTCGCATAGTGTCAGAAGTTTTAAATCGGTCTAAAAAATATCGAGACCCCATGGGATTCGGGAAACTAGTGGTAGTACGCTCCGAAGTCCCATGGGTCACAATGAGTCAGCTACCCCCGAAAAACTACATCTCTGTATGCCTCGTTACGTTTATGCCACAAGGGTGGCATACGCGGAGGAGGGGCACTTTTCTAAGTGCAAATAACGTAAGTCGACGTATATAAAATAGTTTTACATTAGGTGTAATAATAAATATTAGTAAAAAAATTTACTCTTAAATTAACTTATTGTCAGAAGTAATTATGCAGATAACAATATAAGATCATTGATATCTTCCCACTTCTACATATGATATATATTATATATCATATGTAGAACTTCAAATAGAAAGGCATCTATGATTTGTATATGAAAAACACATACCTGCACATGACTTCATGCGTTAACAGAACACGACACATTTCCGGATTTTTGTCTTGTCCCTCGTACATGATTGCCTATAACAGAAAAATATATAATAATAATATTAAGTCATAAAATATTATTCATAAAATATTATTCAATATTTTCAAAAAAAATTGTTAAAATAATCCATAAATAGCTTATCATAAGATTTTTATTTGTTTCTATTTTTATCTAATATGTGTACCTAACTAATAATATGCTAACTATAAATTAGTCGTACAAACAATTATTGCCATTTACACAATTATTTGCTTAAATTTCTTACAATATCGCGTCGAATCTGCTTCTTACTTTCTATATGAAAAGACTTATTTTACATTTTATTTTGACAAAAAAGTTAGCTAATTAGCGCGAACGTGGACGACGTGAGAGTAATCCAGTTCGACAGATAATTCAACCATCGATGGGAAATATGTAACGTATTAAGCAAGCTCGTATGTGGATGTGAGTTGAGAAGGGGCTACTTTCCCCGCAGGAGTACTAAGCCATGGGCGGCGCAGGCAAATCCGTTAAGCCTCCTTCACGACCACGCGATTGATTTTTATTTAATGACAACACGTCGTTATCCTGTATTCTGCACTTACCGATGGGGACCTTCGCGCGGATTAATCGTAGAATAACAAAGCGCGAACAGATAGGTTCGCTTTGATCTCTCGTATATAGCTTTATAAAACAGGAAAATAACTCATCTTTCAACCAAATGTCGTTTTTATCAAAAGCATTTACATACAAAATTAAATTTTATATACAGAATGTTCATGAACTAGTATAATCGAAAAAGAGATATTTTTACATAAAGAAATAAGTAAAAACGTAGAATAATATTTCTTTATATGAGGCTTTGTTTTTGAGGGACAATCTTAAATATTCACCAGTTACAGCTTACAGCTAGTTAGTGTTTAACTATGTCTTGATTTAATGGATCGCAGTAGACTATACGATCCTACTCTTCAAAGTAAATTTCTTTGAAACACTTTTTAATGTATTGTTTAATTTAGCAATTAAATCTGTGCGAATATTTAATTTATCGATTTTCTTGAAAATAAAAACAAAATTCTATGTTTCGAATTATTTTTTTATACAGATTTACTCTCATGATTGTATCACTAGTTCATAAACATCCTATTTATCTATTTATTGATAAAACATTAATTTATATGGCAGAATTTAATACGTTACGTACGACTTAAATTTTTCATGGCATAATTTTTCGATAACAATTGAATTAGTATTTTGAGCTAAATAAGTTATTTCAAATGTCTTTTTGCAGAATGATCGAAGTCTTTGATGAAGCGAAATTTCGAAGGATAAACGTGTACAATTGCATTGATTGTACGCGCGATTTTTACGCAATTTCGTGGTTTGCATAACAGCCTGAATCGTTGGAGTTCACAACGACGAGCGATAAAATGTAAATATTGTGAAATACAGTGTCCAAGGGAATTCGTCGAGTTGACAGCATCGCCGTGCTTGGCCGGTTAAATGTCGGTGTACGACAGTAATGGTATCAGACACACTTAGTTCCAGTGTGTAGGTGCGACTTCCAGAATGGCGTCAAATATTTATGCGGAAATAACCGAATTGCAACGTAAACGAACCGCTGTATATATACATCACAGTAGGTAAATCAGAGAGGGATTCGGCGTCGAAACGGAGATGGAAAATAGAGGGGTAAGAATCAACATGGCGAAAGGGGGTATCGCAGACGATGGCAGGGGAAAGTACATGTTCTTGGTAAGAGCAAAGGAAGGAGTCATAGAACGTTACGTGCCATTCGACTATTACGAGTCTTAATAGTAAGGAGACATGCAAACTTATTTATACCAGGAATAATTAACATAAGTATGTACTTCGTACATATTAAGCTCTGTCGCGAGATAAAGATAGTGTTTACTTACACCTCGCCAATTAAGTTTTGTGAAAGTATCGCTTGTTGAATCAGAATTTTTCATTATAGTTGACAGAACTATATAGAGTGCGATATAATTGTTATGAAGATTGCCTACTGAAATTAATACATTTCTATCAAGCAAAATGTTTTCCTTCTCTTACGTATGAATGTAATTTCTCTCTATGTATTAAAATACATGAAATTGAAAGATGCAAGAAATTGACTTTTGTATTGTTACATCAGTTATTTAAATTTGATAGATCTATAGACGTGCATAAAAATAAAATCAAGACATAATTCTTCTCTAAAATCTGAGAATACAAAAAATTAATTCTTGCTGACATTTTGTCATTTGTTTATGCAAATATGTAAAGATGTAAATATTAAATAAAACATTTTTACAAACTATATCATTACATTTGATCGGTTACAAATTTTTTCTTCCTTTTACATTGTATAAAAATTGTATACGTAGAAAATTAATAATTTTTTTTTAATTATTACACATATTAATATAAATGTGAGAGAGATCTCAATAATGCTTCTGTTGCTCCGAAAATTATTAAATCAGTCTTTACCTCAAAACAATAGGATTTCTGATAAAATTAAAACAATTGGATGCTATTATCTTTATTTATTGCACGTACACAATAACCGTCTGTTAAACACAACGATGGTCAGGTAGGTCATGTTTCGCGTTACACGTGACATGCAATATTATTTGCTTAACGACGGAGTGCTTACGCGTTTTGTTTATTCAGTGTATGGCGGCAATACATACAGACAATTTGTAAGCAATTACTTTCATCACATGAACTATCTCGAAAGCTACCTGTTTATCGTCACTATCGAGAACATTATCTTTTTGCATATACAAGAATATTTGACTAATATAAAAGAAATCATATGTTTATACTATGATAAATATAAAACAATTGCAATTATTAAAAAAAGCATCAAAATGCACCGTTCTCATTAAGAACTTAAGTCTTAAAGTTTTAAGTTATTGCAATATCCTGAGTTTAGATTCACATATGTGTTTAGGATTTAAATTTATATATGTATTGGTCCCAAAAGAGGTTTCACTGTCTTTCTTCGCTCGGCGGTTCATTGGATATGGCGGTGTTATGTCGTAGAACGTCTCAAGGGTGAATGGCTGAAGTAAGCGAAGGGTGGTCGGAGGCAATGACATCAAACAGAGGGTCCTGGGGGTGCGACCAGTCAGTACGATCCCCTCGGGGGCCTTTCTTCCGTTGCCTCCTGGTCCCATCAGGAAAATGCTTGGGCCCCCGTCGTAGCTTAATTCCCACGGGAATTACTTACTAAGGACTTATAGTGAAAAGTCCTTTGGAATCTCCGATCATAATCAATTCACACAATATTGTAAAATTCAATGCATTAAAATAAAATTTTTTGAAATTAATATATATCGCAAAAAGACAATTCTTCATATTGCTTTTGCAAGTACATAATAACTGTACAAACTAATCTTTCAACTATAATATCTGTAATATCTGCAGTTTTGAAAATAACGTGACTATATTACTATGTGATTTTATCAGTTTCAATAATCTAACAATCAGACAACAATCAAGGCCAGCGGAAACGATCATTCCGATATATCGATATCATTATCGAGACATGTATATCTTATGTTTACCATAGGATATCATATCATTTGATATCAGCAGATGACAGACTGATATCGCTCAGTGGAAAAAGAACTGGCATGCATGATAATAAAACCGTAATGTCGTTCTTGGTGTCCTCGAAGATGGCAGTAATACGAGAAGGAAAGCAAGTACTGAAGGGAGCAGATAAATGCGAAGATAGTCATTCAAATCTGCCGTAATGATTTCCATTCTGAATCGATTCCAAAAGTCCCCTGGGAATCCCCTTCTATATTGGCCAAGCAACCCCCGCAGCTTCTCGTACATACATACACTGAACAACATACATACAGTGTTACCCTCGCCCCTAGAAAAATGTCCACCGCCTGAGGGGAATGTCGACCTCTCTTTCTCTCCTTATCTATCCAGGATTAACTTATCTCGAACTTATTATTTCCTTAATCTATGGTTAAAGACTCATATTTCAGTATTAGCTACAGGCACTTTATGTTCTAGACTGATGTCGATCTAGACTCGATTCGATAATTTAAATTGTACACTGAAAGAAAATATTGGCTGCAACAATTTAGATGCTATACTAAAATATAGTATAGTATTTTTAATTGGCTGTAGCTGCCAAATTTTATTTGCAGCAGCCAATTTTTTGTTGTGCTCTATGGCCTATCCGTAATGTCAATATACAATTTTGATAACTAAAAATTGACTGCTGCAGCCTATTAAAAATGTTATGTCACATTTAATCTCTTCTTTCAATGTAGAATCACAAACGCCAAATTAAAAAATACATCTGAAAAGACGCAAAGGACCTTGGAAGAAATAATTATTCCGTAATGTGATCGAACGCGCGCTTTTTGATTTTCCTTGCGAATACTGACGAGTCGACATTACGGTGAGAAAAACAGCCTGACGGCTGACTATCTCCAGCGTCGGATGAAGTTTAAAAAGGTTAGATATACAATTTCCTGTTGTTCATTCATTTAGAATAATGGCGCCGCGCGGTTCTCTGCTTCCTCTACACACACGTCCTGTAAATGCTTTTTTTATCCCCGGAACTAATTACCATTTAGCATTTTTAATCCCGCGAAAAAACGCATTCTGGCTCTCGTTCGTCCCCCTCTCGCCGAGCGGAAGTTCGTTCCCGAGCGCTTAAAAGCGTACGTTGTTAGCGCCATTCAGCCACGCTGCACGAAACTCGTTTCTTTCTCGGGAAGCAGCTCGTATTTTTCTGGAAATTTCACCGAGAAACGGACGGTTCTCAACATCCTGCGCCTTTTTTTTCTTCCCCACTTCTTTTTTCCATTCCTCTCTCTCTCTCTCTCTCTCTCTCTCTCTCTCTCTC